>NC_060121.1:135949078-136257724 GCF_021461395.2 Schistocerca americana
GGTGATTTTTCTTAAATCTTTTAGTAACGCATTTCCACGCACTTGGAGTGACCGGAAAAAGATTTCATATATTGTCGGTTACATCCAAGGCGATGCAGCTGTCTGGACATACAGTCAAGCTGACGTATGTACCACGTACAGTGAGTTTGAGCGTGCCTTTCTGAACAAATTCTGGTCGCAAACCGTCTAGGAGCGACTCAGAAGACAAATTTTAGAACCTGAAACTTTTAACAGTAAAAATGGTAACTTACGCAGATATTTTGAAAAATACTTGAACGTGGGACATTTTTTGGACGAACCAGTCGCAACACGTGATATGCTCCGTGCGTTGAAGGCCAAATTGCCTTTCAACATTAAAGAAAAACTCTTACATATTCCGGATGACGATCCAGATTATTTTTTAACAGCTTTAGATTCGGTTGACATGTTACTAGAAGATCAGCGCTTCGCGCGGCAAAACAGCAGCCACAATGTTTATACTAGTGGTATGCAAAACATGCAGGCTTGCCAACTCAATTCTGGCGCGCCCACAGTTGGATACGCGGTACAGCAAAAACCGCAAACTCACATGCCGTCTCAATACGGAAATCAAAATCAACACGCGTATTCCAATACAAACAACAGTTACAACAGTAATAACACTCCATGCGGCAATCCATACAAAAGGCACCGCGGTAATAACAACAACGGTAACAACGGATACAAATGTAACAACAAAAACACAAACAGAAATAGAAATAATAATAACTACGAGCCAAGACAGCATCAAGGCTGGACTCGTAGCGATCAATACTTTCATTCAAATACTGCTTTACCACAGCAGCCACCAGGACAAAATTGGAGCATACCTTACGCCCGACAGGTAAGTTATAATGCGCAACAGCAACAACAACCGCAAAAGTTTGGAGATCACAACAGGCAATATCCGAATGTGAATATAATAGAAATGACACCTGATACACAACCTCAATCTGTGTCAGTACCTAATACAAATGCTAATCCAACAAACTAGATACAGTCACTTCTATGCCCCGGGTCGTGGCTGAAGAATTCTTGGGGGGCGACTTCAATCAGTTATTTGACACCACAATTGAACAACAAAATATTGATATGTCTAATAATTCTAAACAAAAACTACCTGTCTTATTTATAAGATACAACCACAATGACAATATATCAGATGAACTTTTGCAAGACAGTACACAATGTCGTTCAAACACAAATGAAATTGTTTTAGCATCTACTACTGGTGTAGTAGGTGGGATTCCAACTACTATTATCTTAGATACAGGTGCAGCTGTGAGCGTTTTGTCTTTTAATTTCTATAGAAAGATGTGTGAATTGGAGCCTGTGCCTGAGTTTCCCGCCCAAAACTGTAAAATAACTACTGCTCTAGGTAATAAGTCATGTAGGGTTACGAAGCAAGTTTTTGTAAACATTAAAATAGATAATGGAACCGTACAATGGCCATTCTTGGTTGTACAAAATCTTGTGACAAATTGCATATTAGGAATAGATATTATGAGCGAGAAGGACTGCATTATAGACTTCTCCAAAGGTAAATGTATTTTAAATGATAAAGACAGTGTAATTATTATTGATTTAGACAGAAGAACTTTTCTTTCAACGCCGCGGCACCACCGAGAAGACTGAATATTAAAGTAAAATTTATGATTACGTAGCAGTGAATGATATATTAATTTTTCACGGAACATTTGTGACTGTAGGTACCACTGACTTGGTATGACACCTGACGAACCGACAGACGTCATCTGTGAAGCGATCTTTTACTTCGAGAAATAGATTAGACGCACATCTCTCAGCAAGAAAAGCATCTACCAGTAGCCAAGGCCACACAGACACTATACACACACGCACAAAACGCGAGGAATCGAACAGTTTTCCGTCTCTTATTATTTTGAATATTTATTGAGTAGTGAAAACGCCTAGTCTTGCCTACTGATGTAATGAATGTTGTGTCTAACCTATCTTAATTTCAGATGACATCACAAAAAACATCGATAAAATCCCAGCAAGACCGTTAAAGAGGACGTAAATATCTGCAATTCATGTAATCAAATGTGACACAATGTAATAATTTATAGCTATGTCATGATGATGTAAACATGTTTATGTGTAACTGTATTATGTTTATGCTTAGAAAATATGTGACGTGTATATGTATGATTACTTATGTTTTTTTTTTTTTAAACTGATGTATAATGTAACTGTTACTAT
Organism: Schistocerca americana; assembly: GCF_021461395.2. Taxonomy (NCBI): domain Eukaryota; kingdom Metazoa; phylum Arthropoda; class Insecta; order Orthoptera; family Acrididae; genus Schistocerca; species Schistocerca americana. The sequence continues at coordinate 135,951,317 of NC_060121.1, forward strand.
GTGAAAATTTGAACGATAACGATTGCCACAATATGAACTGCAATGCTGTGCCGCGTGATCTAAATTTACGATATAACGGCAGTGCCGGAGACACACAGACGCTTCTGCGCATGCGCGCACTCTGTTTTGCCAACATAAGAACTTTTACGGCGCGCGCGCGTCATTCAAATTTTGTATATAATATACAGTATAATGTAAGTCATGTAAATAGTTGTAGATAACTTAGATTTTCTTGTGCCTTTAGGTGTATTGCTCGCCTGCAGGTGTGTCCTTTCGCCTCGCAATTCAGGGGGCAATATAAAGGCACATTTGCATGCTGTGCGTGAGTTTCCTCGGAAACGCGAAATCTTAATTAAATAATGAATCTCTGACAGATAAATAAAGCCTATGGCACAGAACTGCAGCGCTGTGTCGCTGATAAAACAAAAACACAATTACGATACTCTTATGTTTCATTAAGAAGGGGAGGTCTTGTGCAACTGGTGTGGGAAGCACGTATATTTCATTGACTGGCACACCGCCATATTTGATGTTATATAAGAACACTGCGAGTTGCAATCTTACTAGGCACTCGATTCTGTAAAGAATTTATATTTATGAAAGTAAGTAGAATTATTTAACTGTAGGCTTATTCGTTGAATATATCTGATTTAACTAACTGTGTAAACTTTTTATGTTTGGTAGACAGTCACCTCTCTACGACGTATTGACATGGCCGGCAAATTATTCTAATATTGAGATTTAGATTTGAGTCCGCACCTACCGCAGCAGTCTTTGGAAACGATTTAAATACGAAGTCCGATTATTTGAGTCTTATTTCACGGTCAACTACGAATAACATTACATTTACGAAAAAGCCATTGTCAAACGTCTAATACCGAATAATTAAACGTCCACGTTCCAGATAAGCAAATTTAATTACATCCAATCACTATCATACACAATTAATAATTAATGTTTTATTTTATTTTATTTATTTTATATTCGAGATGACAGGCATCTTATCCACATGCTTGTAACGGATCGTGCAGACACGTCTCGATCCCTGAGTCAACAGATGGAGACGTTTGCAAGACAACAACCACCTGCACGAACAGTTCGACGACGACGTTTGCAGCATCATGGATTATCAGCTCGGAGACCATGGCTGCGGTTACCCTAGACGCTGCATCACAGACAGGAGCGCCTACGATGGTGTACTCAACGACGAACCTGGGTGCACTAATGGCAAACCGTCATTGTTTCGGATGAATCCAGGTTCTGTTTACAGCATCATCATGGTCGCATCCGTGTTCGGCGATATCGCGGTGAACGCACATTGAAAGCGTGTGTTCGTCATCGCCATACTGGCGTATCACCGGGCGTGATAGTATGGGGTGCCATTGGTTACACGTCTCGGTCACCTCTTGTTCGCATTGACGGCACTTTTAACAGTGGCCGTTACACTTCAGATGTGCTACGACCCGTGGCTCTACCCTTCATTCTATCCCTGCGAAACCCTACATTTCAGCAGGATAATGCACGACCGCATGTTGCAGGTCCTGTACGGGCATTTCTGGATACAGAAAATGTTCGACTGCTGCCCTGGCCAGCACATTCTCCAGATCTGTCACCAATTGAAAACGTCTCGTCAATGGTGGCCGAGCAACTGGCTCGTCACAATACGCCAGTCACTACTCTTGATGAACTGTGGTATCGTGTTGAAGCTGCATGGGCAGCTCTACCTGTACACGCCATCAAAGCTCTGTTTGACTCAATTCCCAGGCGTATCAAGGCCGTTATTACGGCCAGAGGTGGTTGTTCTGGGTACTGATTTCTCAGGATCTATGCACCCAAATTGTGTGAAAATGTAATCACATGTCAGTTCTAGTATAATATATTTGTCCAATGAATACCTTTTGATCATCTGCATTTCTTTTTGCTGTAGCAATTTTAGTGGTAAGTAGTGTATTTGTGTCTGTGCTGGGTTTGGCTTAATCTGGTTTATCCTGTAGTATTTTGACAGATCTTCAAGAGCACTCTTTAGGGTGATTTCTATTGAATCGATGTTTGTCCTTTGGGCTGCCAGAGCGAGATTATCAACAGACAAGGAACTTCTGCAGTTGGGGACTGTGGGTTGGTCATTGGTATATATATTGAATAGAACTGGAGCCGGCACACTTGCCTGCGGAAAGCCATTTTTCTGTAGCCTCCATCGGTTGTGCAGTCCTTGAAGGTCAATGAAGAATCTTCGGATCTGCAGAAGATTGGCGATGAGCTTGGTTTGACTGTAGACCTTGTTTAATAGTAATTGGTGGTTGACTGTGTCGTACGCTGCTGTCAAGTCCACGAATACCATTCCTGTCACCTTAAGAGCTTCAAAGGCATCTTCTATAAACTGTGTAAGACTGAGTTATTGTCCTGTGCAGCTTTTATCAGGGCAGAATCCAGCTTTCTGAGGTATAAGCAAGGGATCAATAACATTTAAGAGACGGTTTAAAATCATTTTCTGTAGCAGTATGTAGAGGTGGCACTGTATTGCGATTGGTGTAAAATTTTTTGAACTGTTTCCCTCTTTACCAGGTTTTAGTATAGCAATTACTCAGATCTTCCGCCATATTTTTGGAATTTGACATCTGTCAAAAATCTACTGAAGAGCTGGAGAATCCATTCCTTTGTTGTTAATCCAAAGTGCTTGATTTGCTCAGTTCGTACATCGTCCAAGCCAACTGACTTACCAGTTTTACTCTGTTTAATAGCCTTCTGTAATACATGCATCGTGAATGGGAGTGAAAAGTTACAATTTTCCTTTTGCTCAGTTCTTGGCAGGTCTAGTTTTTTGAATTTATGGCTGGACTTCCCATTTAGCAGTAGCTTGTGTGCTATTTGGTTAGCGGCGAATTTTGGTGTGTAGTTGGATCATTGCACAGGTGTCGCAGAAGTCTCCAAGCCATATGACTTTCTCTTTTCAGGTCCAGGTATTTTATTGGTTTAACCATTTTTCCCTTCTTGACTCTCTTATAAAAGAAATGAGTTTGTTTCTTGTATCTATAGTTGTTTCACTGAAAGGGTTTTCTCTAAATAAGCTGCTATATTCCGTAAATAAGGCTGCCTAATCTGATGTGAGCCCAGGGATGTAAGGTGTTCGACAGCCACGAGGGACAGATATTTTGGAACATCTCTTTTCGGTAGTGGTGAAAATGTCGTACTGCTCTGGTGTCGGTTCTATAGAAGACACTTCGGCTTGCAGTATATTTGCCTTTCTAAAGTTAAGACTCCTCCTAAATGGGATCTTTTCAGGTCTAACAGCAGCAGATTATATTTCTATGTTGCAAATTTGGTGGTGGAGAACAGACAGACTTTATACACTGTTGGCTGACGCTGTAGGTGGCGAATGTGAGGTCGGGATTGTACCCTCGCCTCCACCTGCCGCTATTAAATGATGCAGGTAGTTTTGGATCGTGGATTAGGGTAAGGTGATTCATTTCTGCTCACAGCGATCCACGTCATTATCCTCGAGAACTGGCAGATGTGATGAACTTTAATCATTCCACCATCGTGCGACATTTGCATGCAATCGGGAAGGTTGAAAAATCGGATGTATGGGTATTGCATGTTCCACGCCAAAATCACAAAAATCTACAGTTGGCCACAGGTGCATATCTACTTATTTGCCATCAATTGACTCGTGAAAACCACCGACCATTCCTGTACTGTATCGCTACTAGGACGAGAAATGGTGTCTTTATGCTAACACAAGGATAAAAAGGAATGGTTGACCACAAACAAAACACCGACCCTCAGAACAAAGCCCTGCGCGCAAAAATGTTCAAATGTGTGTGAAATCTTATGGGACTTAACTGTTAAGGTTATCAGTCCCTAAGCTTACACACTACTTAACCTAAATTATCCTAAGGACAAACACACACACCCATGCCCTAGGGAGGACTCGAACCTCCGCCGGGACCAGCCGCACAGTCCATGATTGCAGCGCCTTAGACCGCTCGGCTAATCCCGCGCGGCCATAATGTTATGCATCTGGTGGAACGGCGACGGTGTGGTGTACTAAGAATTGCTTCTCCGAGGCGTAACCATCACTGCTGACATTTACTGTCAACAACTGAGACATATTTCAGACGCAATCCAAGAACAACGACTAGGAAGACTACGTGAAGTAATGCTACTCCACGATAACGCTAGCCCGCATTCTGCTAGACAGACAAAAAACGCTATACAGGAGTTAAGTTGGGAAGTCATTTCGCACCAACCTTATTCAACTGATCTTGCGCCTTCACATTTTTACCTTTTCCGCTCTGAATCGAGAAACCTTCACGGAACTTCCTCTTCAGATGAAAATACGTTCCGAACTCGGCTCGACAAGTTATTTCCTCAAAACCACGTGATTTCTACAGTCGCGGAATCTGTAAGTTACCCAAGCGTAGACAGACTGTTGTAAATAGTGAAGGAGAATATATTGTTGATGACTAACATCTGTGTTATATTTGTCAGTAGTATTAAAGATATGAAGAAACGTTACGAACTTATGCAACAACCCTATAACTTCCTGATGCAGTTTCGAGGTATAGTCGCAAACAAACTCGAAAATGGCTTTAATTTGCAGTAACGCAGACCATGCCCTGACTCACGTGCCATAGCGTTCAGTCTGGATGCCCCCCCCCCCTCCTCCCCTTTCCCAAACCCTGCCACTCCTGTCATTCCGTTCAGGCTGGATGCCTACTCCCACACTAGACCTCAGTCTGGGACGGAGGAGGGGGAAGAAGGGGAAACTACGAACGTGTCCTATTTAGAAGACAGTTGCACTGCATATGACATGGTTTCCTATTTCATATTTCTCAGTTACAATGATCACAAACGAAACAAATTTTCAATATTATTTAATTTATTTGTGGCCCACTGAAGGAGTAACATAATTTTTTTCTAGTAGAAATTGTCGTCATACAGACAGTCGCAGACGATTTCACAGATTTTCACGCTCAGGTTGCCTGTTAATCGTGACTTATTTAGTTTCATAACGGAAATAAGTCTTTGAAACACATGTGTCGATCGAAATATTGCAGTATTTTTGCAACCTCATTATGAGATCGTGGAAATTCTATTTGAGGAAAATAATGTAGATCTCCTGGACAGTTTTAATAAAAAAGTAATTTGTCTTTAAAACAGGAATTAAGTTGCAGGATAATCAGGCACAGGGGGACTTTCAATGAAATAGCAAAATTTCTCGAAAACAGCTCGAAAAAAGATGTAAGAGTTGTAGTGTCCTCACAATGTTTAGAAAACTATCCTTGTAATTCTTTCAAGGCCACAATCAATTCTTCACACTTTGCGGTTTCTATGATGCCAGTGAGCTTAGGGAGTTCAACTGTGTTTGTCATAATTTGTTCCTTCTACATTACGATTTTCTTTTTAAATACATCCGCATCAAATCAGAAATTAGTTGCTTCTCACCTTGCAGTGTCTTAATGTGGGCAGTGTGTAGTAAAGTCCATATATAATTCGAGGTCTGCCGGGCATTCTGTACGTTCTAATTTTCGTTCTTGCTCTTGTTTTTCCTTCATAAACTCAACAATAGCGGGTTTTCAATCGAAACTCGTTCCAGGCGTACCTCTTGCCTTAACCAACATACACTACTGACCATTAAAATTGCTACACCAACAAGAAATGCAGATGATAAACGGGTTTTCATTGGACAAATATATTATACTAGAACTGACATGTGATTACATTTTCACGCAGTTTGGATGCATAGATCCTGAGAAATCAGTACCCAGAACAACCATCTCTGACCATACTAACGGCCTTGATACGCCGGGGCATTGAGTCAAACAGAACTTGGATGGCGTGTACAGGTACAGCTGCCCATGTAGCGTCAAGGGTAACCGCAGCCATGGTCTCCGAGCTGATAGCCCATGCTGCTGCAAACGTCGTCGTCGAACTGTTCGTGCAGATGGTTGTTGTCTTGCAGACGTCCCCATCTGTTGACTCAGGGATCGAGAAGTGGCTGCACGATCCGTTACAGCCATGCGGATAAGATGCCTGTCATCTCGACTGCTAGTGATACGAGGCCGTTGGGATCCAGCACGGCGATCCGTATTACCCTCCTGAACCCACCGATTCCATATTCTGATAACAGTCATTGGATCTCGACCAATGCGAGCAGCAGTGTCGCGATACGATAAACCGCAATCGCGATAGGCTACAATCCGACCTTTATCAAAGTCGTAAACGTGATGGCACGCATTTCTCCTCCTTACACGAGGAATCACAACATCGTTTCACCAGGGAACGCCGGTCAACTGTTGTGTGTGTATGAGAAATCGGTTGGAAACTTTCCTCATGTCAGCAAGTTGTGAATACTCTGCAAAGCTAATCATTTGCATATCACAGCATCTTCTTCCTGTCGGTTAAATTTCACGTCTGTAGCACGTCATCTTCGTGGTATAGCAATTTTAATGGCCAATAGTGTACTTTGCAGTAACATACAAAGTCTCCATACTCTTCATTCAATTCCATCGTATACTGTTGTAACTGATTGTGGAGTAATCTGTGCGACTTGAGTAATTTCTTCACTTGCTCCATGCCTGCAAATTAAGCTCGAAGTCCTTCTTGGCACACAGAACAGTGTATCACGAATGTCGTCTTTTGTCATTTATCGCTCTTTCCTTGTCAACTAAACTGTTAAATCATTTCTGTCTGGTGTTGCCGGGTTCAGAGGTGTGCAACAACCAGGAAACATTTATATTAATCACATAAAATCGTAAGTGACAAATCAAAATCCAGAGGCTTCTCCACCTCCCACCCCTCCCAATCCCACCCTCCAGTTAACCATACAGTACAACACATCGCTTATAGTGACGTCAGAACACAACCACATACAGAACAGAATGACGTATACTGTAAACCATGAAATTTTATTCGCACATTAGCCAGTTGCCAATACCACAATTAAAATAATCTAAAAATGTCAGATCTATGGCGCCATTTACATTTGCGTTTCTAGAACAATTACATAACATGCATTGACGTTTCGAATTCAAATAAATCCTTCCATAGAAAATCAACCTCAAATAGTAATCACCCGAAGTTTCAAGAGGTACAGTATAGTCAAAATATGGCCATCCCAAATACTCACTGCTCAAAACATTAGCAGTAAGGATAGCTACCAACTATCACACACTACTTTTTTTTTTTTTTTTACTTTACATGTGGCAAGCGCCTTATCGACCATACGCCTGCTCTATGAGCCTCTTCCACTTCTGCCTGTCCAATGCGCTGTTTCTCCAGTTGCTGTTATTGTTCATCCTAGTTGTGTCCTCCCCAATGTTATCCCGCCATCTGATTCTGGGTCTCCCTCTTTCTCTCGTTCCATCTACTGTTCGGCTGAATGCCATTCTAGGTAGTCTATTCTCTGTCAATCTTGCTATATGACCTACCCAATTCAACCTTCTTCTCTTGAGCACTTCGACGATGTTACGATGTTTGTACAGCCCTCTTAATTCTTCATTTCTTCTTATTCTCCATTCCATGTTATTTTCGTCGTATACAGACTCAAAAATTTTCCTTGGTACTTTTCTTTCGAATATTATCAGTTTTTCTTCATCTTTCTTTCTAAATGTTGATGTTTCACATCCATATAACATCACAGGTGTAATGGTCGATTGATATAAGCGGATTTTGAGGTTACTGCTAAGTGATCTTTTTCTTAGAATTTCGATGAAACTAAAAAGTGTCTTGTTTACTGTTGATAAACGGGCATCTATTTCCATATCTGTTCTGTTGTTATTACTAAGAAGACTTCCTAGGCACTTGAAGTGGTCAACAGTCTTGAAATTCAATCCATCTACAGTCAGAGATGCATCTTTTCTGGTTTTCTTACTTACGGGCAGGTATTCTGTCTTTTCTTCATTAACATGTAATCCTGTTTTCTCAGCAATTTTGTAGTAATTTTGCATCATTCCGATCAACTCTCTTTTGGAACTACTTATTACTGCTACATCATCTGCATAGGCAAGTCTTGTAATGTTCACATCCTGTAGCTGGATCCCTTGTGGACTGGTTTTAGAAAATTCTCTATCAGTCTTCTCTAGCACAAGGTTAAATAAAATAGGTCAAGTGGCATCCCCTTGTCTCAGTCCAGTGTACACCTTAAAATCTTCAGTTTCTCTTATCGGTGTCTTTATGCGACATAAAGTTTCATCTTTACACATTTTAACTGATCTGGTTAATTTTGATGGTATTTCAAATTCCTTCATTATATTGAGGAGTGTCTGTCGGTGTATGCTATCATAGGACTTTTTAAAATCTACGAATAATATGTGGACATCTACACTGAATTCCCACGCCTTCTCAGTTACTTGTCTTAGGGTGAATAAGTGATCTAATGTGGATCTGTTTCTGCGGAAACCGCATATGGGCTTAGAAAAAACGCAACTACTGCTAGTCAAATGGCAACGTAAGTCAACATGGAATTTACGACTGCTAGTAAATAGTAAATAGAAAACATACGTACCAATAAAGAACACAATTAGCTTTAAACTAGTGACTAGGGTCGTTTACAGGATGTCAGTAACTGAGTGCCCCTGACTCCCAACAAGTTCCTAGAGAGTCAGAAATACAGTGCAACACGCCTACACCTGATCTCCAGTTCATACAAGCCAATCTGAGCCGACACCGAACCGAGGGAATACGCTGGCGTCAGATCTGGCTGGTAAGTGCAACTCGCCCTCCGTCAGAGGCAAGTGTTGCCCTCATTCCACGGGCCGCCGGTTTGGAGATAGACTGTGTTTTCCTGCTTGTCACTCCAGAGGGGAGAGCACGCTCGGAGAGCGGCACCGCTGCAGCGGATCATGGCTCGTTCCCTCCATGTGCGTGTAGGGAAGTGGTTCCCAACCTGGGGGTAATTACCCCCTGTGGGGTAAAATGAACTGTTTTGAGGGGTAAAAACTAAACGATTCGGTTCTGTTCCAGCCAGGAAACTAAATTATTTTCAAAAGATCATTACTATCATCACAGTTTCGTAAGATTCTAATTCTGATTGTATGAGTTACCAATAATTACCTTTTCTCAGTTATTAATAGTAATGTGCTAGAGGTTACGGGTTCCTCACATAGTCCACCCGCTACAAACATATGTTGTGCTTTGCCCCGTACATTAACGACGATAAAAGTGAGACTTATACGGAACAAATGCTAAATATCTCAAGAAAATGTCTTCTCCAAGTTGTAGATAGTACCTGCAGTAGTCCAGAAATTGCTTCATTACTCGCTTCGGGGAAAAAAAATTGACATTACGATACAGCAGTACCTACGTAAGTGCTTCTATAGTGCTGTATAGCACTATTATTATTGTTAGTATTAGAGGCTGTCGTCAGACGCAAAGCATTAAAAGCCTGAAGTCTTCCACTTTCTGCCAGTTCAGAAATAAGGAGTGCAGGAATCAAGTGATTTACGAGCAGTAAGTATAGTGCACACATTTTAACTTGGTTGATTTTAAATGGAGCTGCAGTGTGCAGGTCAAGCAAGTGCCGCAATGGAGAGATGATGATGATGATGATGTTTGGTTTGTGGAGCGCTCAACTGCGCGGTCATCAGCGTCCATATAAAGTCCCAATTTTTTCACAGTCCATTTTTTTCACAGTACAATTTAGCCACTGTCACGAATGATGAGGATGATGATGATGACGACAACACAAACACACAGTCTCCGGGCAGAGAAAATTCCCAACCCGCCCAGGAATCGAACCTGAGACCCCGTGATACAGAAGTAACAACGCTAGCCACTAGACCACAAGTTGCGGACACCGCAGTGGAGAGGTATGTTTTGCAATTCGTGTCTACCATCACTGCGGATGGTTTACCTTTCCTATCTGAGAGGGATTGTGGGTAGCACTTGCGATGCACCACGAATTCCTTCGTCATTCATTCTAACGCACACTCAAACTAAATATCATTCAACTTTCATAATTTTAAAAATGATAGTATTCCAAGATCAGGCTTTCATTCTACAGTTTAGTTACGCACTAAAGTTGGTGATAATGTTGGGTGGGGAGGGGCAACAGATGGCAAAGGGGGAAGAGGACGGGGGTATTAGCTAATGTCTGATTGCACCCAGGCTCGCGCAGGACTTGCCGGCTGTTCGAAACGGATCGGTAACGTGACGGTTGTGATTCGTCACAGATACAACTGATTACAGATGGGAGCGCTGTAGCAGAGCAGTTGCGACGCATATTGGTGCTGACGTAAATCTAGAGTATTTAGCGTCTATAAACTGCATGTTAGGTGATAGTTCATCTCAAATGTTTTCTTTCTCAGCATAGTAGATTTGAAAAGAAAGAACTTTACGGAACATGGCATGCATCTGGTTAACCGGGAAAATCATTAGTCGACCTGCATTTTAGTATTTCTCAAAGTTTTAAGACTAAATATAAGATGCATCGTCCGAAGTACTGACTGTATCCACACCAAATTTGTTGGTTGGATGGTTGGTTGGTTTAAGAGGGGGTGGGGTGAGGAGGGGCCAAACTGCTTGGTCATCAGTCCCCTGTTCCTATAAAACTAGTCCACGACGGAAAGAATAAAACAAGCAGGACTTACGGCAGAAAACCTGGAGCACAAGAACTACAGAAGGGCAACAAACACTACACTGGACAAAATAAGACAAGAAAATCACAGAGAGACGTAAGAAACAGGAAGAGGGGATTAAAACAAGAGGGCAGATGACCGTGGCTGGCTGGTCATGAGAATAAAAAAGGAGAAGCCAGCCACTCTGCAACAGATTGAAACCTCCAGCCTAAAAGCACTAGGGTAGAGAACATAGATTGAAAAAGACATGCGCTAAAACTTAGATGGTATGATAAAATCCCCCCTCAAGTATTAAACGCAAATCAGCTAATGAGGCGTTGCCAGCTAAAACTAATGGTAACGAGTCAGGTAACTGAAAATTGTCACAGGGCATCTAAAATGGGACAATGCAACAGAATGTGGTCCACCGTCAACCGGACCCGCACCGACACTGGGGTGGGTCTTCACGGCGGAGGAGATAGCCGTGGGTCAGCCGAGCCAAGTGTGACCGATGCAGAGCCGGCAGAGGACCACAGAGTCCCTGTGAGGGGCCCGCGTCGAGTACTTCCACACATTCGTAGTCTCCTTTATGGCACACAGTTTATAGGGGCACACTTAGATTATGCCATTCCGTATCCCAGATCCGAAAAACCTTGCAGCGTAACACCGAGCGGATCAGTTTTAGAGATCCCGATCTCCAGAACCGGTTTCTGAGTAACCTGTTTGGCCAACCTGTGAGCAAATTGATTTCCTGGGATTCCGATGTGTCCTGGGGTCAAGCAAACGCCACCATGCGCATAAACAGACTCCTGGATGGTCGCTACCAAAGGATGTCGGAGGTAGCACTGGTCAGTAGCTTGTAAGTTGCTGAAGGAGTCACTACAGACAAGGAAGGACTCACTGGAGCAGGAACGGATATGCTCAAGAGCACTGGATATGGCCAGCAGCTCTGCAGTGAAAACACTGCAGCCATCCGGCAAGGAGCGCTGTTTGAGCATAGGCGAAGCCATCGTGACCATCAGCCATCGATCCATCGGGGTTGACTACTTCAGACTCCTGGGACGCGTCAAGAATCGAGAGAAAGTGACAGTGGAGAGCCTCAGGAGGAACTGAGTCCTTAGGGCCATGCGTAAGGTCCAACAGAAGCTGCAGTCTAGGTATAGACCATGGCGGTGTACATGATTGCACCCAGAGGAGAGGTGGTAAACGGAAGGACTCCAGTTCAGACAGAAGGGGTCGGACGCGAACCACGATCGTAATCCCTGACCTGGGCCGCCGATAAGGGAGATGAACCTCCGTGGTCGGGAAAAGGAGACGATAATTTGGATGTTCAGGAGAGCTACGAATGTGCGCGACATCATTGGCTAGCAGTTGTCGCCGCCTGATCTGCAACGGAAGGACCCCAGCCTTCGCCAGTAGGCTGATCACCGGACTCGTCCTACAAGCTCCCGTCGCTAGTCGAACCCCACAGTGGTGCACTGGGTCTCGTGACTGCAACACCGAGTTCGCCGTCGAACCATAAATAAGACTCCCATAGCCGAGACTGAAAAAGGGCTTTGCAAGGCCGCAACAGTGCAGGGCGATCCGCACCATAGTTGGTGTTGCTCAGGCAGTGGAGGACATTAAGGTACTGCCAGCACTTCGACGAAGAAGAGGAAGCCAAGTGAATCGGACGTCAAAAACCAGTCCTAAGATTCGATATGTCTCCATTTCAGTGAGTGGATCATCATCATGGTAAAGTTCTGGTTCCTGGACGGTACGACGCTGACAGAAGTGCATGACGCACGACTTCGCGGTTGAAAACTGGAAACCGTGGGCTAGAGACCATGGCTGCGCCTTGTGGATGGCTCCCTGTAGGCGCCGCTCAGCAATGCCAGTACTAGAAGAGCGGTAGGGAATGCAAAAGTCGCCTGTATACAGAGACAGTGAGACGGATGACCTCACAGCTGCTGCTAGACCGTTAATGACCACTAAAAATGAAGAGACACTAAATAGTGACCCCTTTACCCTGGATACGGAGGGAACTTCGGGAGGCACCAACACCAAGTATGTTGTTCTAGAGGTGAATAAATAAATAAATTATGGCTCAAAGTAATTAAAAATAAAGGAAAGGTACCAGCAAGTAATAAGCATATTGTGATTCTTCAGTTTCTCCCGGCGTATTTCTTGCTCGAACAGTCCACGGGTGTACTGCCGGTCCATAGTGTCCAACGGGCACAATATTTCGGCGATCAGACATGTCGCCATCGTCAGGTGCGCTAACGAACTGAGCTTCTGAGGGCGGATGAGGCAATTACACCGACGCACCACAGACAGCGACGCCAGCGTCTCAGCGACCGTCGACGCGCAGCCGCGGGCGCGGACCGCGGAGAGAACGCCTCGCAGGGGGAGGGGATTCAGACGGTCGCCCGCCCTCGTCAGCGCACCTGACGATGGCGACATGTCTGATCGGCGTAATATTGTGCCCGTTGGACACTATGGACCGGCGGTACACCCTTGCACTATTCGAGCAATAAGAATCGGTCGAACAAGTGCCTTGTAAGCCATTTATTTAATGGATGAATTATATTTCCTTGAGATTCTTTCTGTGAATCTCAGTCTGGCATCTATTTTACCTACAGTTAATGTTATACTACTGGCCATTAAATTTGCTACACCAAGAAGAAATGCAGATGATAAACGGGTATTCATTGGACAAATACATTACACTAGAACTGACATGTGATTACATTTTCACGCAATTTGGGTGCATAGATCCCGAGCAATCACTACCCAGAACAACCACCTCTGGCCGTAATAACGGCCTTCATACGCCTGGGGATTGAGTCAAACAGAGCTTGGATGGCGTGTACAGGTACAGCTGCCCATGCAGCTTCAACACGATATCACAGTTCATGAAGAGTAGTGACTGGCGTATTGTGACGAGCCGGTTGCTCGGCCACCATTGACCAGACTTTTCAATTGGTGGGAGATCTGGAGAATGTGCTAGCCAGGGCAGCAGTCGAACATTTTCTGTATCCAGAAATGCTCGTACAGGACCTACAACATGCGGTCGTGCATTAACAAGCTGAAATGTAGGGTTTCGCAGGGATCGAATGAAGGGTAGAGCCACCGGTCGTATCACATCTGAAATGTAACGTCCACTGTTCAAAGTGCCGTCAATGCGAACAAGAGGTGACTGAGACGTGTAACCAATCGCACCCCATATCATCACGCCGGGTGATACGCCAGTATGGCGATGACGAATACACGCTTCCAATGTGCGTTCATCGCGATGTCGCCAAACACGGATGCGACCATCATGATGCTGTAAACAGAACCTGGATTCATCCGGAAAAAAATGACGTTTTTCCATTCGTACACCCAGGTTCGTCATTGAGTACACCAGCGCAGGCGCTCCTGTCTGTGATGCAGCGTCAAGGGTAACCGCAGCCATGGTCTCCGAGCTGATAGTCCATGCTGCTGCAAACGTCGTCGAAGTGTTCGTGAAGATGATTGTTGTCTTGCAAACGTCGCCATCTGTTGACTCAGGGATCGAGACGTGGCTGCACGATCCGTTACAACCATGCGGATAAGATGCCTGTCATCTCGACTGCTAGTGATACGAGGCCGTTGGGATCCAGCACGGCGATCCGTATTACCCTACTGAACCCACCGATTCCGCATTCTGATAACATTGGATCTCGACCTTCGCGAGCAGCAATGTCGCGATACCATCAACCGCTGCTGAGGGATAGGCTACAATCCGAGCTTTATCAAAGTCGGAAACGTGGTGGTACTCATTTCTCCTCCTTACACGAGGCATCACAACAACGTTTCCCCAGGCAACGCCAGTCAACTGCTGTTTGTGTACGAGAAATCGGTTAGAAACTTTCCTCGTGTCAGTATGTTGTAGGTGTCGCCACCGGCGCCAACCTTGTGTGAATGCTTTGAAAAGCTAATCATTTGCATATCACAGCATCTTCTTCCTGTCGGTTAAATTTCGCGTCTGTAGCACGTCATCTTCGTGGTGTAGCAATTTTAATAACCAGTAGTGGGTATAGTCATTCCACTTAAGTTAGCTCCGGATCGGTACTCCTAGATATATTACGGTGGTTATTGTTTCCAGAAATTTGTCATGAACACTGTAGTTGTGCAGTAGTGGATTTCTGTTCTTGTATATGCGCAGTCTGTCACATTCACATACCTCCAGGGTATACTTACGTTCAGGGTCAACTACCAGCCCCTGCACCATTCATCAATCCTCTGATGGTCATTCTGCAAATCCTTACTGTCTTGCGGCATTGCTGCCAATCGCGTTATCTTGTAACGGCCTTGAACGTCATTCTACTACATCGTTTATATACATTGTAATCACACTTCCTTGGGCACCCCCGAAATTATCGATACCTATCATTTTGTTCCGTTAAGAGCGACTTATTGGGTTCTATCCGCGAGAAAGTACTGAATCCAGCCACAAATCTAGTACAGTATTCCGTAAGCCCCCAGTGTCGAAAGCCAACCGGAAGTCGAGTAACACGGCATCTGCCTGAACACCTAAGTCTACAGCGCTGTAGATTTGATGGAGGAACAGAGTGAGATGAGTTTCGCAGAAACATGTTGATTTTTATACAAGAGTTTTTCGTTCTCCGAGAAAATCATACACTGAGATGGCTGAAGCGATGTGCACGTATACAGATGGCGCTAGCATCGCGTACACCAGACATGAAAGGCCAGTACATTGGCCGAGCAGTCATTTGTACTCAGGTGGTTCATGTGAAAAGGACTCAGACGTGATTGTGACCGCGCGACGGGAATTAACAGACACAGACTTTGAACGCGGAATGGTAGTTGGAGCTAGGCGCATGGGACATTCCGTTTCGATAATCGTTAGGGAATTCAGTATTTAGAGTTCCACAATGTCAAGAGGGTGCCGGGAATACCGAATTTCAGGCATTACCTCTCACCACGGACAACAAAGTGGCCGACAGCCTTCACTTAACGACAGACAGCAGCCGCATTTGCGTAGAGCTGTCAGTGCTAACAGACAAGCAACACTGCGTGAAATAACAGCAGAAATCATGTGGGACGTACGATGAACGTATCCGTTAGGACAGTGCGGCGAAATATGGCGTTGAGGGGCTATGGCAGCAGGCGATTGGCGGGAGTGTCTCTGCCAACAGCACGACATCTCTTGCAGCGCCTTTCCTGGGCTCGCGGCCTTAATGGTTGCATCCGAGACTATTGGGAAACAGTGGCCTAGTGAGATGAGTCCCTATTTCAGGTGGTAAGAGGTGATGGCAGGGTTAGCGTGCGGTGCAGACCCCACGAAGCCATTGACTCAAGCTGTCAACAATAGAGATGGGCAAACTCGTTCACCCATGGGAACTAGTTCACTGCTGATCGTTCTTTTTTGGGAACCGTTCATTTTTACTCGTTCACCGTTCATTTGTGCTTGGCATATGGTTCTTATGAAAAACTGAAAACTACTAATGTAGGTGGCCAGAATGAGATTTTTTCAGAATGAGATTTTCACTCTGCAGCGGAGTGTGCGCTGATATGAAACTTCCTGGCAGATTAAAACTGTGTGCCCGACTGTGGCACAGTCGGTAGGAGACGAGGTACTGGCAGAAGTAAAGCTGTGAGTGCCGGGCGTGAGTCGTGCTTCGGTAGCTCAGTTGGCAGAGCACTTGCCCGCGAGAGGCAAAGGTCCCGAGTTCGAGTCTCAGTCGGGCACACAGTTTTAATCTGCCAGGAAGTTTCATACTAGTGTAGGTGACTGAAGGATGGAGGGCACCAAGAGGGGGCACTTGCCTCCCCCCTGGAGTATAGAGATTTTATTCATTACAGAATTCTTACACACTTTTAGAAGTAATTTCTGTGGTTCTGCAGAACCTCTCGTTTAGCCAACTGTAGCGTTGTGTGGCTGATCGCAGGGAAATAATATAGGGTGGCGCACTGAAAACCGGCCCCGAGTACAGACTGCTCGCCAATTACGGACGATGTGTTGCCCGTTACGAGCAGATACAACATACATATAATAATTAGGCAGTGAATAAATAACAAGCTAATGCAATCAACAATTGCGAAACAATCCATGACGATGTATAGAGAGCTGGAGAAGAGAACATGAAAATCTCACGCGACGTGCATGGGCTATAGCTCATGTAGTCTTGTAAACCTGTTGGTGGCTTTTTCCCTGCTTAATAGACCACAAGTGTCTTGTATAAAATTCTTCGTTTCGACTTCCACTACATAGCTATGCTACGTTGTAAGTAATATCGTTCACACCCTATATATACTTCACGTTGTCTCTGAGTTCGTAGGCGAAGTAGAGACTTTATGGAAGCATAATATAAAATGTGGTTTTCTCCTCATACTTGCGTCACACGCTTAGTAAAAATTAAGTTTTTATGTTGCATTATTAAAGTTAATGCAGCAATAATAATAATAATTAAGTTCGCAGTAATGAAGTTTTTGGTTTGAAAGCTCCTTCTGAACAAACGTTTTTGAGATAATAAGTAAATACGATTTTATGACAATCTATGTCTTTTCAAATGGAGAGGCACCGCTTTTCCTACTGAGCCAAAATGACCCACAGCCCACTTTTCTTTTTTTACAAAGAAACCAAACTAGCAGGTAATGCAAATTGGAAACAACCAAACTTAAAAATAATTAGAGCCTTCAGATGGCTATGCGACTATGCGACTTAATTTCTGAGGTCATCAGTCGCCTAGAACTTAGAATTAATTAAACCTAACTAACCTAACGACGTCACACACATCCATGCCCGATGCAGGATTCGAACCTACGACCGTAGCGGTCGCTCGGTTCCAGTCTGTAGCGCCTAGTACCGCACGGCCACTCCGGCCGGCAGAGCCTTCCTAAATGTAATGTTTTGTATATGAAAGATACACGAAAATCGTTTTATATGAATTTTCTTACACTAAAAATTAAGCAAATTACTGGAAGTTAGTTGCTAATCAAGTCGATGAAACAAAAACAATCAATCAAAAAGTATAAAGTATTGTACAGTTACGTAAATTACATAAAAATTATGTTGTATGTAAAAGGTACGCTTTTCAGGTAACAATAGGGCATATCAGCTCACTTCACTATATCGATGAACAGCAGAAGACATACTTATAACAAGGCAAGGTTTATATATATTGAAATGACAACTTCTGCTGCTGACAAGAAGAAGAATACTATCAAATCTGTCGCAGCACACGCACACGCACTACTCGATGGACCCGCAGTCTTCTGTGGATGTAGATTGAATTTTAGTATCGATCTGAATGATACATTTTCGCATGGTAATGGCTGGTTAACTGTCGCTGTTGTACGTGGTGGTACAGGTGTACCCAGTGTATCTGGATTGGAAAGCTTCGTTGACAGAGACATTATAGCCTACCGCACATATCATGTTGCTAAAAATGCAAATAAAGACTTTGGAAAATCAACATATATATCACCCTCACCCTTCTCCTTGTATACACGTAGTAGACGTAAGATATCTGTTAATGAAACTGTATTTATTTGGATTAAAGGTAAAGGTACTTGTGAATATGTTAAATTTGTTGGAGATTGTACAAGGCAAGGTTTATATATATATATATATATATATATATATATATATATATATATAAACCTTGCCTTGTTATATGTCTTCTGCTGTTCATCGATATAGTGAAGTGAGCTGATATATATATATATATATATATATATATATATATATATATATATATATATAAACCTTGCCTTGTTATAAGTATGTCTTCTGCTGTTCATCGATATAGTGAAGTGAGCTGATATGCCCTTTTGTTGCCTGAAAAGCGTACCTTTTACATACAACATAATTTTTATGTAATTTACGTAACTGTAAAATACTTTTTGATTACCGGTCGTGGACGTTGAATAGCCAGAACCAATGTAAGAACAGTTTGAAACATGTAAAATGGGCGAGTGCAGTGAACGAAACGAACAACTGGGTACTGAACTAATTAGGAGCAGTCGGCAGTGGAGCTGAGACAGGTGGTCATGCGAAGAACGGCGAGTGCGGCCGAGGGAGACCGAGACTGAGACGAGCACGCGACCGAGGCTGGAACGAAAACTGCCGAAGTGACCGCCGTGACCGAAGTGAACTAGTGAACTATGAACCGATCGTTCCTCGTTCCCAGGAACTATAAGTAGACCGCCGCGACCGAAGCGAACTATGAACCGATCGTTCCTCGTTCCCAGGAACTATAAGTAGACCGCCGCAACCAAAGCGAACTATGAACTGATCGTTCCTCGTTCCTGGGAACTATAAGTAGACCACCGCGACCGAAGTGAACTATGAACCGATCGTTCCTCGTTCCTGGGAACTATAAGTAGACCGCCGCCACCGAAGTGAACTATGAACCGATCGTTCCTCGTTCCCAGGAACTATAAGTAGACTGCCACGACCGAAGTGAACTATGAACCGATCGTTCCTCGTTCCCGGGAACTATAAGTAGACCGCCGCGACCGAAGTGAACTATGAACCGATCGTTCCTTGGAATTCGTTCCTCCGTCCTTTCGTTCTTCTTGGTGAACCGTTCCTTTGCACCCGTTCGTTTGCGAACTACCCATCTCCAGTCAACAAGGCACTGTACAAACTGGTGGTGACCCATAATTCACTACTGGCCATTAAAATTGCTACACCACGAAGATGACGTGCTACAGACGCTGTGATATACAAATGATTAGCTTTTCAGAGCATTCACATAAGGTTGGTGCCGGTGGCGACACCTAAAACGTGTTGACATGAGGAAAGTTTAAAACCGATTTCTCATACAAAAACAGCAGTTGACCGGCGTTGCCTGGGGAAACGTTGTTGTGATGCCTCGTGTAAGGAGGAGGAATGCGTACCATCACGTTTCCGACTTTGATAAAGGCCGGATTGTAGCCTATCGCGATTGCGGTTTATCGTATCGCTACATTGCTGCTCGCGTTGGTCGAGATCCAATGACTGTTCGCAGAATATGAATCAGTGGGTTCAGGAGGGTAATACGGAACGCCGTGCTGGATCCCAACCGCTCGTATCACTAGCAGTCGAGATGTCAGGCATCTTATCCGCATGGCTGTAACGGATCGTGCAGCCACGTCTCGATCCCTGAGTCAACAGATGGGGACGTTTGCAAGACAACAACCATCTGCACGAACAATTCGACGACGTTTTCAACAGCATGGACTATCAGCTCGGAGACCATGGCTGCGGTTACCTTTGACGTTGTATCACAGACAGGACCGCCTGCGATGGTGTACTCGACGACGAACCTGGGTGCACGAATGGCAAAACGTCATTTTTTCGAATTAATCCAGGTTCTGTTTACAGCATCATGATGGTCGCATCTGTGTTTGGCGACATCGCGGTGTCCGCGTATTGGAAGCGTGTATTCGTCATCGCCATACTGGCGTATCACCCGGCGTGATGGTATCGGGTGCCATTGGTTACACGTCTCGGTCACCTCATGTTCGCACTGACGGCACTTTGAACAGTGGACGCTACATTTCAGATGTGTTACGACCCGTGGCTCTACCCTTCATTCGATCCCTGCGAAATCCTACATTTCAGCAGGATAATGCACGACCGAATGTTGCAGGTCCTGTATGGGATATAGAAAATGTTCGACTGCTGCCCTGGCCAGCATATTCTCCAGATCTCTCACCAATTGAAAACGTGTGGTCAATGGTGGCCGAGCAACTGGCTCGTCACAATACGCCAGTCACTACTCTTGATGAACGGTGGTATCGTGTCGAAGCTGCATGGGCAGGTGTACATGTACAGGCCACCCAAGCTGTGTTTGACTCAATGCCCTGGCGTATCAAGGCCTTTATTACCGCCAGGGGTGGTTGTTCTGGGTACTGATTTCTCAGGATCTATGCACCCAAATTGTGTGAAAATGTAATCACATGTCAGTTCTAGTATAATATATTTGTCCAATGAATACCCATTTATCATCTGCATTTCTTCTTGGTGTAGCAATTTTAATGGCCAGTAGTGTAGTATGGGCTGTGTTTTCATGGAATGGACAGGGTCCTCTGGTCCAACTGAACCGATCATTGACAGGAAATTGTTATATTCGGTTACTTGTTCTCGAAAGCGATGGAATTTTTGTGGACGACAATGCGCTATGTCAGTAGGTCACAGCTGTTTCTCGATTGGTTTCAAGAACATTCTGGACAATTCGAGCGAATGATCTGGCCACCCAGATCTCCCGACATGAATCCCATCGATCATTTATGGGACATAAGCTACAGGCCAGTTCGTGCACAAAATGATGTACCGGCAGCGCCTTCGCAATTTTGGACGGCTATAGAGACAGCATGGCTCAGTAGGGGACTTCCAACGACTTTTGAGTCCATGCCTCATCGAGTTGCTGCACTAAGCCGGGCAAAAGGAGGTCCGGTGCGATACTGGGAGGTATCCCGTGACGTTTGTCGCCTCAAATGGTTCAAATGGCTCTGAGCACTATGGGACTTAACTTCTGAGGTCGTCAGTCCCTGAGAACTTAGAACTACTTAAACCTAACTAACCTAAGGACATCACACACATCCATGCCCGAGGTAGGATTCGAACCTGCGACCGTAGCAGCCGCGTGGTTCCGGACTGAAGCACCTAGAACCGCTCGGCCACCCCGGCCGGCTTTGTCGCCTCACTGTAATACACGAGCGTAAGACATGTACCATAACTCCACAACAGATTGACGTTAACGATATAGGCCTACAATCTTCTGCATCTGTCTTACGACCCTTCCTCAAAACGGGAATGCCCTGTGCTTTTTTTCTAATCGCTAGGTACTCTTCGTTGCTCCACTGACATATGATAAACTACTGGTAGCAGGGGACCATGTTCTTTCAGATAATCGCTGTAGAATCTTACAGGTATTTCATCTGGTCCTGATGCCTTTCCACTACAAAGCGATTGTAGTTGTTTTTCTATTCCGCGATCAGGTATCTCAATATCTTCCAATTCGAAGTTCGTACGATGATCGAAAGGAGGGACCGTTTTACGATTTTGCGAGGTGAAACAATTTCGGAATACTGAATTAAGTATTTCGGTCTTCTTTCTATCAATTCTCGTTTCGGTGCCATTATGGCCACTGAGTGACAGAATAGACGATTTTGAACCGCTTACTGAGTTTATGTAACACCAAATTCTCACAGGGTTTTTAGTGAGATCGATAGATAAAATTTTATTTTCAAAGTCATTGGACGTTTACTTCATTGATGTCCTTACGCATATTCACTTCGTTCTATTTTTTTTCTCAACTAGGTCTTGATTTCTCTTGAATCTGTGATGAATCGCTTTTTGTTTGGGTAGCATTTTTTACGACACGGTTATTAAACCACAGTCGGTCTTTCCCATCCCTTAAGATTTTGCTAGGATCATACAGTCTATGGCATCTTGAACGATGCTATTAATATTTTTTGCATTTGTTTTTCACATCATCGTCCTCAGCACTCAGTAGTTGATGTGGCTAGATAGGTAACCTGCAAGTTGTACCCTGTCACTCTTGCAAAGCAAAAATATTTTCTTACCTTTCTTAACATTCCTTGTAACATCTATACTCATAGATGCTATCACAACCTTATGATTACTGAAACCTTCCTCTACGTTAACTGATTGTGGAATATCGGGTCTGCTTCTTGCTAGGGGTCCAAGATGTTACCTTCACGAGTTGGTTCTCTATCTCCTCGAAATAACTTTCGCCCATAACATTCAGAATACTGCTAGACGAATCCCTGTCTCTGGCAGCGGTTTTGGTAGCACCACTCTCGGAGTCTATATCTGGCAATTTGAAGTCAACTGGCAATCAACGGCATGATCGGGGAACAGCTTCACGCGATTCCGCAAATTCTCTATGAAGTGCCCTACCACTACAGCTTCTGACAGAGGTGGCCTGTAGAAACATCCAGTTACCATTTTGGCCCATCTTTGATGCTTAACTTCACTGAATTAATTCACATTTGAATCCAAGATAACATCGCTAGATATTATCGAATTCTTTATTGCAATATATACGCCACCAATATTGGCGACTAACCTATCCTTAAGATGATTGTTCGAATCTGAATTCAGAATTACGTTGTTATTCATCTACGGTTTCAACCAACTTTCTGTTCCTACTACTATCTGGGCATTACAACCTTCAATGGATGATACTAATTCTAGGATATTATCATGAAAGCTCCTGCAGTTTACTAATATCAAATTAACCTCACAGATTTCCTTCTCCATAAACGTAATTCAGCAAGAACATCTTCAACCCCATATTCCATGTCTTCAATGCAGAATGCAAGTAAGGCTTTGAACTCTTCTCATTCTTCACTATTTAAGAGTACTTCACTGGTTGAAGTCGGAAACAGTGAGGAAAACCTTGACTGTCAAGTTTATTACAAAACAATCTAAGAATGAGGTAGGGACCGCCCCTGTTCCTATTACTATATCGACATTATAACCTTCAACAAACTCTTCAGGATGACGCATCAAGTAGCTTTGTCTGTTCTTTCGGATTTTAATCCTCTGGGGAACCAAGACAGAGGTGTCCAGCCATTAATAAATTTTAGTTGCTCGCAAAAACAGTCCTCAAGCAGCATCAGACCTTAGAATTTATATATCTACTCTAGTGCTTTCAGTTACTTCCATGACTTCTCTCAAATACAGTCTTGGTTTATGAAGTCACATTTCTGTTTTCAAAGAATTGTGTACCCCAACATGTCTGTTATGTGGAGCATTATCCTTATTTTTAATGCATTTAAAAGACCTCTAGAAACAATTTATGGTTTATTTGAATTCTCTCTATCCATAACTCTGAATGGACGATACAAAAGTTACATTTATTGTCATGAAAGGTTAACACGATTAAATTAACACAGCTATTTAATAACACTCGACTCTTCCAATATAGACACAAAACACCTTAATGCGTAATACTTCAGGTGAAATGGACATACAACATTATCTCAGACACACTAAGTACTACAACCTCCTTCTTGCTATAAGTTTGACGAAACGTTTTGAAACTTGCACACATTCTGTTCATCCTTTAACCCTCATGTAAACAAACACACGCCCAGTGATTGAACAGTGTGAGTCTAGGACACAGCCACCAGGTGGAAACAGGTCCAATTATGCATCAGGCGTATCATTGTTACATCACTACGAATGAAACTCTGAGACACTCAAATTATAAAGCATTAAAAGCTTAAAGTTTTTTAGTAATCACAATGTTATTTAAGCCAGTTTCTTTTATTTCATATTTTAGTGATGTCAGACGTAGTAGTCCCGGTCTACAGATATCGACAGAAGTTGTTATAAGCTGTGGATGCTGAGTTAAGCTTTAACTGCAGTGCACCGTCATGCACGGAGAAATCAGGAAGCAGAACTTTGTCGCCACGTTGCGAACGGACGTAAGAAGGGGGAATGTTGTCTGTCTGTTATAAAATAATGCAACCTTAGGCAAGTGTGCATGCAGATAGTCACCAGTTATGGTATTAATTACACACGGATGTAACAAGTTTATGTGAAAGCATACAATAGAGTTGTTCATGTTCAAACACACTCGTACCACTGTTTATTCTTAAGTCTGCACACAACACGGTTTCGTCGCGCTAATATAGTGCTACAACTGAAGGGCTTATTTCAATAGTGGTACAAGTCCATTTTTCCTCATTCTGAGATATAGAGTCCTAAAGTTAAACGAGCGCTGAAAAATCTGCAGTTGAGATACCATAAATATTCAAGCATATATACTTGAAATTAAATGAACGCTGAAAAATATATATATATACTTGAATATTTCTGGTATCTCAACTGCAGATTTTTCAGCGCTCGTTTAACTTTAGGACTCTGTATCTCAGAATGAACAAAAATGAACTTGTGCCACTATTGAAATAAGTCCATCAACAGTTAGAACACTGAAGTTGGCAGTAGCCGTGAACATAAGACAGTCGACATGAAGTGTACCGACAACAAATTGGGAGCCGAAGCCCAACTTAGTGTCGACAACTTATAGACATCGTTCAACTTCTCTCTGCTGCCAAAATTTGCAATCTAATAGTCATTGTATGTGTTCAACAGGCAAATTTGATTTCATACTCATTACAATTAATATTTGCCGTACCTTAAACCCATTTAAAGGAGAGAGAGAGAGAAGTAGTAAGAGAGTTTCAATTATCTCAGTGCATTTAATTCCCTATATATATGACAACAGATCATCTTGGAATTCAGTACAGATCTGCATCGCATCCACGTCACAGCAGATGAATAAAGTGGGATTGCAGGTGATATTGATAGTAACGGTTGTCACGCATGATACACAGGGTACCAGGGTTCGTCTCGATATGCTGTAGAACCCGATCCTCCAAATCTGGTGTACACACAGTCCGCCGCCTCCCTGCATGTTTGTCTGATCGCACAAACGCTCAAAAAGAGCTTGAAATGTTGTGTGATGTGGTTGGTGCCTGTGGGGCTACTTGTTCTGGTTTAGCCGTGCTGCCTCTCGACTGTTTCCATCAGTGTGGCCATGCGCAGAAACCATCTCGGCGTGTTGCCGACATGAATACCAGATCATTCTGCTGCTTACAGTACGCTGCCTCAATCACACAGACTGAGAAACACAAGGAACACAGGGCACTCCAGTGTTGTGTTCCAACAGCTGCAGCACTATAGAAGCCCGACGAAATCGTGTTGTGTGTCAACTGAAAGATAAATAGTGGAACGAATGTGTCTGAACATGAATAACTCGACCGTGGCAACGATGTATATGTTTGACTGTGGCCAGGAGGTAAGTTCAAATAGCCTAATGGTTATACCCATCGATGGTTATCTCCCCACTTGTATGTTCGTCTGCTAAGACCAAACAAATGCATGGAAGTGAACTTGAAAGAATTTACCAGCTTTAAACACAATTGCATCATACACCATAAATATAATTGACATACTTCAAGCTCACCGGCGTATGTGACCGTGATAGAAACACAACAGCTATAGTTTGTTCACAACACAATTAATGAATTCCGAAGAGGGTGGCGAGGGTGCAGAGGAACCAAGCTCTATCCACCGACTCCCAATATTGGCTGCCAAGTGATCATGGGCAGTGCTGCATGCTGCACCTTTTGTCAGGCAGTGCTCACTGCATTGGTACGGCAATGCACTGTAGTTATTTCGTAACAGCTACAGTACACGTGAGTACTCTGCTGTTAGCACACCAATATCGGCATTAGCCAGAGACAAAATGTTGGTGGGCTGAAGTCGACTGGCTTCTAGCAATTCAGATCCAGAGCTAGGGAGCTCTCATTCAGTATGTTGTGAACAAACAGGGTGGAGGAGAGGAAATTGATGTTTTCGCTACTGAATAGCTTCTGATATTTTATTTACAGTACAGAAAAATATTTTTATTACAATTTTAAAATCTATATAAATTAATTAGGTTCTGAAAATAACGTCATGAAGACAATATCCTTCTTGTCAGACACCGGAGCCTCTCCTCAAAGATATGCACAGCTTTCTCAAACGTTTCATTTGACACAGAATCAATTCCTTCACAAATGGAAATTTTCGGGTCACTGATCGCTCCTGATTTCATGTAGAACAAATCAATAGACAGGAAGAGATTGTTGGCCAACAGACATCGCTGAATCGTCAAATGACATGACCAAGAAACATCTGTCAAACCATATCCATGGACGCTCTCCCCATGTGAGTTCTGGCACCATCTTGTTGGTACCATATTTGTTTCATGTTCACCTTTCCAGTGCTTAACCTAGGAAGCTATTTAATGTTTCGATGTAGCACTGATGTCACAGTAACTGTGATTCACCCCCCTCTAAAAAGTAAGGACCAACATACGCTGCCCCCTGCTTTGGAGACAATGCATCACACTGTTATTTTCCAACTGTGGAATGGATTTTAGTGTAGTTCACGAGAGTTCTCCAGTACCCAGTACCGACAGTTCTCTTTACCAACATAGCCATCCATTTGGAAATGGGCTTCATCACTAATCTTTATTGGGCTAGCTACACCACTGGCCATTAAAATTGCTACACCACGAAGATGACATGCTACAGACGCGAAATTTAACCGACAGGAAGAAGATTCTGTGACATGCAAATGATTAGCTTTTCAGAGCATCCACACAAGGTTGGCGCCGGTGGCGACACCTACAACGTCCTGAGATGAGTAAAGTTTCCAATCGATTTCTCATAAACAAACAGCAGTTGACCGGCGTTGCCTGGTGAAACGTTGTTGCGATGCCTCATGGAAGGAGGAGAAATGCGTACCATCACGTTTCCGACTTTGATAAAGGTCGGATTGTAGCCCATCGCGATTGCGGTTTATCGTATCGCGACATTGCTGCTCGCGTTGGTCGAGATCCAATGACTGTTAGCAGAATATGGAATCGGTGGGTTCATTAGGGTAATACGGAACGCCGTGCTGGATCCCAACGGCCTCGTATCACTAGAAGTCGGGATGACAGGCATCTTATCCGCATGGCTGTAACGGATCTGCAGCCACGTCTCGATCCCTGAGTCAACAGATGGGGACGTTTGCAAGACAACAACCATCTGCACGAACAGTGCGTCGACGTTTGCAGCAGCATGGACTATCAGGTCGGAGACCATGGCTGCGTTTGCCCTTGACGCTACATCACAGATAGGAGCGCCTACGATGGTGTACTCAACGACGAACCTGGGTGCACGAATGGCAAAACGTCATTTTTTCGGATGAATCCAGGTTCTGTTTATAGCATCATGATGGTCGCATCCGTGTTGGACGTCATCGCGGTGAACGCACACTGGAAGCGTGTATTCGTCATCGCCATACTGGCGTATCACCCGGCGTAATGGTATGGGGTGCCATTGGTCACACGTCTCGGTCACCTCTTGTTCGCATTGAGGGCACTTTGAACAGTGGTCGTCCTGTAATGGCCTTTCTGGATACAGAAAATGTTCGACTGCTGCGCTGGCCAGCACATTCTCCAGATCTCTCACCAACTGAAAACGTCTGGTCAATGGTGGCCGAGCAACTGGCTCGTCACAATAAGCCACTCACTACTCTTGACGAACTGTGGTATCTTGTTGAAGCTGCATGGGCAACTGTACCTGTACACGCCATCTAAGCTCTGTTTGACTCAATCCCCAGGCGTATCAAGGCCGTTATTACGACCAGAGGTGGTTGTTCTGGTTACGGATTTCTCAGGATCTATCGAAATTGCGTGAAAATGTAATCACATGTCAGCTCTGGTCTAATATATTTGTCCAATGAATACCCGTTTATCATCTGCATTTCTTCTTGGTGTAGCAAATTTAATGGCCAGTAGTGAACAAGTAAAATTAAACTGAGGTTTTATTTTATGAAAAGCATTGACATAGCTTAAGACTCAGTGACATAACTATTAGGAAAAGTGATTGCAACAAAGATATGAAGCATTGGGGAGCACCACCGTATCCTAGCTACACATTCAGTCACTAATACGAATGCAACTCAACAAGTGTTTCAGTTACTCCAGTGGTTGCTGAATAAAAAATGATAACGATACTATTACTGGAGTCGGGATTAATGGTACTGCGGCAACGGTATGTCTCCTTTGCAAACATCCCCGGTGCTGATATATACTCTCACCAATCTGCTGTGGCGGTAAGTCGGCCGTGGGTGATCGTATATAAGAACCGAAATCTCAGACACCGTGAAGTCCCATCCACCGTGTGAATTCAGAGTCCTCGACATCCAAAACCGGCGATCATTCATCATCAAAATCCAAACCTGGAGTGTCTGTCTTCACGTGTCCCTGCTCCCGACTCTGCTCTTCGCACCGTTCCGGCCGCAAACACGAAATAAGAAAAATGTTACTCTTTCCGCCAATAGCGTGAAGACTGTCACCTTTACTGAATTACCACCACGGAGTGTCTCCAGACGCGGTCCAGTCGATCTTCCTCGCCAGTCTCCTCTAGAAATTCCCGCCTGATGCCAGCAGGCGCTGGACGAATCAGGGCGTTGTTTATACTCTTCTGAACAACGCGAGGGGAACTCCCCGAAGATTCTGCTTCCACTGCGCTTGCCAAGACATTCAAAGACGTGTGATTTCTCGCCATAAATTATTAATTGGCAGCCATGTGAAGTATGTTAGCGGCAAGAAACAATAAATGCCTTCTCTGCCTGATAGCAATAGAGATACTATCGAAGACAGTGCTGCCAAAGCAGAGTTACTAAACATAGCCTTCCGAAATGCCTTCACAAAAGAGGACGAAGTAAATATTCCAGAATTCGAATGGAGAGCAGCTGCCAACATGAGAAACGTAGAAGTAAGTATTCTCGAAGCAGTGAACCAACTTAAATCACTTAATAAAAGCAAGTCTTCTGGTCCAGACTGTATGCCAATTAGGTTCCTTTCGGATGCATTAGCTCCATACTTAACAATCATATACAACCGTTCGCTCGACGAAAGATCCGTACCCAAAGACTGGAAAGTTGCACAGGTCACACCAATATTCAAGAAAGGTAGTAGGAGTAATCTACTAAATTACAGGCCCATATCGTTAACGTCGATATGCAGCGGAATTTTAGAACATATATTGTGTTCGAACATAATGAATTATCTCGGAGAAAACGGTCTATTGCGGTGGTCTCGCGGTTCTAGGCGCGCAGTCCGGAACCGTGCGACTGCTACGGTCGCAGGTTTGAATCCTGCCTCGGGCATGGATGAGTGTGATGTCCTTAGGTTAGTTAGGTTTAAGTAGTTCTAATTTCTAGGGGACTGATGACCACAGCAGTTGAGTCCCATAGTACTCAGAGCCATTTGAACCATTTTTTGAAAACGGTCTATTGACACACAGTCAACATGGGTTTAGAAAATATCGTTCTTGTGAAACACAACTAGCTCTTTATTCACATGAGGTTCAAATGGCTCTGAGCACTATGGGACTTAACAGCTGTGGTCATCAGTCCCCTAGAACTTAGAACTACTTAAACCTAACTAACCTAAGGACAACACACACATCCATGCCCGAGGCAGGATTCGAACCTGCGACCGTAGCAGTCGCTCACATGAGGTGCTGAGTGCTATTGACAAAAGATTTCAGGTCGATTCCGTATTTCTGGATTTCCAGAAGGCTTTTGACACTGTACCACACAAGCGGCTCGTAATGAAGTTGTGTGCTTATGGAATATCGTCTCAGTTATGTGACTGGATCTGTGATTTCCTGTCAGAGAGGTCACAGTTCGTAGTAATTGATGGAAAGTCATCGAGTAAAACAGAAGTGATTTCTGGCGTTCCCCAAGGTAGTGTTATAGGCCCATTGCTGTTCATTATCTATATAAACGATTTGGGAGACAATCTGAGCAGCCGTCTTCGGTTGTTTGCAGATGACGCTGTCGTTTATCGACTAATGAAGTCATCATAAGATCGAAACAAACTACAAAACGATTTAGAAGAAATATCGGAATGGTCCAAAAGTGGCAGTTGACCTTAAATAAAGAAAAGCGAGAAGTCATTTACATGAGTGCTAAAAGGAACTCGTTAAACTTCGGTTACACGATAAATCAGTCTAATCTAAAAGGCGTAAATTCAACTAAATACCTAGGTGTTACAATAACGAACAACTTAAATAGGAAGGAACGCATAGAAAACGCTGTGGCGAAGGCTAACCAAAGAGTGCGTTTTATTGGCAGGACACTTAGAAAATGTAACAGACCTACTAAGGAGACTGCCTACACGAGGCTTGTCCGTCCTCTTTTAGAATACTGCTGCATGGTGTGGGATCCTTACCAGATAGGACTGACGGAGCACATCGAAATAGTTCAAAGAAAGGCAGCCCGTTTTGTATTATCGCGAAATATGGGAGAGACTGTCACAGAAATGATACAGAATTTGGGATGGACATCATTAAAAGAAAGGCGTTTTTCGTTGCGACGGAATCTTCTCACGAAATTCCAATCACCAACTTTCCCCTCCGAATGCGATAATACACTCCTGGAAATTGAAATAAGAACACCGTGAATTCATTGTCCCAGGAAGGGGAAACTTTATTGACACATTCCTGGGGTCAGATACATCACATGATCACACTGACAGAACCACAGGCACATAGACACAGGCAACAGAGCATGCACAATGTCGGCACTAGTACAGTGTATATCCACCTTTCGCAGCAATGCAGGTTGCTATTCTCCCATGGAGACGATCGTAGAGATGCTGGATGTAGTCCTGTGGAACGGCTTGCCATGCCATTTCCACCTGGCGCCTCAGTTGGACCAGCGTTCGTGCTGGACGTGCAGACCGCGTGAGACGACGCTTCATCCAGTCCCAAACATGCTCAATGGGGGACAGATCCGGAGATCTTGCTGGCCAGGGTAGTTGACTTACACCTTCTAGAGCACGTTGGGTGGCACGGGATACATGCGGACGTGCATTGTCCTGTTGAAACAGCAAGTTCCCTTGCCGGTCTAGGAATGGTAGAACGATGGGTTCGATGACGGTTTGGATGTACCGTGCACTATTCAGTGTCCCCTCGACGATCACCAGTGGTGTACGGCCAGTGTAGGAGATCGCTCCCCACACCATGATGCCGGGTGTTGGCCCTGTGTGCCTCGGTCGTATGCAGTCCTGATTGTGGCGCTCACCTGCACGGCGCCAAACACGCATACGACCATCACCAAGGCAGAAGCGTCTCTCATCGCTGAAGACGACACGTCTCCATTCGTCCCTCCATTCACGCCTGTCGCGACACCACTGGAGGCGGGCTGCACGATGTTGGGGCGTGAGCGGAAGACGGCCTAACGGTGTGCGGGACCGTAGCCCAGCTTCATGGAGACGGTTGCGAATGGTCCTCGCCGATACCCCAGGAGCAACAGAGTCCCTAATTTGCTGGGAAGTGGCGGTGCGGTCCCCTACGGCACTGCGTAGGATCCTACGGTCTTGGCGTGCATCCGTGCGTCGCTGCGGTCCGGTCCCAGGTCGACGGGCACGTGCACCTTCCGCCGACCACTGGCGACAACATTGATGTACTGTGGAGACCTCACGCCCCACGTGTTGAGCAATTCGGCGGTACGTCCACCCGGCCTCCCGCATGCCCACTATACGCCCTCGCTCAAAGTCCGTCAACTGCACATACGGTTCACGTCCACGCTGTCGCGGCATGCTACCAGTGTTAAAGACTGCGATGGAGCTCCGTATGCCACGGCAAACTGGCTGACACTGACGGCGGCGGTGCACAAATGCTGCGCAGCTAGCGCCATTCGACGGCCAACACCGCGGTTCCTGGTGTGTCCGCTGTGCCGTGCGTGTGATCATTGCTTGTACAGCCCTCTCGCAGTGTTCGGAGCAAGTATGGTGGGTCTGACACACCGGTGTCAATGTGTTCTTTTTTCCATTTCCAGGAGTGTATTTTGTTGATACCGACTTACATAGGGAGGAACGATCACCACGATAAAATAAGCGAAATCAATGCTTGTACGGATAGATATAGGTGTTCATTCTTTCCGCGCGCTATACGAGATTGGAATAATAGAGAATTGTAAAGGTTGTTCGACGAACCCTCTGCCAGGCACTTAAATGTGATTTGCAGAGTATCCATGTAGAGGTAGAAATAACGTCATGAGACGTTTAACATGATGAAACTAAAGTGTTCTGCTTATCGCTAGTCGTGACAAGGGGCAGATGAGTTTAGCATGTAAATGGAAGGAGTCGACTTGCAACCTTTCAATGTTCCTAATCTTTCCACTTTTCCTTTAATTTTAATTTTTCCTATTCTTTTCAAGTACTCTTCCCTTCGTGCAGCTTGGACCTCTTGTCTTCGGAAGACCTTAGGCACTGATCCACTCACACCAACCTGATTACACCCTGCATTTATCGTTTGATGTTTCGTTAATTATGTGGAGATTATTCTCCGCATGTCCTCTACACGTTCATTTTCACGTCCCCTAAAGCGCGCGCTAAAGTATTGCAGCTGCTGTGTTATATGCTGTGGCAGCGAAACACGAAAAGATAAAAACGGTAATGGTGAGCGAAAAAAATGGATGATCAGGTGCGGTTGTGGGAGTAGAACGGAAGATTGGGATTCCTTCTAAAGTAATTTCTTTTTGAGAATAAATACTCGTTTCTGAATTGAGTACGATCCAGAAACTTATCGATTCATACTAAACCTTCTGCAACAGAATTTAACGAGGCAGGGCGATGTGACGAGAAAAGCGTTTACTGTTTCCGACAAATTATCGGCTACTCTCACGTTTCATGCACTGGCGAACCGTAGACAGTAGAAAAACTACACTTTCGGTACCATAACCGGCCCTCAGCTGCCGGCCGGAGTGGCCGAGTGGTTCAAGGCGCTACAGTCTGGAACCGCGCGACCGCTACGGTCGCCGGTTCGAATCCTGCCTCGGGCATGGATGACTGTGATGTCCTTAGGTTAGTTAGGTTCAAGTAGTTCTAAGTTCTAGGGGACTGCTGATCTCAGAAGTTAAGTCCCGTAGTGCTCAGAGCCATTTGAACCATTTTGGCACTCAGCTTTCTTGTCTGGAACTCGTTAAGTGCTCTCATAGGTCGTGAGGTCTGCGCAACAAACTCCGTTGCTGCGATGTTAGCTGAATGGGGCCATATTGACATGTTTGTATTTATCATTGGTTGCGTTGTTCATCTCGAACTTTAAAATTGCATTGTGTACGAGTATTCCCAGGTTCTAGGTTTTATTTTATTTTAACATCCTCTGGTGTCTTTTAAAGAAATACCGTTTTTTTTGGCAAGTATCTTCATTTACCCACAGATAGGCTAGTCTCTACCCATTGTATATATTGCACCACCTTCACCAGTGTGCTGCACACTAAGTAAATTTACAGGGCAAACTTTACATACGTCTGTACTCTAGAGCGTACACATTAGAAGTCAGTTTTTCTCCAGAAAAGTCTTTGACAAAGTCACAGTGTCAACAGATCTCCTACAACGTTACTTTCTTACACAGGCGTTTATCAAAAAACAATACCAGCGTTAAAAATAGAATAGATATTAACGATTCTTTTAGCTGGATTAAATGTTATTATATCGGTAATTAGATATCAGACCATGTTTTTACAGTTTAGGTTGTTAACAGTACACGTAATTTGACTAAAAAATAAAAAATGCTGCTATCCTGACAAAATTACATTTTAAAGTTAGGGTTCTTAAAGCTCAATTTTTTCATTGCTGTTCGGTTAATTTAACGGTGTAAAAATATAAGTGGATTTTCGGTACTAACATCCAGACGAATCAGTCGTGTTCTTTACGATCTTTACGGAGCAAATTAAATTTTTCTTATTTCAGTAAATTCTCAATCCAGCAAGTTTCATGAAATGGGGAAGCTTTTCAAAATTCTCCGTCACTTGAACTTTCTAGTGAATTATAAATTGCAGGAAAGGTAACTGCCGGCCGCAGTGGCCGTGCGCTTCTAGGCGCTACAGTCTGGAGCAGCGTGACCGCTACGGTCGCAGGTTCGAATCCTGCCTCGGGCATTGATGTGTGTGATGTCCTTAGGTTAGTTAGGTTTAAATAGTTCTAAGTTCTACGGGACTGATGACCACAGCAGTTAAGTCCCATAGTGCTCAGAGCCGTTTCGAAAGGTAAGTAATTTTTGTATTATAAAATTTCGTAAATTTGTGTTTCATGAATTTCAGTGTTGCTTTCGTGTTGTTGTGAATTTGAAGGTTATTTATGAGCTATGGTCAATAACAAAGTGGATTGAGAATCACTACATATTATATTGCCTCGATATTTATGGTATTGTTTTATTACATAATTCCAGCCACTGTAAAAGTTTTTACTTGTCACCAAACATCGCTGATCGGAAGAAATTAATTCGCCTGATTTGTCATTAAGTATATGTCAGTATCAAGGATGTCATGTAGCAATTACAAGTGTTACTAATTAGCCCACAGCGTAAAAATACCCAGCCCCATGGATTTGCTGCTCGACAAGAGAGGCGCACAAATTGTCCTTCCCTTCTGCCTGCCCCTATCTCCGCCGCAACCATTAGCCTGCCGCAACGGAGACACAAGAGTATATGTGTACTAAAGCAGAGGCCAACTTGGGTTCCCGCAAGTCTGGCAAGCTTCACGGAATCCAAAAAAAAAAAAAAGAAGTTCAAATGTGTGTGAAATCTTATGGGACTTAACTGCTAAGGTCATCAGTCCCTAAGCTTACACACTACTTAACCTAAATTATCCTAAGGACAAACACACACACCCATGCCCGAGGGAGGACTCGAACCTCCGCCGGGAGCAGCCGCACAGTCCATGACTGCAGCGTCACGGTATCCGTTCAGCCTGCTGCACCTGACAACCGCTTGTGCTAGCAATCCGACGTGACTAGCCGGGTGTACGTTTGAGTAGGTAGTTTCACTGCTGCTCGTTTGTCATAACGGTGGGAGCAGCAAGATGAAAAAGCAAGCTTGAAGGAGATTTAGGAGAAATTATGAATAGCGGAATTTTTTCCACTCACAAAACAGAGCCCAAGCCCAGTAGCGGAAAAATTTACTTTTCTTTATGAGGCAGCTTCAAATAAATCGGTAGGTGTCTCGCAATGCAAATTGTGTAAAAAGCCTCGTTCGGGAACCTCGAGTATGTTACGACATGTTTTTAAATTTGACCAGCAGTTTCCTCGTTCCGTAAATATTTTGAAAGAGGACAAAGTGACTGACAATTGTGTGGACATGTGTGCCAAGGACTTAAGGCCATTTAGCAGTATACAGGCTTTCAGGGGAAACATTGATTGAAATAGGAAAAAAAATATGGCTCAGTGGTAGTGGAAAGAAAGATTAAAATGAAAGAAAAGCTTCCTCTTTCAGACATGTTCTTTTGAAACGTCCCCTTTGAACAATTGTACAGGATTGTGCTTAACCTGACACACAATATTTTTAGCGCAACGCAATCTGACTTTCAAAAATCCCTACAAAAGAATGGCCCTGACTAACATTAACCCATGCATTTCACAAATCGGTTACCTCACAAAAATCTTGGTTACTCGAACTACTGCAATACAGCGAGCGCCACTACTGCCAGCTACATAAAAGATTCAAACTATGGAAGGCACTAACTACTGATAGGGATAGTTAGCAAATGAAAGATATTAATAGAGAACAAACAATGTATTTACCTTAATATCATCAAAAGTCATAATATATATATAGCAGTTCATGACAAATTACAAAACTCCGCCATCTCTCTCCCCACATCCACCACTGCTGGCGGCTCACCTCCAACTGCGCAACGCTACGCGCTGTTCACAGCCAGCTGCCTAACACTACAATGGCAGACAACAATGCAAACTAGACACAGACTGCACACAGCACAGCCAGTGATTTTTATACAGAGGTGGCATTACCAATAAAAAAACCTAAACAGCCTACTTACATAGCCCCCAAGCTCCCCACAAAAAATTTTACAAATTGTTTTGGACAGTGGCCAATAATAATTTGATAAATTTTTTTTTTATAATTACAATAACAAAGATATCAAATGCACACACTTATTGATACAATGTTGGTCAAAAGCTAAAATTTTCTCACAGTCTATAAAGACAGTCCTGATTCATCACAGTAAAATTGCAGTGTTTTTCTCAAAGTCTGAGCAGTAAAAGAAAATGCACACGGAAGTAGTGGATTTCCATGCAGTCTTGAAGAAGTAGTGTTGTTCTTCCAACGGAAAGAGAGTGCTGACTCTCGATGTGCAGACAGGTAATGGGCCACAACAGAGGAAACCCACAGCAGAGTCATTCGACGTTTTCAAGAATATTGGTAGGTAGGTCATCACAGATAGACCCACTGCAGTCCTTGTAGAAATAATGGTATTGGTGGGCCACCAGAGGTGCAGACCCGCTGTAGTCCTGTTAGAGATTGTGGTATTGGTGGGCCACCAGAAGTGCAGACCCACTGCAGTCCTTGTAGAAATAATGGTATTGGTGAGTCAGCAAAGGTGTAGACCCACTGTAGTCCTTGTAGAGATGGCCAGCAGCCATCCGTTGCGACTGTGCAGGTGCACAATCACCATCGAAGATTCTTGCGGAGAATATAGCAAGTCCATAACCACCACTTGTGCACTCACAAAGTGTTTGGAATTGTCCTTAGAACCAGCAATGCTGTTATCCAGTCCCTTGCTGAATTATTAACACATGTGCAAACACTAACAGTCCCTACTTCTCACATATTGTCCATATACTATGACCAACAGAAACGTGTGCAGTGAAATGTAACTTACAAGTTACTTAATTTGATGAACTGGTGTCAATTACAATTTTATAACATAAGAATACAATTACAAAGGTACAAAATACATTATTAAAGAACATAACAATACAGATAACATTTTTAGTACAGGCTTTACAACAGAATAGAAATAAACATATACATCAATGTTACAGGAATTATGAGATAAGTAGATACATAAAAGATCAGAATAAATTTTGAAACATCAACTTCTCACATGAGCATTAACACAAAAAAGAATAAATAATGTCTAAACATCTTTACAAAGAAAATAACATATTATCAGAAAAATTCTACAACATAGCTCTCATCAGCTAAACACATAAAGACAGGAAAAACACAAATACACAAGGGTACACAAACATATAGAGGGATGACACAAAAGGAAAGGACAGGGTTTGTTTTACTGCAGTATTTTGCATGGAGATCTCCCTTTGTTCATCATTATTCCCAAAAGTACTATCTAAGCCGGCTTTCTGTATTCTGTTCACATCCTCATTCAAAATAGTTTTTCTCCACTGTACACTAATTTTTTTTTTTTGGCCAAACCATTTTCTTATATCTTCTCCATGCATTTCTTCCAATTCATCATAGTTAGTTCTGAAACGTCCCCTTAGAACAATTATACATGACTGTCCTTAAACTGACACACAATATTTTTAGCGCAATGCAATCTGACTTTCAAAACTCCCTACTAAAGAATGGCCCTGACAAACATTAAACTATACCTTTCACAAATCACTTACCTCACAAAAATCTTCGCTGCTCAAGCTACTGCAATACAGCGAGCGCCACTACTGCCAGCTAAATAAAAGATTCAAACTACTGAAGGCACTAACTACTGATAGGGGTAGTTAGCAAATGAAAGATATTAATAGAGAGCAAACAATGTATTTACCTTAATATCATCACAAATCATAATATATATATATCAGTTCATGACAAACTGCAAACCTCCGCCATCTCTCTCCCCACATCCACCACTGCTGGCGGCTCACCTCCAACTGCGCAACGCTACGCGCTGTTCACATCCAGCTGCCGCTGCCCAACACTACAATGGCAGTATTACAACAATGCAAAGCAGCCACAGACTGCACACAGCACAGCCAGTGATTTTCATACAGAGGTGGCGTTACCAATAAAAAACCTAAACAGCCTACTTACATAGAGAAAACATAAACAGCCTACTTACATAGAGAAAACATAAACAGCCTACTTACATAGAGAAAACATAAACAGCCTACTTACAGTTCCTTATATAGTCTACCCCCTCTTAAGCTAACTTAAATCTACTGAGCTCAGATGCTAAACTAAGGGACGAGGTAATGCAGCAGCACAAAACAATTAACACAAACAGCAATGATAAAAAATACAAAAGGCAAAGCAAGCAGCATAAATTACAACTAATATAAGGTAATGAGCAGCAAACAAGAAAAATAAATGCGTAGTAAAACTGGCTTAACAGCGTAATGTATAGTGAAATTTAGTAGCACTATGCCTGGCAGACAATAGCAGAAAATGAAATAACTTATACCTAAACATGACATAGCTCAAGCAGAAAAAATAGTACACTAAAGATAACAATGCAGATAAGGGAAATGTATAATCACATCTTAATGTCTAAGTAATTAAAGTGGTGCACCACAACTATTTCTACAAAAGAAATTACCAAGTACTTGAAAAGAAAATTATGAATGCAGTTCCTGTGAAGGTAAATGTCTTTTTGTGCTCCCTCATTTTTTTAAAAAAATTATTATTTACTCGATCTGTAGACAGAAAATATTTATATTAGTACATCTATTAAATTCTATTTTAACCAATGCTGCAGCGCAGCTAGAAACTAGATATTAAACAAAATGAAAATATGTACAAAGGAAGGCATGAAACATCATTCATTAGCCATATGGCATTTCATAAGGCAGTAAAAAGTCTCTCAATTCTCGAGAAAGATGCTTGTCATAATCAGGGGTGCAGATGTAAGTATCTTTCCAAGTAATGAGCGTGTCGTATTTG
Organism: Schistocerca americana; assembly: GCF_021461395.2. Lineage (NCBI taxonomy): Eukaryota > Metazoa > Arthropoda > Insecta > Orthoptera > Acrididae > Schistocerca > Schistocerca americana. The sequence goes on from NC_060121.1 coordinate 135,990,118, forward strand.
CGGTGCTTTCTACAAGGAATGTCAATAGCGAGGATAATGGCCTCCCTTTTTTTTCTTTTCTACCTGTGCCTCTGAAAGGGGCACACGCTAATGGCTTTTTTTTTTTTTTTTAGGCGACTGTCGCCCAGCTGGGTGCCCACGACGCATTACGTGTAGGTGGTCACTTAACTTTCTTACCGAAATATTTACGACAGCAGTTTCCGCTACAGTGATAGTCTCATATAAAAATTTCATAGGTCGAGAATTTGCGTTACAAATGTAGAAAAAAAAATCCTGTAAATATAAAAGTGTCCAAAAAATTTTCGCAGGCATTGTGATACATTCACGCATTTACACACATTTCATAACTCTTAAAGTACGATTCTTGGTTTCCAACATCCTTTTTCACAAGTCAGAGTCCCTAACCACTACTCATGATTCCTTACCTTATTCGTCGACACTTCTTCAATATTTCATCATTACAGATATGTAGCATAATCAAATAACTCATATAGCATCAGTTTACTGATCATAAACATACCGCAACAGCATAATACACATAGTCATCGTAATAATAACATCATAACACCTCAGTCAACTCTCAAAATCGTTGTAGCTTCCTCCAATAATTTCAAAACCTAAAAAAATTCACTGCTCATGTCAAAAGTGTCATCTGCCTCAAACATACTTTAAAAATCGTGATCCCATACCAAATACGTCATTCAAAGCTCTCATAGTATCACAATGGTTCCGAAAAATATGAACTGTTTGTAAAGTACAGACAAAATACAATTTCATAAGTGTGAAGTTATCCAACTGTGTAATTGCGTAAACATCTGTCACTGATGTAGTAAGAAAAATGTTTATCTCTCAGTTAAATGATCAGATAGCTGTGTAATTTGTGTGTTAGAGAAATATGGTACCGATGTGTAAAGTTGTATAAGCAAATACCATATTAGCTAGGGCTCCTTGTGGTTGCCAAACACATGGTACACAAAGTAGGCGTGTACCCCCCTGAGGATTAATGTAATTATACCCTCAGGTGTTACAAATTACAGCAATGGAATGAAATGTATCACGGAAAACCTTTGTATCATTGTACTTCAAATATCTTTAACAAATAAATGTTTTAAGTACAAAATTAATCACTCAAATACGTGTACATATGAAACGTCCCCTTTGAACAATTTATACATGACTGTGCTTAAAACTGAGACACAATATTTTTAGCGCAACGCAATCTGACTTTCAAAAATCCCTACAAAAGAATGGTCCTGACTGACATTAACCTATACCTTTCACAAATCACTTACCTCACAAAAATCTTCGTTACTCGAACTACTGCAAAACAGCGAGCGCCACTACTGCCAGCTAAATAAAAGATTCAAACTACGGAAGGCACTAACTACTGATAGGCATAGTTAGCAAATGAAAGATTTTAATAGAGAACAAACAATGTATTTACCTTAATCGTCATAATATATATAGCAGTTCATGACAAATTACAAAACTCCGCCATCTCTCTCCCCACATCCACCACTGCTGGCGGCTCACCTCCAACTGCGCAACGCTACGCGCTGTTCACAGCCAGCTGCCTAACACTACAATGGCAGACAACAATGCAAACTAGACACAGACTGGACACAGCACAGTCAGTGATTTTTATACAGAGGTGGCGTTACCAATAAAAAAACCTAAACAGCCTACTTACGCTTTTTAGATTAACATAATATGAAAGACTGACTTCGTGTTTGCTAAAATGCATTTGGAGAATTTAGAGTGAACCAATTTGGCCGCATAGAATGTATTCAGCGAACCCGCAATGTGCATCATGGAAAAGTAACGACTAGGGTCATATTTGGCTGGAAAAGAGTAAGGTTACAGAAACTAGACTTCCAAACTTTACTTTAGTTAGCGTTGCTGTATAATAGACATCTTCAGGTTGTCAGGCGCAATGGATCTAGACTTTCAGAGATGGTTCTCATTGCTACAGAAAACATGTAATAGAAGTGACTTCCTGATGGTACGAATCGAGAATAAGCAGTACTAGGCGAAAGACGGTAAAGTTGCAAATAAGTGAAAAAAAGAGAAGAGAAATAAATAAGCCTGAATAGGAATAAAAGGACAAATAAAATCCAACATTTTCAGGTCTACAATCACCCATAAGGAATATACACTACTGACCATTAAAATTGCTGCACCAAGAAGATGACGTGCTACAGATGCGAAATTTAACCGACAGGAAGAAGATGCTGTGATATGCAAATGATTAGCTTTTCAGAGCATTCACACAAGGTTGGCGCCGGTGGCGACACTTATAACGTGCTGACCTGAGGAAAGTTTCCAACCGATTTCTCATACACAAACAGCATTTGGCCGACGTTGCCTGGTGAAACGTTGTTGTGATGCCTCGTGTAAGGAGGAGAAATGCATACAATCACGTTTCCGACTTTGATAAAGGTCGGATAGTAGCCTCTCGCGATTGTGGTTTATCGTATCGCGATATTGCTGCTCACGTTGGTCAAGATCCAATGACTGTTAGCAGAATATGGAATCGGTGGGTTTAGAAGGGTAATACGGAAAGCTGTGCTGGATCCCAACGGCCTCGTATCACTAGCAGTCGAGATGTCAGGCATCTTATCCGCACGGCTGTAACGGATCGTGCAGCCACTTCTCGATCCCTGAGTCAGCAGATGGGGACGATTGCAAGACAACAACCATATGAGCGAACAGTTCGACAACGTTTGCAGCAGCTTGAACTATCAGCTCGAAGAACATGGCTGAGGTTACCCATGACGCTGCATCACAGACAGGAGCGCCAGCGATGTTGTACTCAACGACGAACCTGGGTGCACGAATGCCAAAACGTCATTTTTTCGGATGAATCCAGATCCTGTTTACAGCATCATGATGGTCGCATCCGTGTTTGGCGGCATCGCGGTGAACGCACATTGGAAACTTGTATTCGTCATCGCTATACTGGCATATCACCCGTGGTGATGGTATGGGGTGCCATTGGTTACACGTGTCGGTCACCTCTTGTTCGTATTGATGGCATTTTGAACAGTGGACGTTACATTTCAGATGTGTTACGACCCGTGGCTCTACCATTCTTTCGATCCCTGTGAAACCCTACATTTCAGCAGGATAATGCACGATCGCATGTTGCAGGTCCTGTACGGGTCTTTCTGGATATAGAAAATGTTAGACTGCTGTCCTGGCCAGCCCATTCTCCAGATCTCTCACCAATTGAAAACGTCTGGACAGTGGTGGCCGAGCAACTGGCTCATCACAACACGCCAGTCACTACTCTTGATGAACTGTGGTATCGTGTTCAAGCTGCATGGGCAGCTGTACCTGTACACGCCATCCAAGCTCTGTTTGACTCAATGCCCAGGCGTATCAAGGCCGTTATTACGGCCAGAGGTGGTTGTTCTGGGTACGGATTTCTCAGGATCTATGCACCGAAATTGCGTGAAAATGTAATCACATGTCTGTTCTAGTATAATATATTTGTCCAATGAATACCCGTTTATCATCTGCATTTCTTCTTGGTGTAGCTATTTTAATGGCCAGTAGTGTATATTAAACGGAGCCTCGTCTAGTGATACTCAGGGATTTTCATCAACTTCCGAACTCCAGCCATAGCAGTACGATAAAAGCGTACAGAATAAACTGCTACGTAGCCCGTAGTACAGTGGGAAGGCCGGAAGGCAAGCAAGGTTCCTTTAGCCTGCTTGGGTTGAGCATAGCTTGGCTTCGACGGGGGCAGAGCAGTCTGCCCCCTTCTGCTGATCGATACGATCCGTAAAGTGTCACAGTATGTAGACATTCTCACTGCCAGCAACACTGCTCTCTAAGATCTGAATGACGCGCCTTTCTCCGCAGTATTGTCAACGCAGAGGCCTTATTTTATTTTTAATTTCCTCCACTATTGTTTACGGCCTTCACTTTTTCAGTGTACAACATATTTCGTGACTGCTGTATCACAGTTGTTCCTGTTTGATAATCTTTACTTCTCATGACAAAAAGATACGACTTCATATTGTTTAATTTTACTCGCGTGTTCTTTGAACAAAGTTACCATCTTCTACTTTCTTTCTTCTCGAAAACACTTTGTCGGTGTGCGAGGGAGCTGTGAACAGTGCAGCTGTAAATATCTTTACCCCTGAAAACACACATGTGAGTGAGCGCTTCGCCTGCTTTCGGCAGAGTTCCTGTAACATAGTATGTGTTCCCACGCATGGAAACAGACTTGCCTAGGGCCGGCCGAAGTGGCCGCGCGGTTCTGGCGCTGCAGTCTGGAACCGCGAGACCGCTACGGTCGCAGGTTCGAATCCTGCCTCGGGCATGGATGTGTGTGATGTCCTTAGGTTAGTTAGGTTTAACTAGTTCTAAGTTCTAGGGGACTAATGACCTCAGCAGTTGAGTCCCATAGTGCTCAGAGCCATTTGAACCATTTTTTAGACTTGCCTAGGGTTCGGAGCAACCCACGGCAGCAAGGTGGGGTTGTGGGTTTTGGCAGGCTGCGTAACCCCACATGCTCTCGTATGCTAAAAGGAATTTCCAAACAGGCATTAAGAGTACACTGACATGTCAAAAGTCATGGGATACCATTCTCCTGGCGTCATGCAGCAACTGCACGAGGCATGGATTCAATACGTCTTTGAAAGTCACCTGCATGAATACTAAGCCATGCTGTCTCCATAGCCGAGCATAATTGTGAAAGTGTTAACGCTACAGAATTTTGTGCAGGAACTAACCTCTCGATTATGTCCCATAAATGTTCGATGGGATTTATGCCGTGCGATCTGGGTGGCCAAATCATTCGCTCGAGTTTTCCAAAATGTTCTTCAAACCAATCGTGAACATCTGTTGCCATTGACATGGCGCATTGTCATCCGTAAAAATTCCATCGTAGTATCAGAACATGAGGTTCATTAATGGCTGTTATTGGTCTCCAGGTAGCCGAAAATAAACATTTCCAGTCAGTGGTCTGTTGAGTTGGACCAGAGGATCCAGTCCATTCTGTGTAAACACAGCCTATACCGTTATGGGGCCACCACCAGCTTGCACATCGCCTTGTTAACAACTTGGGTTCATGGTTTCTTGTGGTCTGTGCCACCCTTGAACCCTACCATCATCTCTTACAATCTGAAATCAGGTCTCATCTGAGCAAGCCACGGTTTCCCAATAGTCTAGGGTCTAACCGATATGGTCACAAACCCAGGGTGCCTGTTCTGTATCTTTCCGCCATTACGCCGATCGTTTCGGTACTCAAAAGCACCGCCCGGTCTAGTACTCGAATTAGAGTCCCATCTTTATTCAGTATGCATTTCGGTAGCGATACCGCTCGGGTCTACAGAACCGAAGCGCTGTTGTCGGTTCACGTCACGCAAGCCAACCAAAAGCAAGCGGCCGCATATTCGCGCATGAGCACTGCAGCGCGCATAGCGCCACGAACACAAAGCGACCAGCAGACGACACAGGCGCGATGTTCTTCCAAGTACCCTACCGATAACTGCGTTTACGTTGCCATAACGCATGACGCCACATTCTATCGAGCTGACGTGCCCGCCTTCATCGCTCTTGCCTCCTCCTTAACAGTATCAGGCGCAGTATATCCACTTCCATGATTCTTAGCTGAAATTCATAGAAATTTTTACAGTTTCCCTGACTGCATGTTTCCATGCATACATAATAACGATAGCGTATTTGACTGTATTCTGTAGATTGTCGTAAATGCCGCTTTATGTCATCTTATTCTCATTCATACTGACATCGTGCTTTGGATTTTACGTCTCGAAAAATGAGTTAGGAATAGTGTGTAGTACCACATTGTACTGGAAATGGAAATGAGCGTTTGGCGTCAATGGCCGGGAGGCCCCTCGCGGGGCAGGTCCGGCCGCCATATCGCAGGTCTTATTACATTCGGCGCCACATTGGGCGACCTGCACGCCGGATGGGGATGAAATGATGATGAACACAACACAACACCCAGTCCCTGAGCGGAGAAAATCTCCGACCCAGCCGGGAATCGAACCCGGGCCCAGAGGACGGCAATCCGTCACGCTGACCACTCAGCTACTGGGGCGGACACATTGTACTAATACATCTATAAGAACACCGGAAAAATTGATTCTGAGAGTTTCAAAGAATAAGAAGATAAACAGAATGTGGTTATAACTCGCTCCTAGAGATCCAAATGATTAAGTAGCCCGCTTCTCTATACGATATGTCAACGATTTGAGTCTTAAAAACAAAATTGAAAAAAACCCATTTTTGAGAGCTTCTGCAGTTCGTCAAAGTTTATAACATGCATCTCATGAATGAAACTGTTTCGTAAATGGTGCTACAGTCTAAAAATGTTACGGCAGAGATTTTTCATCTCTGTCTACTGTTGTTGAGAATTCGATCGCAAATAAACAGTCGTGACAAGCAAGATTGTGAAGATGACCGCTGCTGGTTACATTCCCAGTAATTCAAGTTGTGCTCTTAGATTCCTGTCTAACCGCAACTCAGAAATCGCTACATATTCGGAAAAAATGGTGAATTATTTATGACAAGAAAAAATATAAAGGTCACTGTCGGTTGTTTCACTCACAGCATCCCACTGTAACGTACACTGTTTATTGTTGAACCCCTTTCCCCATAATGTTCCATTACTGCCGGCCAGTGTGGCCGAGCGGTTCTAAGCGCTTCAGTCTAGAACCGCTAGACTGCTACGGTCGCAGGTTCGAATCCTGCCTCGGGTATGGATGTGTGTGATGTCCTCAGGTTACTTAGGTTTAACTAGTTCTAAGTTCTAGGGGACTGATGACCTCAGATGTTGAGTCCCATAGTGCTCAGAGCCATTTTTTGTTCCATTACTGGACCTTGTGCGTCCCAAAAAACCCTAAGCATCAGTTTTCCTGCGGACGGTTGGGTCTTGAACTTTTTCTTGCACGGTGAATTTGGATGTTTCCATTCCATACTGTGCTGTTCACTCTCCGGCTCGTAATGATGGATCCATGTTTCGTCACCAGTAATGATCCTGACTAAGAAGTTGTCCTCTTCGTTACCATAGCGATCCAAATGTTTTTTGGAAATGTCCAAGCGCGTTTGTTTATTCAATTGTGTGAACTGTTTTGGAACCCATCTTGCACAAACTTTGTGAAACGCAAGTCTGTTGTGAATGATTTCGTAGACAGAAGCGTGACTAATTTGCAGACGATGTGTGATTTCGTCAATAGTTAATCGCCTGTCTAAGAGAATCATTTCACGTGAACGCTCAATGGTTTCTTCATTTGTGGCGGTAAACGGTCGTTCGGCTCCTTCATCGTGCGTAACACTTGTGAAACCATTTATGAATTTTTCAATCCATTCGTAGACACTCCGTTTTGCCAAAACACTGTTCCCGTACTGTACCGAAAGTCTTCGATGAATTTCGGCCCCTGATACGCCTTCCGACCACAAAAAGCGGACCACTGAACGTTGCTCTTCTTTGATGCAAATAGACAGCGGAGCAGCCATGATTAACAGCACGGCAGTGATAACAAAAATAACCTAGCAACTTGAAAACTGCAAAGATATAACAACAAATAAACAAAGCATGCGTCATCAACGTAAAACGATAGTACTACCAATATAAAGAAAAATATAACTAAATTGCGGATAATAATTGACTTACCCTCGTATGAAACGTTGGAAAATGTTTTTTAATTTTGATGTGATGCAGCGTATAGATAATTAGTTATTCTGTATATAATATTAATGGCCTGCAAGATCTTTTTGTAAATAGCAATCTAAATTGTTCGCGGCTCTGAAGTGCATATCTTAAGAGTTATGAGAACTTGTTTATCGTTGCTACTGTGAAACACATCTCTTCTACTGAACAAGTACTCATAGCTCTTAAGGTATGTATTTTTGAGTCTATGTTTACTAGAAAAATTTTTCTCTTTTTAGTCCATATTAGTCCCTCCCAAAATATGGAAAGCAAAGAGCTCCATTGTCAAAGGAATCAGAACGATTTTCGGTTATAACTTGCGGCTCCGTCGTTTCCAGATCATGGTCCATCACCACAAATTGATACATTTGCTCTTCTCCATCATCCCTGAAAGCTTGTAACATAACCATGGACTCACCCCTGTATTTTCTTTGTAAACTACCACCAGTAGAAAGTGAACATCAATTATGTACATTAATAAATGGTTAAAACGGTCTCCTGGTCACCTGGCTCCGTTGCAGGTTGCCTACCTAACGGCTTCCAGGGGCAACACAAATTTGATTTTCGATATTTCATACAGTTAATGAACGGATTTGAAAGTTAAAAAAGCTGTCGATACTCATTAAGAGGAGCAATATTACGTTAAACTTTAACACAATAAGACAAGTATTAAAGTTAGGAACTCTTTACACGTCTTGTGACAGTGTAACTCACAGTGCACAAATCACCCAGATTGTATCCATCCATTATTTGCCAATGAGAGTACTTAGCGATGTCCAACAAACTTGACACATAATTTCAGACCTCCTGGAAACTTTTTCTTGCCTACACTCTCTCCAAAGAAACCAAATATTTTACAGCTTACTACGTTTTCACTGTTTATGCAGCAGAAATCAGGCATGACGTTTTAATTTATTACGCCTCTACTACACTACTAACTCCATTCGCAAAAAAGTTTGATGACAGTATCCACATATAACACTGAGCGCACCGGCAAAATTATATCATTGGGCGACACATAGTTCAGGAAATATGATGTCATAAACATTGAGATGCGTGCAAAACCAGGGTTTTTCTCTTCAACCATATAGCTTCTACATGTTTAACGTCAAATATTTAACCCCTTAATTGATACGTAAAGTATTTGAAGGTAATTCTTGAAGTTTTCGCGGCGGACATAATGTTCCATCATCTTCGGGCGTGCACTCGGGACAGCGACAATTCTTCTTGCTCTCTTTAGTAGTAGAGACGTAATAAGAATTGTCGCTGTCCCGAGTGCACGCCCGAAAGATGATCTAATATTTGAAGGTATTTTATACGTGCGAGTTCGATTTTTTAAAGACTCGGGAGGGAGGGGGGGAGGAGGATGGTGGGGGAGGGGGAGTAGAGTGGTTACTGGTCTCATGTAAGGAAGCGAGAGCTTCTGTGAAAGTAGTAACTGGAGTCAGCACAGTTAGTACTAAGTAGCATTGTGATAATTCATCGCTAATGCAGCCTACATATAAAGTTACTAAAAGTTGTTACTCTTTTGTTAATGTGTACCTTTACTCGTTTCACATTCGAGGATGTTCTCCTGCTTAGTGGGACCTATAGAACAAGATGAATGAATAAATGAATGAATTAATGGCCTTTCAGAAGCTTCTGTAAGAGAATTGTTGGTTCGCTGTAACGGAAGGTATTACATAGCGAGATATTCGAGTGGAATCGTGGTGCAGCTGGTGGTACTAATTGTTCACAATTATTAATTGACATCAAAACTAACTGATAAGGAAGAATAACTGATACCGCAAAATACAGAGTTCAGGACCGAAAACATTCTGTTTGGACCAGTTTGTGTAAGTTAATGTACTGATTCTTAAAAAGGTTTCATTTTTGTATTTATGTATTCTTTAAAATTTTTCTAGCGTTATTTTTATAAAGAAACATGTAACTGAAATACCATTTAATCGATAGGAGTTGCTTCCTTTGCCATATCTTATTGTACCAATGTGCAAATATTAAATTCACGTGCATTTTTTGTCTGCTAGTAGCTGAATGAACAATCAACAAATGATATGCAGTCCCTCTCCTGATAATCTACTTCGTTTAATGTTCTAGCGTTTTGCTCTCCCTTCTGCGTACCACTGACGCCTCAAAGAGTTGTTTCTCTTTTACTAAAGTGTACGTTTACTCGTTCCACATTCGGGATGTTCTCCTGCTTAGTGGGACCTGATACATGTCATTCCCATGTCTCTGTGTAAGATCTGTTAGTTTAAAAGTGTCGATAATATGTATTTGGTTTTGCAAATTATTACATTTCCTAAACTGTTGTGAAAGACGAGTTCTCAATGGTTGTCACCCATCTGCGTAATAATGGTGCAATCAGTCACAATGTGGACTAGAAAAGCGTCACTCTGCAAAGAAATTGTACGTTAACCGACCACATCCTAAAATTTCGAAATGCTCATTCGTACAGTTTTCTGCACTTATACCAGTCATTTGATAGTGTCAGTCACAACATCCTGCGTGAAACGTTAACATTGTACAGAGTAATGGACAGTACATGCCTGGTTTGCTCCTTTGTCTCTTACCTTCTGCTCTTAAAATAATATATTAAGTTATGCTTGGTAATGAAAGTAATTTTACAAGACCACTATGCCATCTTTATGAGGGAACTGTGTGAAGCACAAAGATTGTTCATAAGTTCATTGCTCTTCTTACTGTATGTCAATAACCAGAGTTTATTTCAATCAAATAGAAACTATTTATCTAAAGGAAATAGATGAAAATTTGTGTTTTACACACATAGTATGCAGTAGAAATATGATTTTTTACAGTTCCAAAGCAACAAAAGAGTGTTAGAGTTGCACATGGATGGGGAAGTAAATATGTCCGCATTTGAATAAAAAGACATCTATTGGAGTTAACAATATTTATTTCAACATGATTTACATGTATATTTCACACTGTGTCTATGAAACATAAGTAAAAAATGTCTGACAAGAGACAACGTATGAAACATGTTTGTTCTTCATTCATGTTTTGATACATTAAGAACACTTCTTAATGTATATGTCAGCATACCTGAAAACAGAAAAGCATATTTATTAGATCATGAATATTTAGACAAGTTGTTGCATGTACAGTTTGACGGTGGGCATCTACTTGGTTCATGAAAGCAATTTTGCTGCAGGTTTTTTGTTGTTTGCTAACTCTTTCAAGACGACTGCACGCTGGGATTGTGAAGATTTCATATATAATACGGGTACGTTTTTATTAAGGTTTGTTACTATTATTGTTATTATTGTGTAGCTTTTTTTCTCCCAAGCGGAAGGAAGCATTTGAAATTGGGCTCATAAAGTTCTCGTAATTGTAAAATATAGACATCTTTGACACTTTAAAATGATACAATGCAGACCAGCAAACAAGTTCATTGCACTATTGTACATTAAGCGTAGTGCAATTACCACAAGACAATAGGTTTCTACCATGGTCTTACCGTATGGTCTTTCCCATTGGTGTGAGGTCATTCAGATTACTTGCGACCAGCATCATTGAGTAATTTCGGAAGTCCAAGAAGTGAGTTGATGATTTCAGAGTTGCGCTTGTGTGCACAGATTGCGGGTTCATTTCTGTGCGCCAACTGGGCCAGCAGCGTGGCAAGTTCTCTTCCGTACCTCACCTATGAAAGCAAAAATCAGGTAGCATTTGTAACGCAGGCACTCTCGTGTTGTATCTATGGCTCTTTATTCGAACAGACATCTTTGTAGCAGAAGCTTGAAATTTCAGTACTGATCTGTTCGTTTTTAAAGATATGTGTGAGACTTCTGTTCCTTTTCCAACCCATTATATTAAAATTTTATTCTTTTTTGTGAATTTCATTACTTTACGTTGGCTCCAAGTTTTCTTTTATTTTCGTGGCTCAACTGAGTGGAGCTCATAAGGAGAAACCGTTGCCAGAAACATTTTTGTCAGTCTGCTGAAAGAGCAATATCGGAACAACTTTGCAAATGTCTTCGAATGTGAGATATTCTGGAGTTTATCTTTAAACAGTTGGTGAAAGATAAGATAATTACTGGAATTTGAGTTTTCTGACGAGTATCTCCAATACTTTTGCAGTATAAGAAATATTTGGGGCATCAAAACTATCGAACTTGCCAAGCATCAGCATTTATTCAATAGCTTTTATTTAGAAAGTTGACAAACATGTATTTTTAACAATTCGTATCAATAATTTTGCATGAGCGCATATGCTTGGCTAAATCATATTCATAAATAGTGTGAAACGTTAGCAACGAATCTTCCTAATCAGTGAAGACAGGAGACCGTTAATGTCCTGTGGAAGCCGCGTACTTTGTCTCCAATTATTTCTTTCTATCAAGTAATGGTCTACCTACCTCATTTTCCTGATATTTTTCCTCTTCATACTGAGTTGCATGAATGGTAAGTGCCAAGCCAAGTACGTAGATGCTGAGTACAAAAGCAGTTAGCAGCTTTCCGGAGACAGCCATTATGGTCATATTATCTGTTGAAAAATAATTAACATTTTCATATAATACAAGCAGTAACTATGTTACAGGTGTTTTACAATGTAATCATATATCTGCGGTAGTGTAAACTGGAATACTGTCTTGAATTTATTTAGAGAAAGCCCAAATAAATCTCGTTTTGCTAATAGCTTTTCGGATAGATAATAATAACAACGCTTAGTGATTACAGGAGTGAGTGCTACACTATATATCCAAATATTTGTTGTTGACTCCTACACTGTCAAACGGATTTTTCTGGCATTTAACATGAAATTCCCGTCAGACATCTTAGTGTTCAAAACAGTTTTCTGGTTGGTGATTTCTGTGCGTTTGATGACTATAGTGATGCACATATGACAATCAGCGGTAACTGATTGTAGTTATGGAGAGAAATGTAAGGAATTCATTTGACACAATTAACCGCATCGATAGATATGTTAGTAAGGAGTAACGAAATTACACACGGTTAGAGAAAGGTTCTTTTTTTCTAGCTAGAAATTGAAAACATTGAAATGTTGACGAAACATGCACAGAGTGTAAGTGTAAATTGGTGTAACCTTTTGTGTTTATAAATCGAGCATTACCAACTACAGGAAAACGCAAAGGCAAAGAAGTACAGAAACTAATGGGCATCAATGAACGTGATTAAGACGTGTGATGTAAGTACACTTACATTCCAATGAATCTCAACCTGGCATTTATTTTTCTTACAACTACTTTTATATGGTCGTTCTATCTTAGCATCGCTATGGACGGATTATCCTGAACTTGCTACTGTTTACATTTTTCACCTTCAATCGTGTAACCGACTATGAGCAATACGTTACTTTCCCTTATGTTGATGATGAACTCTCCGTCCTTATGCCAAGTTTCTGTCGTCTGCGTTCGCTACAGTTTTCTGTTGTTGCGACTGTATACTAGAAATCGTCTGCAAACAGCTTTACGGAGTTGTTGAAATTATGCACCAGACCATACAACCCTTCCTTCGTGGACGTACGAAGTTAATTTTGCATCTGACCGTTTCATCCTATTAAGAACGCCTTGTTCATATATGTCTGGTTCTATACTTCACAGGCCACTGTCCACTGCATGGCAGAGGACACTTCGAATCAATATCTGTGATGTTCTGCCCAGCTCTATTCGCGTGCTGAGCGAGTGAACAATACCGTCTATATTCCGCTGCACGCGTCTAATCTCACTGTTGAATTTTGTATGTAATTTACTTTACAGGTAAGCTGCAATTTGCCAGAACATTTCCAACAATTCTGAACCTTCCATTCGCCTTCCATAATAATGTTCTTATGTGATTGTGCCATTTCATATCGCTCTTTAATATCCTCCCTAAAGGCTAATACGTACTTAAGACATTCACCAATAATGTCGTAATCGGCTACTATCAGGCTCTGCTTCTGTCCGCTTGCAAGTCATGTGTCCACTCACAGAGCTGGTCCAATATTCCGTAAACTCGTATTTTATTTAGCAAGGCGACAACGTGGAACCGCACTGAATGCCTTCCGGAGGGCTTCCTGTCCGTGACAGGAAGGGAGGTGAAATACATTGAGCATCCCTTTTGTCTCTCGTTTGTGTCATTGGTCAGTTACTGCCACAATCGTAACGACACCAATCCTGTCCTCAAGCGATTCAACAAGTTGACAGAGCCCCACAGCATGAGGTCAATTCTGTTCACTTAGTCTTACGCATGTGCTCGCTTTCCAGATTTCATTTATATCTGGCGTGACAACTGAGGCCTGTACAGAAATTTACGAGTTACTAATGTTCAGGAAACCAAAGACGTCATTATGCTATATTCAAAAAAATCATTGAATCTTTGTACAACAGGCTACACACTAACCGGCTGATAATGTGCTTAATTTTTTTTGTGTGTAGTTCATCAACTGACTTTCAGTTTGCCAGTCCTGTAATATTAGTACTCTTACATTGTCTCGCTGACACACTTAAGCGCATGGCCCAAAAGTCAGACCACTGGATATGCAGTAACAAGGAGAGCTCAGACATCCAAATTTTGGATTTAAACAGTTTCAATGGATAGCATAGCGGGAGGATTCCTCTGAAAAGTATCTAACCGCTTTTTTTATCCCATTCACATACGATACAATCTTCGGTCTCCAATGACCTCGTCGGCGTCGGAACACTATAACGTTAATGTTCCCCTTCCTTCTACTTTCTGTGCTCTTAGGCATGTATAGTCAGATTACGCGAATGGTTCTTGCAGCAACTACTGTGACATTTGCTGTGTATTGAAATCCCTAACTTGGTGGACTATCCTGAAGTGCACCTTTGTTACAAATAAAGCTTTGAGCTGGGGCAGGACTCAAATCCAGACGCTTAACGTTTTGATGTTGCTGTATGGAAAAAATGAGGTGATCACGGCTGAGGTATCTTGTCCTAGTGGATGCCACTCAGCTAACAGCACTCCGTCGTAGACTAACTGCTTCCCTATTAAAAGTTTTTAAAACAAAATAACATTCTGTAACGTAATGTAAATCATGCATATGAACTACGGGAGGATGTCAAACATTATATGCGTAATGAACTACTGGATAAGAAGGATATAGGAAGAATGAGTGGGGAAAGAAGTCGTTGGAAAACATTTACCAGAAGAAGAGGTAGATTAGTGACTTACAGGCTTACGCATAATTAAATTGGTACTGAAAGAAGCAGGGGAGCAACAAGTTTACAGAATTTGGGTGTAATAGATAAAAGATATTAGCCCAAGACTGAAGATGAGAGCAGACTAGTTGCAACATTGACAGGTATAAAAAATAAAGTATGTCAGGCAGGGGTGAAAGGGAGCTTAATATAAAGGTTTTACCCTTTGAAGAAAAGATGTCACATGTGCTGTTTGTGGCTTTCGCGACGTAATAATTGTATGAAAGCTTCTCAGGCGTATCGCTGGATCGTACTGTCTAAATTGGCTAGTCACAGTTACACCTGAAGATAGCAGGTACCTCGTAGATACAGTGTGCAGTTTAGACAATACTATCTAGATCCAGAGTATTTTTCACGTTTAGCTCGTCAGTGTTGACTGCTATGACGAATAGCTGAGAAGCTAATTATTCAATAAACTTAACTGTGAAGGCTTTACAAAGTCTGTATCACGTTTAGTTTACTGGTTGTTATATAGATGTTGACATGATTAAGCTTTCAAGTTTGCGATCTGGTTGTTGGACACAAGTTTGATTAGTCTTGATCGCAAATAATAATCCAGATTGCCAGTTCCGGTTGTTAGACCACCATCTTCAGAACTAGAAAGGCTACGAGAGAAAATTCCGATTCATAACCTGTGTAAAATCCACGAGATGTACAGAATATCTTGCGTGTTTAAGACAGATTACGAGTAGAAATCTACGCTTTTATTCCTTCTAGATTTGAAGACGATTGTCAAACAATTGAAAGCTATATCCTGAGTTACAGAATGAGTATTTCAGTCTGCAGCAGACTGTTGAAACTTCCTGGAAGATTAAAAAACTGTGTGGAATGAATGCTTAGTTCGAGTCCCTGTCGGGCACATAGTTTTCATATGCCGGGGCCGGCCGTTGTGGCCGAGCGGTTCTAGGCGCTTCAGTCCGGAACCGCGTGACCGCTACGGTCGCAAGTTCGAATCCTGCCTCGGGCATGGATGTGTGTGATGTCCTTAGGTTAGTTAGGTTTAAGTAGTTCTAAGTTCTAGGGGACTGATGACCTCAGACGTTAAGTCCCATAGTGCTCAGAGCGATTTGAACCACACGCCTGGAAGTTCCCCTCTAAATCAGACTCAGCGATTAATACTGATAAAGCTTGTGCTGTCCTGAAAATCTCGTGAAACAGTAGCTCATTGAAATATTATGGGGCCAATAGTGTAGTCAAAAGTAAAAAACCGGCCCATACTGAGTGAATGAGTGTAATGGCGCAGAGCATATTCGCTAATGGCAAGGTCCTAGTACTGGTGGTTTACAATTGCCTTCCTCCGACTTGTTATGAAATGTCTGGTGTGTATATGCGTCGTGCAGATGACTGTAGTCAGTGGTTATATAATGTATTGTTGGGTCTGTGTTGTTATGCATGAGGGGGAGGGAGAGGGCGAAAACTGGTGCTGGCCCATAACGTACTCCTCTCGAACAGCATCAAGAGGATCGCCTGATTTAACGTCCCCATCCGGCGGACAGTGTCACATGCCCTCACTTCATGAGATACTGTGGAGAGATCTGGACCTTAAACCAGGGTATTGGAGCAAAGACTGGTGCTCTAGCACCTGCCCTCCTATTGCTGGCCAAATATGGGCAGAGAAAATTTTCCGCCACCAGGATTCGCACTGACTTCCCTACAGGTTGAGCGCCATGGCACAGGCGTGCGTTAGCGACATCGGTTACAGAGGCTGGTAACAGTGTAGGGCACAATAATAATTATAAGCGCAGATGCGAGAGAAACACGACAGTTGAAAGTACTCTGTGGGAGACACATAGTGAGCGAATACCTTAGTCTTGTAGAGTGCCAAGGGTCGGAGACCTCGTTACTGCTCAGCGAGGTGCAGGAAGTGTTTGGTGGAGGGTGGTGGGTGCGCGCTGCAGCTGCTGTTACCTGCTGGAGGTGGAGCTGGAGAGCTGAGCTGGAGCGGCCGTTGGGCGGAATGCGTCCTGAGGTCTGCGCCGTGCCCTTAAGTAGTCCTCCGCAGCCCGCGGAGGCGGAGGTGGCGTCTCTGCGGGCTCAGCGGGGGGCCAGATGGCCCAGCATGCTGCCGACAGGAAATCAATGGCACCCCCTCAGCCCTTACGCAAGATTATTTTATACTCCTGCTCATCTTCTTCGAGATAACCTCGCAGAAAATAGGATTTTATGAACTTGGCAAGCACCTTTAAGTATAAAGTTCGTGAAAAATGGTACTTTTTACTGTCCCCATCTGGAGTACAGGTTGTCTGAAAAGGTACTTTACCGTTTCAGTGTATGCTGCATAAAAAAAAAGCACCCAGAAAGAGACGAGGAAATGAAATTAAACATCACAGGTTGAGACAGTATGTGAGGTTATTGCAGTCACTAGAAATTCGAGTCAAATTTAGAAAGAACTTGGCGGTATGATCCCACATAGTGTGACGTGGTACCCACTCTGGCGTGGATGCACGCACTGATGCGGTTGGGAGGGGTGTCCTCTGCTTAGACGAGCTGTTTCACACTAGTTATACGTAACTGGTCCTTCATATCATGGATATTGGCACTGGGACGGAGTTAGGATTGCCATACGTCGCGGATTTCGCAGACAGTCCGCGATTCTATGCTCGAAGACTGGTGTCTTGGACGACGAGGAAAATGTCCGTGAAAAAAGTGGCTAGTAAGTAAAAAAAAAAAAAAAAATTACGCACGTTTCGCCATTGGCCACCGAACAAGTGTTTCATAACTCCTGCAAACTTGACGATAGCCGTTGAAACCTGTGCTGATATTCCGAGTCACTTCAGAATCGCTCGGCTGTTTTCAGAACAGACTGTGGAAGCAGTGCAATAATCGATTCTTTGCGATTCTTTCAGTTTTCCGTTGTTGGTTTACAACGGCTCTGCTGTCGGAATCTGATATTCTTTGGTCACATAAAGTTAACATTCATCTGTGTGAAGTGTACTTCTGGTATTGTTATTGCACAGAATTTGAAATTTAAAATGTCGAAACGAAAAGTACATTTTCGAGAAGAATATATTGACGTGTTTCCAAGTATTAAACGTGGAAGAAACGAACATGAGGCTATTTGCAAAGTGTGTGGATAAGTACAATGCATTGTAGGTAAGTAACAGTAAACAATGCCTATCATTTGTAGAAAGCATACAAATGAGTATTATAATTGATCAGATTACTCAACTGTACGTGTTTAAAAACCAAGCCTCCCGCAATTTTATTTTCTGACGATAGTTTTCAGTTATTCGAATGTTCAAATGTATGTGAAAATGGGACTTAACTGCTAAGGTCATCAGTCCCTAAGCTTACACGCTACTTAACCTAAATTATCCTAAGGACAAACACACACACCTATGCCCGAGGGAGGACTCGAACCTCCGCCGGGACCAGCCGCATAGTCCATGACTGCAGCGCCTTAGACTTTTCAGTTATTGAAAAAAATATTTTCTCCGTGCCAACAAATTTAGTTTTCAGAGTGACAATAGAATGAAAAAGCTGTCAAAAACGTGTGTTTTGAGGGGTAAACATTTAGTAGTTGTGACACTTCGAAACAGCGCAATAGACTGTGCACGTTTACGCAATACTGTACATAAACTACATTGTTAATTCGCGTGCTTTTCGTTAAATGGCAACTAATCCTAAATTATTTCATTACAGTTGCTACATTTCAATCGCACTCAAATTGCACAGATTTTCATAGACGGATTCACAATCGGAGCGAGTTTGTTACTTCTGTCCAGGGCTCAGAGAAATATGACTGGTTTAAAGTGAAAGATATATATCAATTGTAGCAGCATGATTGCGTACATGTTAATAATTTGTGTTCAGTCCTTTAGTTAAAAAGTTATTAATGTCAATTGCAATTAATTTTCTTCATCATTGACCACTCCTTTATAGACACCATTAATGCTTGGATTAATTTTCCTTGTTAATTACAACTTCTTTGCTGACAGAATTACTGTTTGAATTATGGTGATTATGAAGATTTGGCTGACGTGCAGAAAGGTGAAAGGACATTGTGTGATTGCAGGTTTCAACCACATCTTCATAATTACCACTGTAAAGTAATGATGAAGATTCAACTGAAATGCAAACCAACGGTCACTTGCACAACATATCGTTCCGTGATTCAACCACATCTTTATAATCACCGAATTTTGTCCTTGGTTTTCGTCCTTGGATTATGGCAACCCTAGACAGAGTTGATGTCAAAGCTGGTACCTTGCTTGTTTTATAAAGGACAGATCTGGGGATCTTGTTGGCCACTGAAGGACCTCAGCATCTCGCTGACAGTTTATAGAACCTCGTGACATTTGTGGACGAGCATTTCATTGTTGAGATATGGCAGCACGACACTGTAGCGTGATAGGTAACACTTGAGGATGCAGGATGCCCGTAAAATACAGCTGTGCCTTCAGAGTTCCCTCAGTCACTACCAGCCACGATCTCACGTCACAGCTGATGTCTCTCCACACCGTGACACCGGGAGTTACAAAGCTGTCAGTCTCCAAACATTGGAAGAATGGGACCTCTCTCCAAGCCGACAGTGGTCATCTTGGATAGTGTAGAACCGCGATTCGTACCTGAAAACAATGCGCCATTCACCAGCAGCCCGTGCTCTCCGACCACGGCATCACTCCATACGCAGCCAGCCGTTTGTACTGTTCTGTTACCAGCAGCCTTCGCTTGAGAAGGCAGTTTCTTAGTCCGGCTGCTGCTAATGTCCGATTAAAGTTGAGGGATGGCACAGAATGTTACCGGGCGTCCATTACTTGCCATTGGATGACACGTGCAGATGTCAAGGGACTACGATGTGCCTCGTGCACAATATGGCCATCCTGTCTACATCAACATCTACGTGATTACTCTGCTATTCACAATAATGTGCCTGGCAGAGGGTTCAATGAACCACCTTCAAGCTGTCTCTACCGTTCCACTCTCGAACGGCACGCGTGAGAAACGAGCACTTAAATTTTTCTGTGCGAGCTCTGATTTCTCTTATTTTATCGTAATGATCATTTCTCCATATGTAGGTGGGTGCCAACAGAATATTTTCACAGTCGGAGGAGAATGGCTCTGAGCACTATGCGACTTAACTTCTGAGGTCATCAGTCGCCTAGAACTTATAACTAATTAAACCTAACTAACCTAAGGACATCACACACATCCATGCCCGAGGCAGGATTCGAACCTGCGACCGTAGCGGTAGCTCGGTTCCAGACTGTAGCTCCTAGATACGCACGGCCAATCCGGCCGGCCGTCGGAGGAGAAAACTTGATTGAAATTTCATGAGAAGTTCCCGTCGCAACGAAAAACGCCTTTGGTTTAATGATTGCCACTCCAATTCAGTATGATGTCTGTATATTTACTAAGATGGTATCTGTTCTTTCGGATTTATCTCTGGCACGCCTCCCGCGAAACCCACATTCTCAACGTATCGTCCCGCACTACATTCGTAGTGCCCCCGCCCAGTATACTCATTACTCGCGGCGCGTTGCCGATTCCCGTAAGAGTTCGGGCACTGTTTGTGCATTCGCACAGAAGAAGAAGATGGTCAAGTGGCCGTGGAGCCATAACTATATATTTATATGTTCTTTCGGACCATCTTCTTCTTCTGTGTGAATGTACAAACAGTGCCCGAACTCTTACGGGAATCGGCAACGCGCCGCGAGTAATGAGTATAGTGGGCGGGGGCACTACGAATGTAGTGCGGGACAGTACGTTGAGAATGTGGGTTTCGCGGGAGGCGAACCATAGATAAATCCCTGCAGTCGCACTATCCTCTGTGTCCTCGGTGGCTCAGATGAATAGAGCGTCGGCCATGTAAGCAGGAGATCCCGGGTTCGAGTCCTGGTCGGGACACAAATTTTCATCTGTCCCCGTTGACGCATGTCAACGCCTGTAAGCAGCTAAGGATGTTCATTTCACTGTAATTTATGATGTCTGTGTCACTATGTTCCCTATGTCGCGATGATACAAAACGAGCTGCCCTTCTTTGTACTTTGCCGTCACTTCACCAAGCAGTCCAACATAGGGCAACTGTCACATCCGAATCCCACACAAAGTGGGTATCGTATTAACTTTTTATACCTGGGATTCACAGTCATGTAGAACTTTATAAAAGACATCATATTAACGCTAATGACTGCAACACTTTCTTTATTTCACGATTGCAGTTTCGGCCTCAGGCCATTATCAAGTGAAGATGCTGTGGCTATTAGACCATGTCAACCTAAAATGAGCTGATACATTTATATGTTCTTTTTGTGATACGGTACACTACAGCATCACGTGCCTTCAGCGGTCTAACTGTGTTGGCGAGCCAGTAAATATAAACCATAGGACAGTCACACTGCATTATACTTTGGAGGGGTGGCGGTGGGACGTGGAGTCCTATACCACCCTGCAACGGTGACAGTACCCTTCTGTCCGGCATAAATACGTATTCCGACATGGGCAAGTAAGATTGGAAAGTCGTGGGCGTGGAATTGAGGGTTAGTCATGGCAAAGGAGGCAGCCGTGGTGGGCGTGCCAGGCCCAGCGCTAGTCATGTTCGGAAGCCGAGTCCTCGAGGATGGTCAGCGGAATCGGATGTCGATGCCAGCGACGTGGATGTGTAGTCCCAACGTGGCGTTAGCCCATGGACAGTGCCCCGTAGGGCAGCCACTTTCTCATAGAGCCGCCGCGCGTTGTTGCGAATGGTCACCTTGAGGGGGGCCACATCTGCCTCCTCATGGAGAGTCACAATCCGTGTGAGTGCGGGGCGTGCAGGCTCCACCTGAGAACCCTGCAGGCGCTGCAACGTCCGCATCCTGGTGACACTAATCGTGGCCCATGCAGTGGAGCCATACGTGAGGGCAGGCAGGATAATGGCCCTGTAGATACGGAGCTTGGTAGGCAGGCTAAGTTCCCAATTGCGGAAGAGGGGGCACAAGGCCCTGGTCAGCTTTTGCCCCTTGTTGGCGACATACTCTGCATGACAGTGGAACAGCAGCTTGTGGTCCATCTGGACCCCGAGATAGGTGGTCGTGGGGGACCAGTTGACCTGCACGCCTCCAATCGAAATATTGCGGCGGAGCACTGGGCGCCGTTTCGTGAAACAGACTGCCGTAGTTCTGGCGGCATTGAGAGCTATTTTGTTTGCCCGGCACCAGGTGATGGTGCCGTGCACCTGTCGTTGGAGGCGTGCGATGACGGCGACAGTGATACGTCCAGTGGTATAGAGTGCTGTGTCATCAGCATATTGTGCCAGGTGTCACTCGGGGATGACCGGCCTATCATTCACGTAGATGTTAAAAAGAATGGCAGATAGCACAGATCCCTGTGGAGAGCCAGCTGTCCATGGGCGAATGCCAGAACGCATTCCCTGGTGAGCCACGAGGAAAGTCCTACAGTGGAGGAAGTCATCCACAATCTTCACATAGATGTCCGGTATTGGGGTCTGCGTCAGCATCAGGCCTACTAAAGACAGTAATGCACTCTGGTGGGCGTTCTTCCTGTCACAGAGAATTGCATTTGCTTACCTGCCGATGGTGTGTACGTGTGCAGAGTTACGTTGACATCCAGCCATGCTTCACTTTCCTTTCGGCAGGTAGTGTATTTCATCACTTGCATTTAATTGGCTACTCTGCTATTCACATTTTGGGGTTAGGCAGACGTTCAAAGAACCACTTGCAGGCTGATTCCCCATGGCCCCACTCTCGAACAGCTCTTTGGAAAACGAGCACCTTTCAGTGTGAGCCGTGATTTCTATTACTTTACGATGGTAATTTCTCCTTAAAAATACTAGAAAAATGAAGACTTAAATAATTCGGAAGAGCTTTAATTTCTCTTATTTGCATGAGCTTATCAGGAGAAATATCATAACAAGCATTCGCAACCGAGGAGACACAGCAACAAACGAGAAGTTCATCAACATCGACCGGCGACAGAAGCAGGAAACGCCATCGGGTACGCCCTGCAGTCACCACTGACTATTTTAAATAACAAGAAGAAGGGCAAGTGGCATATCGAAATTAGCGTTTCACCCTATACGGTCTCTCCGCAACGAAGAACGCCCTTGTTCTTAATGGCTGGCATAACTACTCACTTATCATATCACTGACATTATTTCCCCAATTTTGCTATAATGCAAAACGAGGCACCATGTAAGTAGGCTGTTTAGGTTTTTATATTGGTAACGCCACGTAGCGCTCTGTATGAAAATCACTGGCTGTGCTGTGTGCAGTATGTGGCTGGTTTGCATTGTTGTCTGCCATTGTAGTGTTCGGCAGCTGGATGTGAACAGCGCGTAGCGTTGCGCAGTTGGAGGTGAGCCGCCAGCAGTGGTGGATGTGGGGAGGGAAATGGCGGAGTTTTGAAATTTGTTAGACTGGATGTCATGAACTGCTATATATATTATGACTTTTGAACAATATTTAGGTAAATACATTGTTTGTTCTCTATCAAAATCTTTCTTTTGCTAACTGTGCACATCAGTAGTTAGTATCTTCAGTAGTTTGAATCTTTTACTTAGCTGGCAGTACTGGCGCTCGCTGTATTGCAGTAGTTCGAGTAACGAAGATCTTTGTGAGGTAAGTGATTTGTGAAACGTATAGGTTAATGTCAGTCAGGGCCATTCTTTTGTAGGGATTTTTGAAAGTCAGATTGCGTTGCGCTAAAAATATTGTGTGTCAGTTTAGTGTTGATCAGAATAGGCAAAGAGCGAAATGTCTGAGTGCGTTCAGTTCTGCTCAGCTGTTTGAAAATCAAATAATGTAAGAGGTTTATCAGCACAGTAATTCATTAATTTTTCTAAGGGGACGTTTCATATGTCGACTCTTAGCTGAGGATACCTCACTGGAATCTTCTGATTTTTTCTTGTAGTTTGTGCAATTAGTGCAGCCTTTGTTTATTGCTAGCGCGTAATTGTAGAGAGAATTTCCTTTATAGTTGTAGTTTTTCATTCTTGTACAGTAAAACAGTTGTGGCATGCATGTAGATTTGCACCAAGTATTTCGCAGCTGCGCTTGCAATTAACGAAATATTATTTTCAATGCTATGTTAATGTGTTTTCTTATTGTGCTCTTCAAATTGTGCTTTTCTTTGTTGTCGTGTGAAATATTGTGACAATTATGGCGTGTGAAAAACGTAATACTAGGTTCCAAAGTAAACTGAGAAATGACAGTGAAGACGAAAGCAGTTTGTTAAGGCCACCGTGTAATGAATTAACTAATGTTCAAAGTAGTAATTTGGTAATTGTGCATAGGGAAATGGAGCGGGCGGCAAACAATGGTGTAGACAGTGAAACAATTAGTGAACAGGGAAGCATTATCGATCGATCGGTCGACAACAGCTCGCCTCAGGATTCCGAAATGACAGGACACAATCTAGCAAATACTGTAGATTCAAACTGGAAACTGTAGAATCAGGTTTTTCGTCCTCACCGTTTTCTCAAATAAGTCAATACACATTTTCTGCTTTTCAAAATGCGAATATTGCCGGTTCAAATGCACTGCCGAATAGCACTGAGGAACATGTTTCAGACACCAGTGCATTATTATCACAATTAATGGAAGAAATGGGACAAAAGCTTCAAAAGTTAGACACAAGGGTACAAAATCTTCAAAAGTTAGACACAGCAACAGTTTGACACAATGGAACAAAATCAGAGATAAACACAGCAAAAGCTTCAAAAGTTAGACACCACACTTGAACAAACACGTAAAGATTTAACTTCTGAGTTACATAACATTGAATTGAAATGTAAAAAGTCTGTAATGACGTAAAAATACAAACTTGTGAGAATTTTCAACCTATTTTTTAGCGGCACGAAAATGCATTACAGAATCACGAAGCAGCCATAAAAGAAATGAAAACCATTGTTCATGAAAATCATGAGACCTTGTGTGCTAAAACTGACTCAGTTGCGTCTACCGATTTGGTTACGCTACTTTCAAAAACCCTGGAAAACTTAAAGGACACAGTAGATACGATTTCAACACAAATGGACACTCTGAAACTTGGTTCAGAAAAACACACTGAGGAAATAAGTACACTATTGGAGAAAGTAGCCGAACTTTCGGATCAGTTCACAAACTTATCTGCAAAGGTAGATGATGATCTGAATGACACAAGACCTGTAGCCATCACTGACACAGAAGAGTATGAACAAATTAAGAAATTCAAACAAAATCAGAATCAAATTAATACGCAACACAAAAGAGAAATCCGGGAAGTGCAAGATCAATTGGCACAAGTAATACAAAAATTACATATTTCAGAGGACACTCACTCTCCAACACGGGAAGAGGGACTTAGAAATACGGAAAAGCCACAAAATAATAACACAGGGCATTTCGGAAATTATGAAAGAAATTGGCAAGGTGCACCGAATTTTGAGATGGAACCGCCGACACGACGTAACAATGACCGATATGCTACTCGCCGACATGATGATTTTGACTATAAGCTGTTCATTACTACACGTAAATTCAAAACATTTAAGAATTCTGGCAACGACATTCATCCACAAGCGTGGCTCCATCAATTCTCTCATTGTTTTCCTCCCAACTGGTCATTAGAGCACAGATTAGAATTTATGTGTGGCTACTTAGAGAATGAACCAGCTGAAAGAATGCGATCGGTCATTCACGATTGTCACAGTGAAGGAGAATTTTATCATGCCTTCTTCTCAGTATATTGGTCTCAAGCTACACAAGACCGAGTAAAACATAGCATCATAATGATGAAACATTTCGAACAATCTAAATTTTCCAGTCTTGTGAAATATTTAGAAGACATGTTGCACAAGAATCAGTACCTGTCAAACCCATACAGCACCTCAGATCATCCGCATTTGCTTAATCAAACTACCTGAACATTTACGACATATTATTCTGGCAGGACGTTGCAAAGACGACATTGAAGCTTTTCAGGGACTGTTACAAGAATTGGAAATTGACACTGACAATCACGGAACGCGAAAACAGGAGCACAACAATTACAGGTCACATCCGTCACAATTCCGCGATGACAGAAATAATAAATGGACACAACAAGGCTATTCTTACAACGTAAATCGTGATCAAAACAGACACCACCCGTATGACAACCGTTGGCAGAGTAGTGATAATTACAGAGAAAGATCACATTTCCATAGTAATGAATATTACAGAGACAATCATAGAAACAGACAATATGGCAACCAGAACTATTATTATCACGGGAGACAGAATAACGTCAGACGCAATGGTCCACCATGCAGTGACAATTCAGGGAGAAATTCTCCACCACTTATCGGACAAGAAAGAAACTACAGGAACTACCGACATGACGACAGACGATATAATCATAACGACAGACCTGAATTTCATCAGAACTGGTGGGATTCAAACAGGGCTGGGCCCTCTCGGCAAGGTGAATTTGTAGAAGTTAGGTCTGCTAATCCTAATAACGACGCGCGCCAACAAAGAGACAGACAATGACTCGCACTGCAGGCAGCCGCGTGCGCCGGCTGGCTCAGAGAAAAATAACATAGACGCTAACCTTGAGAAAAGTTCCAGTATTTTTTACCAACGTATACCACATGATAATTGCGTAGAACTTGAAACTCTGCGTACTAGGAAGAGTAAAGGTTTACACCACATGTCACATGTAAAACCGTTTATTGAAAGATAATCTGCTTTTTAACTTTGTCTTTGCCATATAACTAATCACTTTACATTACTAGTATCCTTTGTCAGACTTAGAATCTGTGAACATGCAACTATGTTTTAAAATTAACTATCCAGTCTAGAACTTAGGGATCATATTTAAACAGAAATTACGAATGTATTGTTATAGTGAACAGACGACACAGTGTTGTTATTTGTACATTCTTGCTGGTTAGTTGCACGATTATGTAACGACTATCAGGCTTACATACTTAGAACATGTACTACTAATGAGATTTGAATGCAACATTGTGGTTTACTTGAAAAGACATTCTTTATTTGAAGTACTTTCTGTGGGATTAAAGATGACTTAGCATTTAGTTTATGTAACAGCTACACGATTTTATCACGAAGCTACTAATGAGTGACAATTTACAATGTTGTTTTTGCGGTGTTTCTGTTTTATATCTGCACAGTTTTTCTGAATTATTCTGGAAAGTAAAACATGTTTTAGTAGTAACTTTTGTGGTATAGCTACAATGAGACAGCCTTTTCCGTAGCACAACAATACGTTACAGCACAGTACTTTCTTCATCACAGCAATAAGCGTAATAACTAAGATATCTATATGCAAAGCATTTCACTTTTGTTTATCATGAGGTAAGTACATTGACTTCTGCAGAACTTAGCTTTCGGAGGACGATAACTACGACACTTCCACAGAGATTATCTTACAACAAGACACACAGTTTAGTGCTACAGTACACGTATTTGAGTGATTAATTTTGTACTTAAAACATTTATTTTTAAAGATATTTGAAGTACAATGATACAAAGGTTTTCCGTGATACATTTCATTCATTGCTGTAATCTGTAACACCTGAGGGTATAATTACATTAATCCTCAGGGGGGTACACACTTACTTTGTGTACCATGTGTTTGGCAAGCACAAGGAGCCCTAGCTAATATGGTATTTGCTTATACAACTTTACACATCGGTACCATATTTCTCTAACACATAAATTACACAGCTATCTGACCATTTAACTGAGAGAGACAAACATGTTATTTTACTACGTCAGTCACAGATATTTACGCAATTACACAGTTGGATAACTTCACACTTATGAAACTGTATTTTGTCTGAACTGTGTGAACTGTTCATATTTTTTCGGAACCATTGTGATACTATGAAAGCTTTGAATGTCGTATTTGGTATGGGATCACCATTTTTAAAGTACGTTTGAGGTAGATGACACTTTTGAAATGAGCAGAGAATTTTTTTTTAGGTTTTAAAATATTCAGAAAGCTATGACGATTTTGAGATGTGATTGATCTGTTATGATGTTATTATTATGATGATGATGTGTATTATGCTGTTGAGGTATGTTTATAATCAATAAGATGATGCTATATGAGGAATCTGATTATGCTATGTATTTATTAAGATGAAATATTGAAGACGTGTTGATGAATATGTATAAGTGTAATAAGGTAAGGAATAACGACTTGTGAAAAAGGATGTTGGAAACCAAGAATCGTACTTTAAGAGTTATGAAATGTGTGTAAATGCGTGAATATATCACAATGACAACGAAAATTTTTGTGGACACTATTATATTTAAAGGATTTTGTTTCTACACATTTGTAACGCAAATTCTCGACCTGTGAAATTTTATATGAGACTGTCACTGTAGTGCAAACTGGTGTCGTAAATATTTTGGCAAGAAAGTTAAGTAACCATCTTCACGTAATGCGTCGTGGGCACCCACCTGCGCGTCAGTCGCCTGGAAAAAAGCCATTAGTGTGTGCCTTTCAGAGGCACAGGTGGAGAAAAAAGGAGGCCATTATCCTCGCTATTGACATTTCTTTGTAGAAAGCATCGCAAATACGACACGCTCAAACTTGAAAACATATGATTACACTGTGGAGCACATAACTTATGATATTTACTAAAATGCCTAATGAAATGATGAGAAGCATTTCACATCTATTGTCTTGCTAGTTGAAAGATTGTTTACTGCATTGTGAAATGCCATATGGTTAGTGAATGACGTTTCACACCTTGCTTTGCCTATTTTGTTTAATATCTAGTTTCTAGCTGCACTGCAGCATTGGTTAAAATAAAATTTTATAGATGTACTAATATAGATATTTTCTGTCTACAGATCCAGTAAATAATAATTTTGTGATACACTTCCAAGAGTATAAGAGAATATAAGAGAATGAGTTGCGATGAATTGGAAGAAATGCATTGAGAAGTTATATGAAAAAAGTACAGAAAGCAGGTATAGATAGGTCTTTTTGGGAATAATGGTGAACGAAGGGAGATCTCCAAGAAAAAAAGTTTTCTTTGCAAAATACTGCAGTACCAAATGTTACACTGTCCTTTCCTTTTGTGTTATCCTCCTATGTGTTTGTGTACGCTTGTGTATTTGTGTTTTTCCTGTCTTTATGTGCTTAGCTAATAAGAGTTATGTTGTAGAATTTTTCTAATAATATGTTATTTACTTTGTAGAGATGTCAGACATTATTTATTCTGTTCTGTTTCAATGCTCATATGTGAAATTAATGTTTCGAAAACTATTCTCATTATTTTATATATTTACTTATGTCATAATTCCTGTAACACTGATGTATATGTTTATTTCTATTCTTTTGTAAAGCCTGTATTACTACAAATGTTATCTGTATTATTATGTTTTTAATGATGTTTTCTGTATCTTTGTAATTGTATTCTGATGTTATAAAATTGTAATGGACACCAGTTCAGCAAACTAAGTAACTTGTAAGCATTCATTTCACTGCACACATTTCTGTTGGTCATAGTATATGCACAATATGTGAAAAAAAAGGTCTGTTAGTGTTTGCACGTGTGTTAATAATTCAGCAAGGGACTGATTAACAGCACTGCTGGTTATAAGGACAATTCCAAAAACTTTGTGAGTGCACAAATGGTGGTTTATGGACTTCCTATAATCTCTGCAAGACTCTTCAATGGTGATTGTGCACCTGCACAGTCGCAACAGATGGCTGCTAGCCATCTCTACAAGGACTACAGTGGGTCTACACCTTTGATGATTCACCAATACCATTATTTCTACAAGGACTGCAGTGGGTCTGCACCTCTGGTGGCCCACCAGTACCATACTCTCTACCAGGACTACAGTGGGTCTGCTCTGTGATGACCTACCTAACAATATTCTTCAAAACTTCGACTGACTATGCTGTGGATTTGCTCTGTTGTGGCCCATTACCTGTTTGCATGTCAAGAGTCAGCACTGTCTTTCCGTTGGAAGGACCACACTACTTCTTCAAGACTGCATGGAAATCCACTACTTCCGTGTGCATTTTCTTTTACTGCTCAGACTTTGAGAAAAAAATAACACTGCAATTTTACTGTGATGAATGATCAGGACTGTCTTTATGGACTGTGAGAAAATTTTAGCTTTTGACCAACATTGTATCAATAAGTGTTTGCATTTGATTTCTTTGTTATTGTAATCGTGAAAATTTTTTTAACAAATATGTATTGGCCATGCCCAAAACAATTTGTAAAATTTTTTGTGGGGAGCATGGGGGCTATGTAAGTAGGCTGTTTAGGTTTTTATATTGGTAACGCCACGTAGCGCTCTGTATGAAAATCACTGGCTGTGCTGTGTGCAGTCTGTGGCTGGTTTGCATTGTTGTCTGCCATTGTAGTGTTGGGCAGCTGGATGTGAACAGCGCGTAGCGTTGTGTAGTTGGAGGTGAGCCGCCAGCAGTGGTGGATGTCGGGAGAGAGATGGCGGAGTTTTGAAATTTGTAAGACTGGATGTCATGAACTGCTATATATATTATGACTTTTCAACAATATTGAGGTAAATACATTGTTTGTTCTCTATCAAAATCTCTCTTTTGCTAATTGTGCATATCAGTAATTAGTATCTTCAGTAGTTTGAATCTTTTATTTAGCTGGCAGTAGTGGCGCTAGCTGTATTGCAGTAGTTCGAGTAACAAAGATTTTTGTGAGATAAGTGATTTGTGAAACGTATAGGTTAATGTTAGTCAGGGCCATTCTTTTGTAGGGATTTTTGAAAGTCAGATTGCGTTGCGCTAAAAATATTGTGTGTCAGTTTAATGTTGATCAGAATAAGTAAAGAGCGAAATGTCTGAGTGCGTTGAGTTCTGCTCAGCTGTTTGAAAATCAAATAATGTAAGAGGTTTATCAGCACAGTAATTCATTAATTTTTCTAAGGGGACGTTTCAACCCTTATTTCAAATTTATCAATGTCCACTCTCAATCCAGTCTGGTAAGGATCCCATACTGCGCAGAAATATTGCAGAAGGGAATGAACTAGCATAGTGTAGGCAGTCTCTTTAGTAGATTCATTGGAACTTCTAAGAGTTTTCCCAATAAGACGCAGTATTTGGTTCGCCTTTCCCAACAACATTTTCTATGTGATGGTTCACATTTAAGCTGTTCGTAATTGTAATTATTACCTATTTAGTTGAACTTGTAACGTAGCAAATTATTACGAGTCATCATAGCGTAACTTGGCGTTGATCCGGGAGGTGAGCAGATTTTGGTTCTCACGCTCGCACAGCTGACCGTGGCCAATACGCCGGGCGAGCGCTGTGCCTGACTAACGCTGCGTGCGATACGTTACACACACTCTTTGTGAATCTGATGAAGTACTATTAAATATTGATCGATCTTTTTCATACTTAGTATATCAAATTCTATGGGTAACAAAGATATACTGTTACTCTTTCAAATCAATAACTTCAGTCCTTTCGGAGATATAGATTTTTTGCCCAAAACACATAATCCGTGCTTGTATTGTGAAACTTCAGTCAGGAACTATAATGTGTTTATCTGCAGTATCAATTGAAACTACAACCAAGAGGTTATAGTTATTATTATGTAGTATTCTGCCTAGTGGCAGGTCCATGTCTTCGTACGGAGAATTTCTAATTCCACTGTTCCCTGTCTTCAGCGTCTTCCTTCAGTCTTGTATCTCCTTCCATCTTTCATGTCGTCCGGATGTTGAATTCTTCCTCTTCCTCGTCCTGCGTTTCCTCTGAGTTTCCCTTCAATGGCAACATGTATGAGTCCCTCGTGTCTGAGTACATGTCCAATCCAGTTGGCTTTTCTCTGAAGAATTGTACGCAGAATACTTCTCTTCTCTCCTACTCTTCGCAGTACATCGTCATTTTTATGCGATCTGTCCACTTGATCTTTTCCATTCTCCTCCAGCACCACATTTCAAAGCTCACTAAGTATTTTTTCTCCTTCTTTCTCATGGTCCATGTCTCTACTCCATACAGTGCATTGCTCCAAATGTAACACTTTATCAGTCTTTTCCTCTATGCCAAACTCAACTTGCTGGTCAGCAGAGTCCTCTTCTTGTTGGAAGCAGCTTTGACCATGGCGATCGGGACCGATGACCGTAGCAGTCTGGTCCCTTTAGCCCCACAAACCAACCCAACCATGGCGATTCTTGCTCGGATTTCGTTGGTGCAGTGGGCATTCTTTGTGATAAAACTTCCCAGGTATTTGAATTGATTCACATTTTCCAGTTCTCGATTGTCAACAGTTATCTTCAAGTGTTTCTCTCGTTTTGATATGCGCATCACTTTTGATTTTTCGATGTTGATTTCGATGCCGTATTTTCTTACCGTTTCCACCAAATTGTTCATCATGTGTTGCAGCTGTCTGAGATTTTTGGCGAGCACTACCTGGTCGTCTGCATACTTGTTGATGAGACGTCCTCCTACTTTGAAGTTTCCGCATTCTTTAAGCGCTTCTCTCTCCAGCATTTGTCCATACAAGTTGAAGAGACTTGGCGACAGACAACATCCTTGTCTCACTGCCTTTCCTATTTCCACACTGTTCGTTTCTACATAGTTCAGTCCCAGGTACAAGTTCCTTATAAGTCTCCGATCTCTCCAGTTGATTCCTATTTCCTTAAGGATGTTCATCAATATATTCCAATTGACTGTGTCGAAGGCCTTCTGCCAGTCTATAAAACAACCACAAACTTCCTCGTTAACGGCCAAAACTCTCTCTGACAGTATCCTCATCTAATTTTCTATAATTTTATTTAGTTTCATTACCACAGATTCCTGATGTAATTAAGAATATTTTGGAAAACTATTATTTCGTCGTGATTTGGTTGTGCAACGCAGCCATAAGGGCCATTGAGTATTAAATTTGTTAGTAATTTATTTTGTGTAAAGGAATGGTATTTTGTTTTCATTAAAATTTATTTGGTTTCAGAATTATGGAACATCTAATCTAAGTTACTTGTGGTAATCTGATTGAATACCGCGAGTACAGAAGTGCTCGAAATTGATTGGCTGCTTAACTACTAGCCAATAGGAATCCAACATTTCCCGTGCTTTTTAGGAGGACTTTGTGCCTCAGATCTATGACTCGATAAAGTCGTTCGGGAGCTGACTTCTTGTAAACACTCATGTTAAACCGCGCTGATCAAATTTGAACTAAAATGAAGAAATTAGCGCGTTTGATTGGTTCTCGTGACGTTGACGAAGAGCGACTACAGTAGTGAGTATTTGGGGAAAGTTTGAGCCTTATGAGCGGTTTATTTCAGGAGATATTCGCGCGTGAATATTTCGTGTCGTACGTGAACTCCGCGTGCCGCGTTTCGTGCAGATTACGAGTGAATATGGCGAGCGCTTCTTTACAAGAACACTGCTCAACGACTGAACGCGTTAACTCGCAAGTAGTTGTGAGTCAGTGACTGTTTAGGACGTTCAAAATATCGGGTCGGACTAAACATCTTCTGGCTGCTTTCGGATGTGAACAGAGACAGTAAGCAACATTGCATAGCTGGCGTCGTGATATTAAACACAGACTTAATAGCCATTTTCTGTGTTTTAAAGACAATAAACCAACTTACAGGAAATTTTAGACATTTTTCAAAGGAGTCATGCAAGAATCCCGAAGCCGGTTAGTCTAACTTTCAGCTGCCCCCATGGACTGGAGTTACGTGGTTGTGTGGTAGCTATCTAGTCGAATTTTCGTCAACGCTGCTTTTGTTGTATAAACCAGTGTCTACCATGGCAGATTGAAGGGGCAGACAACCTGAAACCTATCCATGTAGGTGGACTGATTGTTTAATGAATAGTGAGAGCACAACCTGCCCCGCCACAAACAGACATCCTTTAAACTTGTGTGATTTATTGTGTAACCCAAATTTAAGACTTTTTTTTTTAATTCCCGTGCAGGGGACCTTACTTTTCACTGTTTATTGTCAGTTGCCTCTTGTCGAAGCATGTAGAGATTTTGTCTTGAACATTTTCAATAGTTTCTATCTTCTGATGACTTTACCAGACGGTAAAGAACAGAAACATATGCAGGAAATCTGAGAGTGCTGGCCAGATAGTCTCTTAAGTCGTCTATATGGACAGCAGAGGGCGTCGAACGCTTCCTTGGGGAATCTCGGATATAATTTTAGTTTCACTAGATGACTTGCCGTCAGTTACTACGAACTGTGTGACCTTTCTGACAGGAAATCACAAATCCTGTCGCACATCTGAGACAATAGTCCAGAGTCACGGAGCTTGATTGGAAGCCAGTTGCGAAGAACGGAGTCAAACGCCTTCTGAAAGCTGAAATCTGGAATCAACTTGGGGTCGAAACTGTTGTTGTAGTTATCAGCCCGCAGAATGATTCACCATCGGGTTTCAACTTTTGCAACATTTCAATGTGTAAATATAACTGTAAACGTTTTCGAAGGACTGTCTAGAGAGTTGGACTTACCGTGAAACCCCTCGAAGAGATTTGTGTGGTAAAACCAACTCGTGCTTCAATTGTTCTGGCTCGCCGCGTACGACGCATTATACCCATAATAGATGTCTGCATTAATTTGTATTACTAGTGAATAGACAGTCTCGAAGGCGCCTTCCTGTAATAGCTACTTCAGACGGATGTTAGATTTGCTTGGAATGAATCAATCAGTAGACTGTGCTCTTTCTTTAACAGTCATCTTTGTGCTAACCTCTCGATATTGCCTGGGACATATGCGAAACCCAGCTGTTTGAGGTTGAGAATCAAATGAGCTCCGGTTGTGTGGCCTAGCGGTTCAAGGCGCTTCAGTCCGGAACCGCGCTGCTGCTACAGTCGCAGGTTCGAATCCTGCCTCGGGCATGGATGTGTGTGACGTCCTTAGGTTAGCTAGGTTCAAGTAGTTTTAAGTCTAGGGAACTGATGGCCTCAGATGTTGTCCCATGGTGCTCAGAGCCATTTGAACCATTTGATTTGAATCAAATAAGCCACAAATCATTCGTATGTGTCACGGAGTTCGATTGCAAAAAGTTTGTCACTCCGAGGAGAAATCGTGCTAATACCATATCACACGGCCTCTGGCTTCGATAATGGCCT
The DNA here is from genome assembly GCF_021461395.2 of Schistocerca americana. Lineage (NCBI taxonomy): Eukaryota > Metazoa > Arthropoda > Insecta > Orthoptera > Acrididae > Schistocerca > Schistocerca americana. The sequence continues at coordinate 136,024,988 of NC_060121.1, forward strand.
CAAATCGGTCAGAAAGAGAGTCCACCAGTTACTTCAGGTATAACACATGTGATTGACGTCACTAATTGGCCATTATATCCCACAGAACAACCAAATTGGGACGATGTTGATCGCTACGTTTCATCTGCTGTTACAAATAGTTCCACATCTCTTCTACAGAATTTGGAGGGCCAGTCAAATTGTGACAAGGTAACTGAATGTTTGTCAAATCAGAAACGCAACCCTGTCAACATGGTGTTGTTATCTTCGTATGGTGCACACATTACTCATCATGAAGATGTAGAAGGAACAGCAAGACTTTCTCGCCGAGATGGTGACATTAATATGCTGATATGTGTATGTGCGTGTTTCTAAGAGTCCAAACTGCTGAGGTCATCGGTCCCTAGACTTACACACTACTTAAACTAACTTATGCTAAGAACAACACACGCATCCATGCCCGAGGGAGGACTTGAACCGCCGGCGGGAGGGACCGCACAATCCGTGACATGGCACCTCTAACAGCGCGGTGATTACGCGCGGCGAATATCCTGATGAAATGAGACTTGGCTTTACTGGTCTCATACAGATATGATTTTATGTGAATAGACGGAACCGATGTGTGAAAATTTGTACCATAGCGGGGAATCGAACTCGTGTCTCCTGGTTACTAGGCACAGCGGTTCACACAGCTGCATGGATTACCCTGGCACACCACGCTCCCCAATCCAAATACTCACTGCCGCCATAGTCTACTTTAAATTTCCCCTTACACACGAACAGAATTGTCGAGACTCTCCGCGTTCTGGAACAGCACCTCAGCATCGATGATAAATGGAGGATCCAGCCTGAAACCCAAGTGCAGGTAGTATACAAATGAAATGACGCAATTTCAGAGACTTCACTGGTCTCATACAGATACGATTTTATGTATATAGACTGAAGCAGCGAGTGAAAATATGTACTAAGTCCGGGAATCGAACTCAGGTCTCGTGGTCTCTGAAATTGTGTCATTTCATTTGTATAAGTACCCGCACTTGGGTTTCAAGCTGGATCCGCCATTTACATTCGATGGTGAGGTGCTATTCCAGAACACGGAGAGCGCTGGCAATTGTGCCTATGTGTAAGGGGTTATTTAAAGTAGACTGGGTCGGCAGGGAGTATTTGGACTGAGGAGGGAGAAGTACCAGGGTCATCCATATAGGAGTGCGAACTGCAGTGCCAAGATGGCTTACCGACTAGCGCACCTGCCTAGTAAGCAGGAGACGCTGGTTCGATTTCTGGCCTTGGTACGCTTCAGTCTGTAAACATAAATTAAATATCCTGGTTCATGTTTACGGTAACTTGAATAATTGACCCCAAGTTCTGGTATAAAAAACACACCTGAAATATCACAGCATCACCTCTGCTCTGAGCTACACTCGCCAAACACTGCAGAGTTAAACGTCTTACTGGCCCATCAGTGGACCACTCGCTTCGCGTCGTTTGACAAGAAGCACATCGCCACTGTAAGGATCACGCTATCTTCAGAACTGGATATAGTGAGTTTTTTCAAGATTAAGGGAGAGTCGATTTTCTGAGAACCACTTAATAATTCTTTGAATGACATGCTTAACAATGAAGTCGTGCAGCTTTATGTGCCCTGTGAGAAATGGCCTTTCTGAGGTATCAGACTCGAAACGTCCATTATACGCACTTCCCTTCGCAGTGTTCGCTGGAAAACTGATTGAGATGACTCTACATTCTTGCTGGTATTTAAATCTGTTATTACGGACAAGGTGTGGCAGTCGTCGCCCATCTTTGTCGGTTAGGATGTTGCTACAACAACTGTTCTTACGCACTGTTGTAGACACGGTTGACAGTCCGCATTGATACACTAAACATTCGGGCAACTTCACTCACTGTATGGTCATGGGCCCGCTGAAACAGGGCAGGTCTTTCACGCTTTTCCGTCAAGTCTTCACCTCGACGTCTTCGGAAAGGAATATCGTTGTCTTGAGTAGAACTGTCCTTAGTGATGAGCCCCATTTCAAAATGTTCAATGTGTGTGAAATCTTATGGGACTTAACTACTAAGGTCATCAGTCCCTAAGCTTACACACTACTTAACCTAAATTATCCTAAGGACAAACACACACACCCATGCCCGAGGGAGGACTCGAACCTCCGCCGGGAGCAGCGCACACTCCATGACTGCAGTGCCCCAGACGGCTCGGCTAATCCCGTGCGGCAGTCCCATTTCAAACTGAGCCCCAATGACCTGTGAAGACGCGTCTGGAGATGCTCAAGGCAGCGATGGGATACCAACTGTCGCCCACCTTACGGCTCGGCAGTCAGAAGCAATTGTCAGGGGTGCCGTTTCATTTCGCAGCTCGACCCCTTTGGTTGTCATCCGCGACAGGCTTACAGCACAGCCGTACGTCGACGATATTCCACGCCCCGTTTTGTTGTCCTTTATGGCAAGCCATCTGGGGCTTGCAATCCAGCAAGATAATGCCCGCCCGTATACGACGATGGTTACTACTGCTTGTCTCCGTGGTTGCCAAACCCTGCTTTGGCCAGAAAGTTCGCCGAATCTATCACCAATTGAGAACATTTGGAGGATTATGTGCAGCACAAATTACAGACGAATGGAAAAACTGGTAGAAGCCGACCTCGGGGAAGATCAGTTTGGATTCCGTAGAAATGTTGGAACACGTGAAGCAATACTGACCCTAAGACTTATCTTAGAAAATAGATTAAGGAAGGCAAACCAGCGTTTCTAGCATTTGTAGACTTAGAGAAAGCTTTTGAAAATGTTGACTGTAATACTCTCTTTCAAATTCTGAAGGTGGCAGGGGTAAAATACATGGAGCGAAAGGCTATTTACAATTCGTACAGGAACCAGGTGGCGGTTATAAGAGTCGAGGGGCATGAAAGGGAAGCAGTGGTTGGGAAGGGAGTGAGAAAGGAATGTAGCCTATCGCCGATGTTATTCAATCTGGGTATTGAGCAAGCAGTAAAGGAAACAAAAGAAGAAAATAAAAACCTTGAGGTTCGCCGATGACATTGTAATTCTGTCAGAGACAGCAAAGGACTTGGAAGAGCAGTTGAACGGAATGGACAGTGTCTTGAAAGGAGGATATAAGATGAACATCAACAAAAGCAAAACGAGGATAATGGAATGTAGTCGAATTAAATCGGATAATGCTGAGGGAATTAGCTTAGGAAATGAGACGCTTAAAGTAGTAAATGAGTTTTGCTATTTGGGGAGCAAAATAACTCATGATGGTCGAAGTAGAGAGGATATAAAATGTAGACTGGCAATGACAAGGAGAGCGTTTCTGAAGAAGAGAAATTTGTTAACATCGAGTACAGATAAAAGTGTCAGGAAGTCGTTCCTGAAAGTATTTGTATGGAGTGTGGTCATGTATGGAAGTGAAACGTGGACGACAAATAGTTTGGACAAGAAGAGAATAGAAGCTTTCGAAATGTGGTGCTACAGAAGAATGCTGAAGATTAGATGGGTAGATCACGTAACTAATGTGGAGGTATTGAATAGAATTGGGGAGAAGAGAAATTTGTGGCACAACTTGACTAGAAGAAGGGACCGCTTGGTAGGACATGTTCTGAGGCATCAATGGATCACCAGTTTAGTATTGGAGGGCAGCATGGAGGGCAAAAATCGTAATGGGAGACCAAGAGATGAATACACTAAACAGATTCAGAAGGATGTAGGTTGCAGTAGGTACTGGGAGATGAAGAAGCTTGCACAGGATAGAGTAGCATGGAGAGCTGCATCAAACCAGTCTCTGGACTGAAGACCACAAACACAACAACATGTGCAGTACCCTCCAACAAGCTCGGCATTTTGACGATTTAACGCGCCAATTGGACGGAAATTGCCACGATACCTCTCAGGAGGACATCCATCACCTCTATCAATCAATGCAGAGCTGAATAACTGCTTGCATAAGGTCCAGAGGTGTGCTTTGTTGACATTCTCAATTTGTGACACTCTTTCTCCTGAAAAAATCACCCCTTTATTTAGTATTATTTTTTGGGAGGGGGGTGGGGGTTGGGTTAGAGTTAAAACTGGCTGGGCTCAGAAAATGTTTCCTGGAGCTTAAGATAGGCAACCCAACTTCTCAACTTACATCATCCACTATTGGGGCAGATCATGTACGAGTAAGTTGGGTTGCCTATCTTAAAAGTACATGTATTAGTTTCTGGGCCAGATTTATTTTGACGCATCGTGATATGCTTTTCACTGTACTGATATACTATCCGTGTTTCTGATTCTGATATTTTCTAAAACGCACCTACCTCGTGCCTTGATTGGTGTTGTGGCGGGCAACAGAAATACTCATGTTGAACTGACTTGACTGTCCACACACGAAAATAATCTAAATGAACATTTGGAAATATAATGATGGAAATCGATAGAAAGTATGGCAGAACTGAGATGTTTGTATGTCAGACATATTTATTCAGTTACCTACATAACAAATTGTTGGGTATTAAAATGGCAACATCAAGCAAGAGTAGCAAATAACGAAATTTTACTTGCTGTGCATATGTATGATATTGCTATGCATAACTTAAGGACGAGACGGATAAAGCAACATAACACGTCAACTAATCGGTGGAAATGAATTAAAGTGCTGGAGCATGTTGACAGAAGTACTCCAGTCGTGCAGATAAAGTTGGTGCTTTTCTTCATTACAATTTGGCCCGGAGACAACATTTGGATGACGTCACAGCCTGGGGAAGAATCATTGGGAAACAGAAAGAAGGATGAACGGTGACGGGTGTACCCCAGGTGTTTGGTATTGCTCATAGCGTTATTTAAAGTGCATGGGGTAAATTCCCAATCAGAGGCACTGCCTCCTGAAGAGGGGGAGGTGGTCGAAGGAGGTGGTCGACCACCGTCGGATACAGCAGCGGATAACCGCTAGGTTGTGCAACAGAATAGAAGGGACCCACGTCAAACAGCGGGGGCAGGTGTAAGGCACTTCGTATCACGCATGATGACTGTATGGGAGTGGTGTCTTTGCTCAGCGTTGTGTTTCATTGACACACGCGGGTCGGCGTTAGCGTCAGTGATGGTGCCAAGGGCAGAGGGACCGCACCGACGAAGAGTGGGGCCGCATGCTCTTCTCGGATGAGACCAGATTCAGTCCGAGTAGTGATTCTGGACGTACCCACATATGGTGAGAGATGGAAACACCTAATGCACCCAGGAAGATTGCCGAACATGATCGTTTTGGTGGTCCAGGCGTTACAGTGTCGAGAGGCATATTCTTCCATGACTGATCTAGTAATGTGGTAATCATGATGTTTATTGTTGCTCTCCAGTTAATTTTTATGTATGAATTGTTGCCTGTTATGTTGTGCCGGATACCAGATTGTCCCTTTACACACATTAAATGTTTTTTTAGGCTTTCATTAACAGTTCCATCGATGCTGTAATTGCTCAAAAGCAATTCTGAAGTCGCTATTATTAGTGACTTGCTCTAGGTTTGGGAACTAAACATAACTGCGTACAGAAACTGCAGCTATACGACACAACGAAGCAATAAAATGTCTTGCAAAAGGCAGTACGAAAGAAAAGCCGCTGTTTGTACAGTTTTCGAATTATGAGCTTTTCACAATTCTGATCAGGTGCAAAGGCTGTTAGATGCACCGAAGATGATGAATAATACATAACACAGAATTATTTCATATTTATTTCGATACTTATGATTGCTTACGCGCTGTGTGGTGTACGTACTGTAAGACCTTCAGTACACACACCATCAGATTATTTGACTTTTCGCTCTAACGAAGGAGGCGAGTGTCAGCAATATGTCTCGTGGTCTTCTCGTGGCGTGTTTATCTTCTGCCATTAGGTCAGACGATAGAAATGCCACTTGCACGCTTAGAGGAGCAGATTGACAGTGACCAACTTTAAACAGAACTTGATTAATTTTCACACACATTTATTAAAATAATAAAAAGCATAGACATAACTTAACTTGATTCTGGATGCTGTTTACAATTGACAATCTGAAGTTCCTTTGGTCTTGGTACGTTAATCTTATTTTCACATATCTCTGATACTTGAAAAAGTGTCTATATATTTCTCTTCATGGCTATGCACAGGAATATGATAATCTTATTAGGCGCAGACTGAAGCTTGACTATAGACTCATACAGACTAATGCAGACTGGTACAGACAAATGCAGACAAATGCGGACTGACTAATCGGAGGTCTGTACACTCATTATAATATCTTGCGCATTCAGGTATCACTGCGCGAGTGTGATCTGCGAGGAGAAAAGGTTCTACGTTAGCAGCAATCTCATTGGCTGCGTTACATATAAATAGGCGGATCGGCGGAAGCAGAATTTGATCCGTCTCTAAGGCAGCGCCATCTCGTAGTGCAGAGACGGACGAGCACTGCCCTGCGCTGTTGTGCTTAGCGGGTCGCGCTCTAGTGGGAGAGTTGTGTACGCGCTGACTACGCCGAACTATGTACACAACACGCTGCAATGCTGAAAGTTCTCAAAAACTGATATTCTGAACGCCATTTTAAAATGATCCTTTACTGAGGGAGATGCAGATATACGGTCCCACTTTATTGCTCGCTGCACTGTAAGGATGACTGTTACAGACATTTGTGTCAGTGACATTTAGAAACAACAAAAATAACTAAAATTAAGCCAAGTTTCAGGGCCAGACTGGATCACTGTTGGATTCAGTACCGAATTTGCAGCTGTGTTAGCTCTATTTAACCGTAGTATTCCGTAGGACCATTGAACAAAAAACTGCCCAGTGACCGAGAAAGAGCAGAACTCGTACATGTCTACAAGAAGGATAACAGAGGTCATCCACGAAAATACTGCCCAGTCTCACTGACATCTATCTGTTGTAGAATATAAAAGATATTCTGAACTCAGAAGACATAATGAGGTATATCGAAAAGAATTGGTTCTGTGAAATCAAACTTGCGTTTTTCTCCCACCACACCTGGGAAGCCATTGGTCAAGGCAGTCTGGAAGATGCAGTATTTATTGATTTCTGAAAAGCTATTGACTCGGGACGACATTTACGCTTATTAACCAAAGTACAAGCGTATAGGATATCAAGCGAAATTTGGGGCTGGACTGAGGATATCTTGGTAAGGAGGATTTGGGTGGAGGGTCATCGACACAAGTAATTTCAGGCGTGCCCCAGGTAAGTGTGCTGGGGCCCTTGCTTTCATGTTGTATATTAATGATCTCGCAGCTGAACCATTTAGCTAAAATGAAGTAAGTACTGTCTGAAAAATAAGCTGCACAAATATTCCGATAAGATTTTCAATTGGTGCAAACATTGGTACGAAAATGTACAATTATGCGATTTATAACATACAAAAAAAACATTGTACCAATGATTCACGATTAGGATCAATTAACTCATGTAAATATCTCGGAATGACAGTTTTTGGGGATATGAAGCTGGGTGATCGCGTGGCCTCAGTTGCAGATAACGGAGGTACTAGATTTCGGTTCGTTGGCAGTAGGCTAGAAAACGCAGTCAGTCCTCAAAGGAGATTGCTTACAAGTCATCTGCACGTCTCATTATAAAATATTGCCCATGTTTGTGGGAATCGCACCGTATAGGACTAACAGGAAATGTTGAACGTATGCAGAAAGGGGTGTAAATATTCACAGGTGTGTTTGACTCATGGGACAGAGCCACGGAAACAATGAAATTCCTAGATTGGCCGACTCTTGAAGATGGACGCAAGATATCTCATGAAAGCCTGCACACGAAAATTCCGGAAGCAGCATTAAGTGAAGAATTTAGAGGTACTGTCAGACTAATTACACCACGCGTAGAGGTATGTAGGCAGTCATTCTTCCTGCACTCTGTACGGGAATAGAACTGGAAGAAGCACTAACATGTGGTGCTGTGCTAAGTACTCTCTTCCACGCACTTCACAGTGCTTTGCAGAGTATGTACGTAGATGTAGATGTACTTTACAAAAAAGAATCGAGAATAGAAGTGGTAAACATCGCTCCGGGAAGAGGACTGACGTCCGCTTCAGTCCAACGTATTATACGAAAAAAGCCATTGTACAGCTGGAAGAATCTTCAGAGGAAAAGTACGGCAACAATTATACGATAACTTAGCGTCCCTACGCACAATATGACATCGGATTATACAGGGTGTGTCACTATTGCCACCTAGAATAACTCCGAAAGTGTGATAGTAGCTGAAAAGTTTGTGCGACAAATGTTGCATGGGACAACGGGGCCATAATATGACGTTGGTTTCTTGTTGCTAGGTGGGGTCGCGTCAGAGATATGAAGGTTCAAAATGGCTCTGAGCACAATGGGACTTAACATCTGAGGTCATCAGTCCCCTAACTAACCTAAGGACATCACACACATCCATGCCCGAGGCAGGATCCGAACCTGCGAAAGTAGCGGTCACGAGGTTCCAGACTGAAGCGCCTAGAACCGCTCGGCCACAACGGCCGGCGAGATATGAAGGTCAACTCTTTTTTTTTAATTGTGATGCTGTAGTTTGGTAATTATTTTCTGATACCGTCTATCGAGATGAATCCAGTGATGTGTAACAGTAAGGTCGTTGGAGGTCAACGAAGGTCACAAACGTCCATTTGCAGAAGGTGTTCAAAGTGATGACCATTGGTATCAATGCAGCGCTGCAATCTTCTTATCATGGATTGAGTGGAATTCCTTATCACTTCGGCACTTATCGAAGCACATGCTCTCTCGTATATCGTTCAAATAGTAAATATTCGCCGAATACGGCGTATCCATCTAACGTGCCATTGACATGTAAATACTATTCGACGGTTTCGCAATACAAGATTAATAGGAACGGTAAGACTAGTATCGTCGAATCAAGCGAATGTAATGATGTATTCCTTCGAAGAACAAGTCGATATGCTTCTCATTTACGGAGAATGCCAACGAAATTCAGTGAGGGCTAGACTTATAAACTGAAAGATATCCTCAGTGTACTCACCCTACGAGTCGTACATATAAATATGTGCGTGATAAATTGAGAACAACTGAATCTTTAACGCATCTCAAACATATCCGGCAAAAGAAAGTTACTAACGAGGAAACGGAAATTTGTACTCTTACCACTGTAGCTCGAGATCATTGTGTTAGTTCGCGTCAAATCTCAAGTGAATCTAGCACGAGCCAGGGCAGTGTTGTTCGTGTCCTGTCCCTACCATATCAGTCTCTTCCAAGAATTAATTGACACGGATTGTATGCGTCGCACTGAATTCTGCCGATGGGCACAACTTCAGATTCAGAGGGATGACAGATTTATTAATTTGATTTTATTTACTGATGAGGCTACATGCACGAACTATGGAAAATGTGCAACTGAAAATCCATGTTGGCTGCGGCAAGTTGCGCACCAAAAAAACGTGGTCGGTGACTGTATGGTGTGGGATTCTGGAGGACAGAATTATAGGTCCCTATTTCATCGAAGGAAATCTTAATGGCAGGAAGTACACCACATTCCTGCAAGAAACATTAGGTCTGTAATTGGAAGAAATACCTTTAGGAACAAGAAAAATGTATTATCAACACGATGGGTGCACGGCACAATTTTCGCTGATGGCTAGAAATGAGTTGTAGAGACAATTCCTAAATCGTTGGATTGGACGCAGAGGGGATGTGTCGTGGCTGGCTCGTTCGTCAGACTTGATACTTCCGGATTTTTTCTTGTGGGGATTCGTAACAGATATTGTTTAGAAAGACGTTGCAACTACACCTGAAGACATGACAGAGAAAATTTTCAGAGCATGTGCTTCGATACGTGCCATGTGATAAGGAATATCACCCAATCCATGATAAGAAGATTGCAGCACTGCACTGATACCAATGGTCATCACTTCGAACACCTTCTGTAAATGGACATTCATGTCACCTTTCTGACCTTCGTTGACCTTCAAAGACCTTATTGTTACACATCATTGGATTCGTCTCGATAGCTGCTATCAGGAAATAAGTACCAAACTATAGCATCCCACTCATATCTCTGATGCGACCCCACCTAGCAACCAAAAACCAACGTCATATTACGGCCCCCATTGTCCCATGCAACATTGATCCCACAAACTTTTCAACTACTATCATTCTTTCAAACTTATTTTTGGTGGCAATAGTTAGGGACTCACCCTGCAAATACAGTGAACATACGGAAGACGCTGGGGATATGTACCATTGAAATAAGAATGAAAAAATATGTTTACTCTAAATAGCGCTGAAAAGGAATTTAGAATTAGTTGTAAACCTATAATGTGATGGAACGCTATGTCTCACACTGAATATGGTCAGCGATATTAGTACAATCGCGAAGGAAATTGAATATATCAGAGATTGTATAAGATTTTATAACAAAATTCTTTGCATCAACGGCTTTCAAATTTAAAGATAACACCTACGATAAAAAACAGAGAGTGGCACAGTCTGTAGCCCCATAAGGCTAAATTCTCCATTGTGTATAAAAAATCCTTGTCACGCACGTGGATCACGACAGGCTGGATAATGAAGGTTCCACAGTTAAGAAAAATATAAAACTTCCTGGCAGATTAAAACTGTGTGCCGGACCGAGACTCGAACTCCCCTTATACACGACCCTTATACACTGAAACGGGTATAAGTATGCGTATTTAAATACATGGATATGTAAACAGGCAGAATACTCCGCTGCGGCCGGCAACGCCTATAAAAGACAAGTGTATGCCGCAGTTGTTCGATCGGTTACAGCTGCTACAATAGCACGTTACCAAGATTTAAGTGAGTTTGAAAGTGGTGTTACACTCAGCGCACGAGCGATGGGACACAGCATCTCTGAGGTAACGATGAACAGGAGATTTTCCCGTACGACCATTTCACGGGTGTACCGCAAATATCAGGAATGCGATATAAGGTCAAATCTCCGACATTGCTGCGGCACTAATGAAACGTCCCCTTAGAAAAATTACTGACACACAATATTTTTTTGGCGCAACGCAATCTGACTTTCAAAAATCCCTACAAATGAATGGCCCTGACTAACATTAACCTATACGTTTCACAAATCACTTACCTCACAAAAATCTTCGTTACTCAAACTACTGCAATACAGCGAGCACCACTACTGTCAGCTAAATAAAAGATTCAAACTACGGAAGGCACTAACTATTGATAGGCATAGTAAGGCAATGAAATATTTTAATAGAGAACAAACAATGTATTTACCTTAATAGTCATCAAAAGTCATAATATATATAGCAGTTCATGACATTGAGTCTTACAAATTTCAAAATTCCGCCATTTCTCTCCCCACATCCACCACTGCTGGCGGCTCACCTCCAACTGTGCAACGCTACGCGCTGTTAACATCCAGCTGCCCAACACTACAATGGCAGACAACAATGCAAACTAGCCACAGACTGCACACAGCACAGTCAGTGATTTTCATACAGAGCGCTACGTAACGTTGACAATAAGAAAACATAAACAGCCTACTTACATAGCCCCCATGCTCCCCACAAAAAATTTTACAAACTGTTTTGGGCAGTGGCCAATAATGATTTGATAAAATTTTTCATAGTTACAATAACAAAGAAATCAAATGCACACACTTATCGATCCAATGAGGGTCAAAAGTTAAAATTTTCTCACAGTCCATAAAGACAGTCCTGATCGTTGATCACAGTAAAATTGCAGTGTTATTTTTTTCTCAAAGTCTGAGCAGTAAAAGAAAATGCACGTGGAAGTAGTGGATTTCCATGCAGTCTTGAAGAAGTAGTGTTGTCCTTCCAACGGAAAGACAGTGCTGACTCTTGACATGCAGACAGGTAATGGGCCACAACAGAGCAAACCCACAGCAGAGTCAGTCGAGGTTTTAAAGAATATTGGTGGGTAGGTCATCACAGAATTGACCCACTGTAGTCCTGGTAGAGATTACGGTATTGGTGGGCCACCAGAGGTGCAGACCCACTGCAGTCCTTGTAGAAATAATGGTATTAGTGAGTCATCAAAGGTGTAGACCCACTGTAGTCCTTGTAGAAATAATGGTATTGGTTGGTCATCAAAGATGCAGACCCACTGTAGTTCTTGTAGAGATGGCTAGCAGCCATCTGCTGTGATTGTGTAGGTGCACAATCACCATTGAAGAGTCTTGCAGAGATTATAGCAAGTCCATGAACCACCACTTGTGCACTCACAAAAAAATTTTTTTTGAAATGTCCTTAGAACCAGCAATGCTGTTATCCAGTCCCTTGCTGAATTATTAACACATGTGATAAAACTATCAGTCCCTACCATATACTATGACCAACAGAAACGTGTGCAGTGAAATGTAACTTACAAGTTACTTAATTTGATGAAGTGGTGTCAATTACAATTTTATAACATAAGAATACAATAACAAAGGTACAATATACATCATTAAAGAATGTAACAATACAGATAACATTTGTAGTAATACAGGTTTTACAAAAGAATCGAAATAACATATACATCAGAAATTATGACATAAGTAAATATATAAAATAATGAGAATAGTTTTCAAGACATTAATTTCACACATGACCATTAAAACAGAACAGAATAAATAATGTCTAAACATCTTTGCAAAGAAAATAACATAGTATTTGAAAAATTCTACAACATAAATCTTATTAGCTAAACATATAAAGACAGGAAAAAGACAAATACACAAGGGTACATAAACACATAGGGGAATAATACAAAAGGAAAGACAGGGTTCGTTTTCAGTGTAACATTTGGTACTACAGTCCAACTCCAAACTCATTCCATATATCTTTCGTCTTATTTCAACATTTGTTTCCACCAAAAAAATCCTATCCAAGCATGGTTTCTGTATTTATATGTTCACATATTTCTTACCTCATTATTTATTTTCCATTATCTTACCTCATCATTTATTTACAAGAAAATCCTACCTAAACCTGCTGTTCCTAAATCCTCCTTTTTTGTTCACATCCTCTTTCAAAATACTTTTTTTTGGCCAAACCATTTCTTATAGCTTCTCAATGCATTTCTTCAAATTCATCACATCTCCTTCTCTTATATAGCGTACCCCATCTTAAGCTAACTTAAATCTACTGAGCTCAGATGCTAAACTAAGGGACGAGGCAATGCAGCAGCACAAAACAGTTAACACAAACAGCAATGACAAAAAAATGCAAATTGGCAAAGCCAGCAGCAGGAAATCTAAATTAGCAGAGCAAATGCAACATTACAACTAATATAAGGCAATGTGCAGCAAATAAGAAAAATAAATCAGTAGTAAAACTGGCTTAATGGAGTAAAACAAAGTGAAATTTAGTAGCACTATGCCTGGCAAACAGCAGCAGCAAATGCAATAACTAATATCTAAACATGACAAAGCTCAAGCAAATAAAATAGTACACTAAAGACAACAATGCAGATAAGGGAAATGTATATTCACATCTTAATGTCTATGTAATTAAAGTGGTGCGCCACAACTTAATCTACAAAAAATATTACCAAGTACTTGAAAAGAAAATTATATATGCAGTTACTGTTATTAGTCCCTTCTTGTTGTTCTTTCCTTTCCATGTGCTCCTTTTTCGAAGAATGTGGATAATAAAATTATTATTTAATAGATCTGTTGACAGAAAGTGTTCACATTAGCAAATGCATTTAATTTTCTTTTATAAAGCCAATGCTGCAACACAGCTGGAAACCAGATATCAAATGAAGTAAGCAACTATCTACAAAGTAAAGCAAAAAAATATCATTCAATAGTCATGTGGCATTTCATAAGTTAGTAGAAATTCTCTCAACTCTCGTAGAAAGACGCTTGTCATAATCAGATGGGCAGATGTAAGTATCTTTCCAAGTAATGAGCGTGTCGTATTTGCGATGCTTTCTAGAAAGGAATGTCAATAGCGAGGTTAATGGCCTCTCCTTTTTTTTTCACCTAATAGCTTTTTCTCCAGGCGACTTGCACACCTGGGCGCCACCTGGGTCACTTAGCTTCCTTATCGAAATATTGAGGACAGCAGTTTGCGCTACAGTGACAGTCTCATATAAAAAATTTCACAGGTCGAGAATTTGCGTTACAAATGTGTAGAAACAAAACTGTGTCCAAAAAATTTTCTTCGACATTGTGATACATTCACGCATTTACACACATTTCATACCTCTTTAAAGTACGATTCTTGGTTTCCATAATCCTTTTTCACAAGTCAGAGTCCCTAACCACTAATCCTTATTCCTTACCTTATTACACATATACATATTCGTCAACACGTCAATCTTGCGGCGACACTTCAATATTTCATCATAATAAATACATAGCATAACCAAATTCCTCATATAGCATCAGCTTATTGATCATAAGCATACCTCAAAAGCATAATACACATCTTCGTCATAATAATAAAACCATAACACCTCGGCCAAATCTCAAAAACGTCGTAGCTTTCTGCGATAATTTCAAAACTTAAAAAAAATTCTCTTGAAACTTCCCCTTTCAACAATTATACAAGACTGTGCTTAACCTGACACACAATATTTTGTTAGCGCAACGCAATCTGACTTTCAAAATTCCCTACAAAACAATGGCCCTGACTAACATTTAACTATACCTTTCACAAATCACTTACCTCACAAAAATCTTCGCTGCTCAAGCTACTGCAATACAGCGAGCGCCACTACTGCCAACTAAATAAAAGATTCAAACTATAGAAGGCACTAACTACTGATAGGGATAGTTAGCAAATGAAAGATATTAATAGAGAACAAACAATGTATTTACCTTGATATCATCATGTATAAATATAGCAATTCATGACAAATTACAAATCTCCGCCATCTCTCTCCACACATCCACCACTGCTGGCGGCTCACCTCCAACTGCGCAACGCTACGCGCTGTTCACATCCAGCTGCCGAACACTACAATGGCGAGTATTACAACAATGCAAAGCAGCCACAGACTGCACACAGCACAGCCAGTGATTTTCATATTGAGCGCTACGTAACGTTGCCAATAAGAAAACATAAACAGCCTACTTACATAGAGAAAACATAAACAGCCTACTTACATAGCCCCCATGCTCCCCACAAAAATTTTTTACAAATGGTGTTGGGCACTGGCCAATACAGATTTGACAAAAATTTTTCACAATTACAGTAACAAAGATATAAAATGCACACACTTATTGATACAATGTTGGTCAAAAACTAAAATTTTCTCAAAGTCTGAGCAGTAAAAGAAAATGCACACGGAAGTAGTGGATTTCCATGCAGTCTTGAAGAAGTAGCGTTGTCCTTCCAACGGAAAGACAGTGCTGACTCTTGACATGCTGACAGATAATGGGCCACAACAGAGCAAACCCACAGCAGAGTCAGTCGTAGTTTGGAAGAATATTGGTAGGTAGGTCATCACAGAGCAGACCCACTGGAGTCCTGGTAGAGATTGTGGTATTGGTGGGCCACCAGAGGTGCAGACCCACTGTAGTCCTTGTAGAGATAATGGTGCTGGTGGGTCATCAAAGATGCAGACCCACTGTAGTCCTTATAGAGATAGTCAGCAGCCATCTGTTGTGACTGTGCAGGTGCACAATCACCATTGAAGAGTCTTGCGGATGATATAGCAAGTCCATAAACCACCACTTGTGCACTCACAAAGTTTTTGAAATTGTCCTTAGAACAAGCAATGCTGTTATCCAGTCCCTTGCTGAATTAGTAACACACGTGCAAACACTAACAGTCCCAACTTCTCACATATTGTCCATATACTATGACCAACAGAAACGTGTGCAGTGAAATGTAACTAACAAGTTAATAATATCATGAACTGGTGACAATTACAAATTTATAACATAAGAATCCAATAACAAAGGTACAAAATATATCATTAAAGAACATAACAATACAGAGAACATTTGTAGTACAAGCTTTACAAAAGAATCGAAATAACATATACGTCAGTGTTCCAGGAATTATGACATGAGTACATACATAAAAGATCAGAATAACTTTCGAAACACCAACTTCACACATGAACATTAAGACAGAACAGAATAAATAATGTATAAACATCTTTACAAAGAAAATAACATGGTATTTGAAAAATTCTACAACATAAATCTTATTAGCTAAACACATAAAGACAGGAAAAAGACAAATACACAAGGGTACATAAACATATAGCGGAATAATACAAAAGGAAAGGACAGGGTTTGTTGTACTGCAGTATTTTGCAAACAAAACTTTCTTTATTTCTCGGAGATCTCCCTTCATTCGTCATTATTCCCAAAAAGTCCTATCTATACCTGCTTTCTGTATTCTATTCATATTTCTTTCAAAATAAATATGGCTCATTGTACAATACTCATTTAGGCGCAAACCGTTTTCATGTAACTTTCAAAGCATTCTTCCCCTATTCTCCATAGTTCGTTTCTTATAGTCTACCCCCTCTTAAGCTAACTTAAATCTACTGAGCTCAGATATTAAACTAAGGGACGAGGCAATGCAGCAGCACATAAAACAATTAACACAAGCAGCAATGACAAAAAATACAGATTGGCAAAGCTAGCAGCAGCAATTGTAATAACCTATATCAAAACATGACATAGCTGAAGCAGAAAAAAATATTACACTAAAAATGGCCATGTCTAATACCTATGTCACATCTTAACACTAGAGTGATGCATCACAATTTATTCTACAAAAGAAATTACCAAGTACTTGAAAAGAAAATTATGTGTTACTGTTACTAGTTCCTTCTTATTGTTCTTTCCTTTCCAGTGCTCCTTTTTTAAAGAATGTGGATCATAAAATAATTATTTAATAGATCTGTTGACAGAAAGTGTTCACATTAGCAAATGCATTTCATTTTATAAAAGCAATGCTGCAACACAGCTGGAAAACAGGTATCAAATGAAATAAGCAATTATGTACAAAGCATAAAAATATCGTTCAATAGCTATGTGGCATTTCGTAAATCAGTAGCTCTCAATTCTCATAGAAAGACACTTGTCATTATCAGGTTTGCAGATGTAAGAATATTTCCAAGTTATTATTAGCGTGTCGTATTTGCGATGTTTTCTACAAAGGAATGTCAGAAGCGAGGTTAATGGCCTCTTTTTTTTTTTCTCCACCTAATGGCTTTTTCTCCGGGCGGCTGGCCCAGCTGGGCGCCACAACGCATTACGTGCAGGTGGTCACTTAACTTTCGTACGGAAATATTTACGACAGCAGTTTCCGCTACAGTGACAGTCTCACATAGAAATATTTCACAGGTCAAGAATGAGCGTTGCAAATCTGTAGAAACAAAATGCTATTGATATAACAGTGTCCAAAAAATTTTCGTCTGCATTGTAATACATTCATGCATATACACACACATTTCATAACTCTTAAAGTACGATTCTTGGTTTCCAACAACCTTTTCATAAATCAGAGTCCCTAACCCCTACTCCTTATTCCTTACCTTATTACACATATACATATTCATATTCATCAACACGTCTTCAATATTTCATCATAATAGCTACATAGCATAATCAGATTCCTCATATAGCATCAGCTTATTTATCATAAACATGCCTCAACAGCATAGTACACATCGTCGTCGTAATAATAACATCATAACACTTCAGTCAAATCTCAAAATCGTCGTAACTTCCTCCAATAATTTCAAAACGTAAAAAAAATTCTCTGCTCATTTCAATAGTGTCATCTACCTCAAACGTACTTTAAAATCATGATCCCATACCAAATATCTCAAAGCTCTCATAGTATCACAATGAATCTGAAAAAATATGAACATTTCACAAAGTACAGACAAAATACAGTTTCATAAGTGTGAAGTTATCCAACTGTAATTGCGTAAACATCTGTCACTGACGTAGTAAAAAGAATGTTTGTTTCTCTGTCAAATAATCAGATAGCTGTGTAATTCTGTGTTAGAGAAATATGGTACCGACGTGTAAAGTTGTATAAGCAAATACCATATTAGCTAGGGTTCCTTGTGGTTGCCACACACATGGTACACAAAGTAAGCGTGTACCCCCCTGAGGATTAATGTAATTATACCCTCAGGTGTTACAGATTACACCAATGGAATGAAATATATCACGGAAAACTTTCTTTGTAATTCAAAAATCTTTAAAAATAAATGTTTTAAGTATAAAATTGATCACTCAAATACGTGTACTGTAGCGCTAAACTGTGCGTCTTGTAACATAATCTCTGTGGAAGTGTCGTAGTTATCGTCCTCCGAAAGCTAAGTTCTGCAGAAGTCAATGTACTTACCTCATGATAAACAAAAGTGAAATGCTTTGCGTATAGATATCGTAGTTATTATGCTTATTGGCGTGATGAAGAAAGTACTGTACAGTAACGTAATGTTGTGCCACGAAAAAGGCTGTCTCATTGTTGCTATACCATAAAAGTTACTACTAAAACATGTTTTTCTTTCCAGAAGAATTCAGAAAACTGTGCAGATATAAAACAGATACACCGCAAAAGCAACATTGTAAATTGTCACTCATTAGCAGCGTCGTGATAAAAATCGTGTAGCTGTCACATAACTAACCTCTGTGTCATCTGGTATCTCTCAGAAAGCACATTAAATTCAGAATGTATTTTCAAATAAACCAAAATGTTGCATTAAAATCTCATTAGCAGTACTAGATATAATGTTATTTTTCTCGGAGCCAGCTGGCGCACGTGTATGCCTGCGGTGCGAGTCATCGTCTGTCTCTTTGTTGCCGCGCGTCGTTACTGGGATTAGGAGGCCTAACATCCACAAATTCGCCTTGCCGAGAGGGCCCAGCTCTGTTTAAAGCTCGCCAGTTCTGATGGAATTCAGGTCTGTCGTTTTGTCGGCAGTTTATACAGTTTCTTTCGTGTCGGTCATGTGGTGGAGAATTTCTCCCTGAATCGTAACTGCGCGCTGAACTGTTGCGTCTGAAATTATTCTGCCTCCCTTGATAATAATTGTTTTGGTTCCCATATTGTCTGTTTCTCTGATTGTCTCTGTGATAGTCATTACCACGGAGAGGTGATCTTTCCCTGTAATTATTACTACTCTGCCAACGGTTGTCATACGGGTGGTGTCTGTTTTGGTCATGATATGTGTTGTGAGAATAGCCTTGTCGTGTCCAGTTATTATTTCTTTCATCGTGGAATTGTGACAGATGTGACCTGTAATTGTTGTGCTCCTGTTTCCGCGTTCCCCGATTGTCAGTGTCAATTTCCAATTCTTGTAACAGACCCTGAAAAGCTTCAATGTCGTCTTTGCAATGTCCTGCTAAAATAATATGTCGTAAATGTTCAGGCAATTTAAGTAAGCAAATGCGGATGAGTTCTGAGGGGCTGTATGGGTTTGAAAGATACTGATTCTTATGCAACATGTCTTCAAAATATTTCATAAGACTGGAAAATTCAGATTGTTCGAAACATTTCATCATTATGATGCCATGTTTTACTCGGTCTTGTGTGGCTGGAGACCAATATGCTGAGAGGAAGGCATGGTAAAACTCTCCTTCACTGTGGCAATCGTGAATTACCGATCGCATTCTTACAGCTGGTTCCTTCTCCAAGTAGCCACACATAAATTCTAATCTGTGTTCTAACGACCAGTTGGGAGGAAAACAATGAGAGAATTGATGGAGCCACGCTTGTGGATGAATGTCGTTGGCAGAATTCTTAAACGTTTTGAATTTACGTGTAGTAATGAACAGCTTATAGTCAAAATCGTCATGTCGGCGAGTCGCATGTCGGTCATTGTTACTTCGTTTCGGCGGTTCCATCTCAAAATCCAACGCGCCTTGCCAATTTCTTTTATAATTTCCGAAGTGTCCTGTGTTATTATTTTGTGGTTGTTCCGTATTTCTATGTCCCTCTTCCTGTATTGGAGCGCGAGTGTCCTCTGAAATACGTAATTCTTGTATTACCTGCGTCAACTGATCTTGTACTTCCCGGATTTCTCTTTTGTACTGTGTATTGATTTGATTTTGATTTTGTTTGAATTTTCTTATTTGTTCATACTCTTCTGTGTCAGTGAAGGCTACGGGTCTTGTGTCATTCAGATCATCATCTACCTTTGTAGATAAGTTAGTGACCTGATCCGAAAGTTCGGCTACTTTCTCCGATAGTGAACACATTTCCTCAGTGTGTTTTTCTGAACCAAGTTTCAGAGTGTCCATTTGTGTTGAAATCGTATCTACTGTGTCTTTTAAGTTTTCTTGACTTTTTGCAAGTTGCGTAACCGAATCGGTAGATGCAACTGCGTCAATTTTAGCTTGCAAGGTGTTGTGATTTTCATGAACAATAGTTTGCAGTTCTTTTATGGCTGCTTCATGATTCTGTAATGCATTTTCATGACGCGAAAAAATAGGTTGGAAATGCTCACAAATTTGAGTTTTTACGTCATTACAGACTTTTTGACATTTCGATTCAATGTTATGTAACTCAGTAGTTAAATCTTCACGCGTTTGTTCAAGAGTTTGTTCCAATGAGTCTAACTTTTGAAGCTGTTGCTGTGTTTGTCTCTGATTTTGTTCCAGTGTGTCTAACTTTTGAAGCTTTTGCTGTGTTTGTCCCATTTGTTGTATTAATTGTAATAACAATGCATTGGTGTCTGAAACATGTTCCTCAGAGCTTTTCGGCAGTGAATTTACACCTGAAACATTCACATTTTGACAAGCAGAAAATGTGTCTTTACTTATTTGAGAAAACTGTGAGGATCCAAAACCTGAATCTACAGTATTTGCGAGATTGTTTCCTGTCATTTCGGATTCCTGAGGCCAGCTGTTGCCGACCGATCGATCGATAATGCTTCCCTGTTCACTACCTGTTTCACTGTCTACACCATTGTTTGCAGCCCGCTCCATTTCCCTATGCACAATTACCAAATTACTACTTTGAACATCAGTTAATTCATTACTCGGTGGCGCTAACACCCTGCTTTCATTTTCACTGTCATTTCTCAGTTTACTTTGGAGCCTAGTATTACGTTTTTCACACGCCATTATTGTCACAGTATTTCACACGACAACACAGAAAAACACAATTTGAAGAGCAATGGAAATAATGTCTAGTTAATTGCAGCTGCGAAATACTTGGTGCAAATCTACATGCATGCCACACCTGTTTTACTGTACAACAATGAAAAACTACAACTACAAAGGAGATTCTCTCTACAATTACGCGCTAGCAATAAACAAAAGCTACACTAAATACACAAACTACAAGAAAAAATCAGAAGATTCCAGTGAGGTATCCTAGGCTAAGGGTCGACATATGAAACGTCCCCTTTCAACAATTATACATGACTGTACTTAACCTGACACACAATATTTTGTTAGCGCAACGCAATCTGACTTTCAAAATTCCCTACAAAACAATGGCCCTGACTAACATTTAACTATACCTTTCACAAATCACTTACCTCACAAAAATCTTCGCTGCTCAAGCTACTGCAATACAGCGAGCGCCACTACTGCCAACTAAATAAAAGATTCAAACTATGGAAGGCACTAACTACTGATAGGGATAGTTAGCAAATGAAAGATATTAATAGAGAACAAACAATGTATTTACCTTGATATCATCATGTATAAATATAGCAATTCATGACAAATTACAAATCTCCGCCATCTCTCTCCACACATCCACCACTGCTGGCGGCTCACCTCCAACTGCGCAACGCTACGCGCTGTTCACATCCAGCTGCCGAACACTACAATGGCGAGTATTACAACAATGCAAAGCAGCCACAGACTGCACACAGCACAGCCAGTGATTTTCATATTGAGCGCTACGTAACGTTGCCAATAAGAAAACATAAACAGCCTACTTACATAGA
Organism: Schistocerca americana; assembly: GCF_021461395.2. NCBI lineage: Eukaryota > Metazoa > Arthropoda > Insecta > Orthoptera > Acrididae > Schistocerca > Schistocerca americana. Next base: position 136,046,824 of record NC_060121.1, read on the forward strand.
GAAAACATAAACAGCCTACTTACACTCTGCTCATTTCAATAGTGTCATCTACCTCAAACGTACTTTAAATACCATGATTCCATACCAAACACATCATTCAAAGCTCTCATAGTATCACAATGGTTCCGAAAAAATATATGAACAGTTCACAAAGTACAGACAAAATACAATTTCATAAGTGTGAAGTTATCCAACTGTGTAATTGCGTAAACATGTGTCACTGACGTAGTAAAAAAAAAATGTTTGTTTCTCTGTTAAATAATCAGATAGCTGTGTAATTCTGCGTTAGAGAAATATGGTACCGATGTGTAAAGTTGTATAATAAAATACCATATTAGCTAGGGCTCCTCGTGCTTGCCAGACACATGGTACACAAAGTAAGTGTGTATCCCCCTGAGGATTAATGTAATTATACCCTCAAGTGTTACAGATTACAGCAATGGAATGAAATGTATCACGGAAAACTTTCTTTGTAATTCAAAAATCTTGAAAAATAAATGGTTTAAATGGTTTAAGTACAATCACTCAAATGCGTGTCCTGTAGCGCTAAATGTGCGTCTTGATGTAAGATAATTCTGTGGAAGTGTCGTAGTTATCGTCCTCTGTAAGCAAAGTTCTGCTCAAGTCAATGTACTTACCTCATCATAAACGAAAGTGAAATGCTTTGCGTATATATATCGAAGTTATTACGTACCTTACTGTGATCAAGAAAATACTATAATGTGACGTATTGTTGTGCTCCAAAAAAGGCTATCTCATTGTAGCTATACCACAAAAGATACTACTAAAACATGTTTTACTTTCCAGAATAATACAGAAAAACTGTGCAGATATAAAACAGATACACCGCAAAAGCAGCAATGTAAATCGTGTCACATATTAGTAGCGTCGTGATATAATCGTGTAGCTGTCAAAGAAACCAAATACTACGTCATCGGTAATCACACATAAAGTACTTCAAATAAAGAATGTCTTTTCAAGTAAACCAAAATGTTGTATTAAAATCTCATTAACAGTGTATGTTCTAAGTATGTAAGCCGTATATTCGTTACGTAATCGTGCAACTAACAAGGAAGAATGTACAAATAAGAACACTGTGTCGTCTGTTCACTATAACAACGCATTCGTAATTACTTGTCTAAGTTCCCTAGGTTCTTGACTGTATATTTAACTTCAAAGCATAGCTGCATGTTAACAGTTTGTAAGTGTGACAAAGAGTACCAGTAACGTGAAGTGAAAAATTTTATGGCAAAGACTTATTTAAAAAGCAGATTATCTTTCAATAAACGGTTTTATATGTGAAATATGGTGCAATCCTTTACTCTTCACAGTACTCAGAGTTTCAACTTGAACGTAATTATCATGCGGTATACGTCGGTAAAGAAAACTGGAATTTTTCGCAAGGTTAGCTGAGTTATTTTTCTCCCAGCCAGCCGGCGCACGTGGCTGCCTGCGGTGCGAGTCATTGTCTGTCTCTTTGTTGGTGCGCGTCGTTATTGGGATTAGGAGGCCTAACTTCTACAAATTCACTTTGTCGAGAGTGCCCTGCTCTGTTTGAATCTCGCCGGTTGTGAAGCAATTCAAGTCTGTCGTTACGATTATATCGTCTGTCGTCATGTCGGTAATTACTGTAATTAATTTCTTATCGGTCACGTGGTGGAGAATTTCTCCCTGAATTATCACTGCACAGTGGACCGTTGCGTCTGAAGTTATTTTGTCTCCCGTAATAATAATTGTTTTGGTTCCCATATTGTCTGTTTCTATGGTTATCTCTGTCACATTCATAATTACTGAAGTGCGATCTTTCTCTGTAACTATTACTCTGCCAGTGGTTGGCATACGGGTGGTGTCTGTTTTGTTCACGATTTGCGTTGTAAGAATAGCCTTGTCGTGTCCATTTATTATTTCTGTCATCGCGGAATTGTGATGGATGTGACCTGTAATTGCTGTGCTCCTATTTTCGCGTTCCGTGATTGTCAGTGTCAATTTCCAATTCTTATAACAGTCCCTGAAAAGCTTCAATGTCGTCTTTGCAACGTCCTGCCAGAATAATATGTCGTAAATGTTCAGGTAGTTTGATTAAGCAAATACGGATGAGTTCTGAGGTGCTGTATGGGTTTGACAGGTACTGATTCTTGTGCAACATGTCTTCTAAATATTTCACAAGACTGGAAAATTCAGATTGTTCGAAATGTTTCATCATTATGATGCTATGTTTTACTCTGTCTTGTGTAGCTTGAGACCAATATGCTGAGAGGAAGGCATGATAAAATTCTCCTTCACTGTGACAATCGTGAATGACTGATCGCATTCTTTCAGCTGGTTCATTCTCTAAGTGGCCACACATAAATTCTAATCTGTGCTCTAATGACCAGTTGGGAGGAAAACAATGAGAGAATTGATGGAGCCACGCTTGTGGATGAATGTCGTTGCCAGAATTCTTAAATGTTTTGAATTTACGTGTAGTAATGAACAGCTTATAGTCAAAATCATCATGTCGGCGAGTCGCATGTCGGTCATTGTTATGTCGTTTCGGCGGTTCCATCTCAAAATTCGGTGTACCTTGCCAATTTCTTTCATAATTTCCGAAGTGCCCTGAGTTATTATTTTGTGGCTGTTCCGTATTTCTATGTCCCTCTTCACGTATTGGAGCGCGATTGGCCTCTAAAATATGTAATTCCTGTATTACCTGTGTCAACTGATCTTGTACTTCCCGGATTTCTCTTTGGTGTTGCGTATTAATTTGATTCTGATTTTGTTTGAGTTTCCTAATTTGTTCGCACTCTTCTGTGTCATTAAAGACCACCGGTTTTGTGTCATTCAGATTATCATCTACCTTCGTAGATAAATTATTTAGCTGATCCGAAAGTTCAACTACTTTCTCTGATAATGAACTAATTTCCTCCATGTGTCTTTCTGAACCAATTTCAGAGTATCTACTGTGTCCTTTAAGTTTTCCTGAGTTTTTGCAAGTTGCGTAACAGAATCGGTAGATGCAACTGAGTCAATTTTAGCTTGCAAGGTGTCGTGATTTTCATTAACTATAGTTTGCAGTTCCTTTATGGCTGCTTCGTGATTCTGTAATGCATTTTCATGACGCGAAAAAAATATGTTGGAAGTGCTCACAAATTTGCGTTTTTACGTCATTACAGACTTTTTGACATTTCGATTCGATTTTATGTAACTCAGTAGTTAAAACTTCACGTGTTTGTTCAAGTGTGGTGTCTAACTTTTGAAGATTTTGTTCCATTGCGTCTAAATGTTGCTGTGTTTGTCTCTGGTGTTGTTCCATTGTGTCTAACTTTTGAAGATTTTTTCCCATTTGTTTCTGATTTTGTTCAAGCGTTGTGTCTAACTTTTGAAGATTTTGTTCCATTGTGTCTAACTTTTGAAGATTTTGTTCCATTGTGTCTAACTTTTGTAGCCTTTGTCCCATTTGTTGCATTAACTGTAATAACAATGCACTGGTGTCTGAAACATGTTCCTCAGTGCTTTTCGGCAGTGAAGTTGCACCGGCAACATTCACATTTTGACAAGCAGAAAATGTGTCTTGACTTATTTGAGAAAACGGTGAGAACCCAGACCTGAATCTGCAGTAGTTGCAAAATTGTGTCCTGTCATTCCCGATTCCTGAGGAGGGCTGTTGCTGACCGATCGATCGATAATGCTTCCCTGTTCACTAATTGTTTCACTGTCTACACCATTGTTTGCCGCCCGCTCCATTTCCCTATGCACAATTACCAAATTACTACTTTGAACATCAGTTAATTCATTACTCGGTGGCGCTAACACCCTGCTTTCATTTTCACTGTCATTTCTCAGTTTACTTTGGAGCCTAGTATTACGTTTTTCACACGCCATTATTGTCACAATATTTCACACGACAACACAGAAAAGCACAATTTGAAGAGCACAATAAGAAAACACATTAACATAGCATTGAAAATGATACCTCGTTAATTGCAAGCGCAGCTGCGAAATACTTGGTGCAAATCTACATGCATGCCACAACTGTTTTACTGTACAAGAATGAAAAACCTACAAAGGAAATTCTCTCTACAATTACGCGCTAGCAATAAACAAAAGCTACACTAATTACACAAACTACAAGAAAAAATCAGAAGATTCCAGTGAGGTATCCTCGGCTAAGGGTCGACATATGAAACGTCCCCTTAGAAAAATTACTGACACACAATATTTTTTTGGCGCAACGCAATCTGACTTTCAAAAATCCCTACAAATGAATGGCCCTGGCTAACATTAACCTATACCTTTCACAAATCACTTACCTCACAAAAATCTTCGTTACTCGAACTACTGCAATACAGCGAGCGCCACTACTGCCAGCTAAATAAAAGATTCAAACTACAGAAGGCACTAACTACTGATAGGCATAGTTAGGCAATGAAAGATTTTAATAGAGAACAAACAATGTATTTACCTTAATAGTCATCAAAAGTCATAATATATATAGCAGTTCATGACATCGAGTCTTACAAATTTCAAACTTCCGCCATTTCTCTCCCCACATCCACCACTGCTGGCGGCTCACCTCCAACTGCGCAATGCTACGCGCTGTTAACATCCAGCTGCCCAACACTACAGTGGCAGACAGCAATGCAAACTAGCCACAGACTGCACACAGCACAGTCAGTGATTTTCATACAGAGCGCTACGTCATGTTGCCAATAAGAAAACATAAACAGCCTACTTACACTAACGACAACTGAAGAGAATCGTTAAACGTGATAGAAGTGCTACCCTTTCGCAAATTGCTGCAGATTTCAATGCTGGGCGATCAAAAAGCGTCAGCGTGCGAACCATTCAACGAAACATCATCGATATGAGCTTTCGGAGCCGAAGGCCCACTCGTGTACCCTTGATGACTGCCTGGGCTCGTTAACAGTGACATTGGACTGTTCATGACTGGAAACATGTTGCCTGGTCGGACGAGTCTCGCTTCAAATTGTGACGTGTATGGGTACAGAGGCAACCTCATGAATCCATGGACCCTGCATGTAAGCAGGGGACTGTTAAAGCTGCTGGAGGCTCCGTAATGGTCTGGGGCGTGAGCAGTTGGAGTGATAATGGGACCCCCGATACGTCTAGATGACACGTTCGTAGGCATCCTGTCTGATCACCTGCATCCGTTCATGTCCATTGTGCGTTCCGTCGGATTTGGGAAATTCCAGCATGACAATGTTACACGGCACACGTCCCGAATTGCTACCCAGTGGCTCCAGGAACACTGTTCTGAGTTTAAACACTGGCCACCAGGCTCCGCAGACATAAACTTTATTGAGCAAATCTGAGATGCCTTGCACCGTGCTGTTCAGAAGACTCAGTTTTTACAGTTTCTAACACACAATTCAACAAAACCTGACGTTTTAATTTCACAGAATGGGCATATGATTAGTGAAACTGAACAGTTCAAATTTCTAGGTGCTCAGTTAGGTATTAAGCAGTCGTGGAAAGCCCACGTTCAGGATCTTGTCCAAATATTTAACGCTGCCATGTTTACTATTCGAACTGTATCTGAAGTGAGAGATCGTTCGACACGAAAATTAATCTACTTTGCTTATTTTCATTCGCTTATGTCGTATGGTATTATATTTTGGAGTAACTCTTCCCACTTGGCTCAGAAACGGGCAGTTCGGGCAATAAGTGGTGTAAGGTCACGAACCTGTTGTCGACTCCTGTTCACGAGTCTGGGTATTTTGACATTGGCTTCTCAATATGTATATTCCTTACTGTCATTTCTTGTCAACAATATTAGCTTATTCCCAAGAATAAGCAGCTTTCACTCAGTTAATTCTAGACAGAAATCAAACCTGTATTTGGATCGGATTTCCTTAACTATTGTGCAGAAAGGTGTGCAGTATACTGGTGCATCCACTTCCAATAAGCTACCACAAGAATTCAAAAGTCTTAGCAGTAATCCACGCGCTTTCAAATTGAAACTGAAGAGTTTCCTCATAGGCCACTCCTTCTGTTCTGTCGAGGAGTTCTTTGACTTTATTTGAAAAAATGACGAAAATCAAATGTGTTCATAGAGGACTATACCCTCAGGGAAAAGAAGGATAAGTGCAGTTTTCAACAGGTCAGGATGGTAGCCTGTGTCAAAGATCGGATTGTGGGTATTGACAAGGGCTTCTAACAAGGAGTCAGGACATTCTTTCAGGTGCCGATCGTCGTGACCATGAGTAGTGTTTGGTTTTTTGTATAATATTTGTGTGATGTCTTGTACTATGATTAGAGTATTAAGATCTGTGAGTAGTATGTGTCCTAGTTACTGAAAATTAGATGGAATAGATGACTCAGTTCATTCGTGGTTACAGGGGATACAGGGGGATGAAACTGAGGTCCCTAACCATCGATTGTAAAAATATTGAGCGGAAGGGTGCAATGTGGTTAGCTTTACTAAGGTTATCAAGAAATGGGTGGTTATTGTGCAGGATTGGGTAGCAGAGATTAGGGTTATTGTCAGCGAGGTGATGGAAGGCATTCCAGTACTTAGAGGAGTTTATGGGTAGTGTTGAGGATGCTGACTGTTTGGCGTCGGTCCTAGCATTTCTTTGCGATCAGTAGATTTCAGATGTGCCTCTGCATTTGCCAGGGCCATGTATGTATCGCTCACTGGTCTGAAAGAAGGAACGGTACAATCGATAGGGTCCATGAACAAGAAGTAGAATTCGTGGAAAGAGTGTGGAGCGATGAGGATAGATAGATTTGATTAGGCTGCTGGAGGATACAGCACCTGTCAAGGTCTGTTTCAAAAAGGAAGAGGCATGAGGAATGTCATCTGGTTTTGAATAGTTAAAGGATGCAAACCGATTTGGATATCTATACATTCGCAATGGGCATTAATGTTGGTGTGGGAGTAGCTTCCGATTGGTGGTGGGGTTGGATCTGCTGGTGCGGGATATTATGGTGGTAATAGTGAGTAGGATCGCTTCTAATATGATCAGACCTCTACAGAGAGACGATTTTTTGGCTTCAATTGCAGGAGCTGTTACTGTTTGTTGCTACGTGCTTATACGATGTTGCTGATCATGTGGGTTCTTTTGCTGATTCTTCAGGTGATGCTGCGGCTGTTGACGGACAGTCGATGTAGCGGTTACATCTACTGGGTCATTCCATGTAAACGAGGAATCATTCTAAAAAAAAAAAAATTCTGTGGGAATTTTTTCCCTTGTTACTTATGTAGGTTGGGCATTGAATTTTGTTGGCAAGATTGATTTTTCCCTCCAAAACCTATTGTTTACTTGTGGGAGCCATTTTTTTAAAGATTATATTGTTGAGTTTTGTTCAAGCAGAAGATCTGGTCGATTTTAAGGTAAGAAAAAGTCATGAAATTTATAATAATTCTTTATGGTTTATACATCACTCTAAAGTGCATAACTTCTTCTTCTTTTGGGTATATTTTTAGAAGATAACAATTTAAGCATGATAAATACAAAAACATTTATATTACCTAACCCAAAATGTGTAACATGAGTTACCAAATGCCAATTTTTTTAAGATTTCCACAAAATACATTAAAGTACAGAAACTTATATGACATGATGTCCCTTCACATAAGTGTACCTGATACTTTGGTGTCTCAAATAAATTTCCTCCTGGAAGCCTTCTCCTGGTATAGGATATTTGATTCATGTAACGTGAGTTACCTTTATTTATGTAATGTGAGTTACCATAATTTTTGTAGGATTAGTTATAATTTTGAGCAGTCACATTGGTTCTGAATTACATACAACACAACTAACAATATATTATAACAAATTTAATTTACATTTAGCTCCATATGCCACATAAAATCCCATAGGGAATAGCTATTTCTACTTTACAACAATTTGCAATTTTTGCAGAATGCCTTTAAGTGCATCTGAAAAGACGAAGAAGGCAGAAATTGACAGATGAAGGCAGGTACGAAGAGTATAAAATCAAACACAATAAAACTATGAAAATATTCAGGAAAAAGAAGCACGAACAGGAAAAAAGGTTGAGTAAAAGAGAACAAGATAGGATAGCTGCAGACAGGAAACGGAATGTTAAAGAAAGAGTTGCCAAGTACAGGAAGCAGCTAAAGGAAGCGTCTTCAGCTACACCAAGTATTTCTGCCTCTCCACCATATAAAAATAGGTCTTCATTGGGAAAAGCCGTATCCAAAGTGAAACGCATACTTCCAGCATCACCCAGAAAACAAAACTGTGTTATTAGAAGGTTCTATCATACATATGTTGAAACTTTAGTAGTAGAAAGTGTCTCTAAACAAAAAATAAGTGATGAAATAATAAGTGCAGTGAGCAAATTCTATGAAAGGGATGACATTAGCACACACCCCCGGGACGCAGAGACACTGTGGCTGTAAAAGATGAGAAAGGTAAGAGTAAGTTGCAACTACGACACTTTTTTTTTTTTTTGAAAGAAGCCCATGCAGTGTTTTGTGAAGAAAATGGCAAAGTGATTGGTAAAACAAATTCGCAGAATTAAGACCCAAACATGTCATGCTTGCCAATAAACTTCCACATAACGTGTGTCTCTGCAGATATTACGAGAATTTCATCTGTGCTGTTAACTCTCTTCATAGCATAGTACCTCAAATACCTAAGTACACCGGTAATTGGCCAGAATTTTTTCTATGTGCAGAGCCTACAGCCGATTGTTGGTTGTAAAGTGCATGAAATGTAAAGATTTATTGACAGTTAAACTTCTTGATTTATGTATTGGTGTACAAGAGTATGGCGTGAAATGGTATGTGTGGCAGGAGAGTGATGGCAGAATTTTGAAAGCAGAGGAAGAAGGTACATTACAGAATCTTATTGATCATGTTCTTACCATAGGACCTAAATTTTTAGAGCACTGCTACTTTAAGAGAGAACAATCACAGAACTATCAGAGTGATGAGGAATCACTATCTTCTGTGGTGCTAACTGCCATGATGCAAATCGATTTTTCTGAAAATTTTACATGTGTAAGTCAAGATGAAATTCAAAGTGCACATTGGCAGCAGAATCAAATTAGTGTTTTTACTGCCATGATTTGGGATTCAGGTGTTGGTATCTGATAATCTGGACCACACAAAAAACACTGTCGTTCTCTATGCTGACAGACTTCTTGAAGAACTACCAAAAAATATTAGAGAATTTGCAATCTGGTCAGATGGTCCTGCTTCCCAGTTTAAAAACAGATATATTGCACAGGCTATAAAAGTTCTAAGTAAGAGTCATGCCAAAAGAATTACATGGAAGTACTTTGCAACTTCTTATGGGAAGGGGCCAATGGATGGAATTGGTGAGGCTGTCAAACGCCAAGTTTGGTCTCTTGTGAAAAGCCGAAATGTGTTGTAAACAATGCAACCGATTTTGTAAAAGCGTTGTTGAATTCTTCTTATAACGTGACAGCAATTCTTATGGGTGAAGAAGACTTTAGCCAAATCAAGAACTGTAAGCCTTTCTTGAACATTTCTAAAATTCATCACTTCATCAGGTGCAGAGGAAAACACTAACAGAACAGAAAAATCACTAGATATACAAGTAGATGATTGGGTGGTGGTAAAATATGACAATTAATATTTTCCTCGTAATATTACTAAAATGGTGAGTTTAAAGTTGATGTTATGATGAAAGATGGGAAGTTTTGGAAGTGGCCTGAAATTAAAGATGAGATATACTACACGAAAGACAAGCTTGTCAGAAAAGTTAACCTTCCAAGTGTTGTAAATTCCCGTGGTTATTTCAAGTTTGACTGTGGTCTGTGACAATGAAACGTGAGTTACCGTATGTCGTAACGCGAGTTACCTGTTCGTTATGTTTTAATATTTATTTTATTGGAGTCAAATGTTTGGAACTTTGTTACAATACTTATTATATCTTATGGTATTGTGTGTAAAACTTACAAGAAATGTTCATATAAAAAGAGCAGACTTGTGTATTTTCTTTTATCATATGCAAAAGCCATTTCTTGGAAATGTAACGTGAGTTACCAAGAATAATTATAAAATTTGGTTTTGTAAATATAATAATGTAACAATTATTGTGATAAAGGTTTATAGAGCATTCTGTATAAGCTATGTTTTGAGGTATATAAAATTTTGGCAGCAACAGAAGGACGAAAGCGAACAACAAAAAATATAGATTCTTACAAGGGGAGACCACGACTTTGGTGTCACGGATTTACTTCAAACTTTGTACACCTTTGGTAGACCATTAAAGCAACATACTGTGCAAGTAGTAGTGTGCACTACTCTGGCAATTCCGAGAAAACCGCAATAGTTTTAGTCGTATATTATGTAACTGATGTATTTGTGCGTGGGTGCCGGATATTAGAGTTAATGGTGGTCAAGGGGTTAGCATCCGAGCTTCGTAAGACGAACGTGTATGGGGCAACAGTTCGACTTCCGCTCAAACCTTCATTATTGTAATGCAGGTGTAAATTCTGTGATATTGAAAAAAATTGCACGTACATTATTCGTTTTGGTTACATTAGCAACGTCTCACCGTTACGCAGGTTAACTGCCAAATGGGGCCTGCCTCTGTGTTTGCAGCTCGAAGCGTCGAGATGCAAAGCAGTTCTGGGTACCTTACCAGATTATAAGGGATTTCGCAAACCACGACAGGCACACGTTTTCAGGAAGGCTCTATACGTTTCTTCCCTTTCTTGTCGATAGTTATAAATATGTTTGTTCTAATAATTAAATTTAATTAAAATTGGTAAGTAATAAAATAACATAAAATTCGCTAAAACTTCATGTAAATACACGTGTTTTTGTAATTATATTAGCCCTCAAATGTCATATAAATTAAATAATATTACGAGTCATGAAAAACATATAAAACTGAGTTTGAGCGATAGTCGAATCGTCGTTTCGCACACAGTCGTCTTCGCACACTCGAACACTAACAACTTTTTTTTTTTTTTGGTTGATCTCATTTTGCTATTGGTCGTTGTATTTGTTCAGGGCGGACGTTCCCATGACGCTTGTTTAAGTTCATTACTGACCCATTAACTCAGTTTTTTTGTTACAAAGGGTAACTACCTCTCTGACTGAACACGCTGAGCTACCGTGCCGGCATCCATTTGAGCTCGATGAAGTGTCACGTCCGGCAGCTACGCATAGGTACATCAGTTACATAAAACTTCTTTTGCGATTTTCTCAGAACTGCCAGAGAAGTACACCTTACTACTTGCACATTTTCTTGTTTTAATGGCCTACTTAAGATGTTCAAAGTTTGAAGTGAATCTGTTAACCCAGCGTTGTGGCCTTGTTAATAAGAATCGGCAAAAGGAGGTTGTATCTATTGAACTTGCATGAGAATGTGGCTCTAGTGGGTGTAGACAATAGATAATAATTTCATGCGGTTCAATGACCTAGTACATGCAGTGATGTGGGATTCTAAACCTCGTAAATGTTTTCTGTTTTTATTTTTTGTAGTTATTTCATCCCCCAATGCCCCATACTGGTCGGGGGTGTGCAGTCAACCGTACAGGCAGCTCGATCTTCAGCCAATTGGCGGTAAAGCTAAATGAGATGAAAAAAAAAAGAAAAAGTTAGGGGAGATATTTACAAAGATTTTAAAACTTTGTAGAGATAAAAAGTAAAATGGAAGGTTTTAGATATGTGAGAATTTTGACTTCTTGCATTGATAGTTAAAAACAGGAATGATAAAAGGTTAAATGAAACACAATAAGCGCACATTTAAAAAGTTTAAAACTTGATGCCCAAACCTTGGTATTTGAAACAAGCACTTTCTTGTTACTAAAAATCGGAATGTCCTGCCCTGGGATAGAGAGTCTGCTGTTGAAAGGGAAAAAGCTGGCTGGTGAGGTGGGTGGGAATGTGGTGGTATAAAGATGGAGGACTGGTGCACAGCAGCGATAGGGTTGGAGTGGCTTTTGGGAGGGAGTAGAGGGGGGAATTGGTGACACCAATAGTTGTTGGGAAGAGGAGGTGGGGAAAGAAAGGCAGATGGGGGGAAAAGGAGGATAAGCCGTGGTTGGTTGCTGGCGCCCCCTTTCGAATTCCTGGCGTCACTAGCTCGATCTGTCGTGTGAGGTCCGTCGGGTGTGAGGCCACTAAGATCTATGCTCGAAGTTGTTGATGGGGGACTGTGCGTGGTAATGGAGCGAGGAGGACGGTGTGAGAGGTCTGCTTGGTGACTAAGGAGAGCTCTTGTGCAAGCGCCTTGGGCACGGAGTCTGGCGAGTGGTTGCTGCTCATATTTTTGGGTCGATTTGAGTCCGTGGCTGGCTTCAAGTGACGTCTAATGCATAGCCTGGCAAGCCAGCCCTGTGCTAAATTCTGGGCCATCTGGAACCGGCAAGCTTCAGTTAATTTTAAGATTTTAAAGTCTTAACTGTTGTTTTCTTATTGATACCTATAGGTCTGTTTCGATTTCTTAGCTGATCTGTTTCACCACCAGTTGGCTCCTTGAATTGTGGCTGTTGTTTCCTTTTCCTGAGTCGGTACTGGCCTTGGTTGTTTGTTAACAGGATGTCTTAAACTGTGTGAGTCAATGGTGTTTCCTGAACCGGAGAAATAACGTGTTTCTTCTATGCTGTTTGGTCGCCCGCCCCCAAATTCCCCCCACTCCCCCTTCCCCCTGCCATCGTCTCGCAGTACCTAGATGGTTGGGCTTTAGCCGACCTCCCTGCCAAACGTCATCGAACACCAGATAAGTCTTTTCTCTTGTAATATGGCCGGGTGCCGGTTTCCAGATACCTTCGAGCATTGCAGACGTTGTCGCTCTGTTAATTATATTGGCTTGGGGAGTACCTGCGTCTCGAAAATTGCAATTGTTGAGGCTATGCAATTGTGTTTGGCAGCCTACTTCTCTTTCGGGCGTTTCGCCATCTTTTATAGAGGCGGTATCATGCAGTGATGCGGGTATACAGTTTGGTTAGTTATTGTTGTATTCACGTAATTAATCTTGCTGTGCTAATATTTCTTTTGGCGGTATGTATCCAACGAAAAGCGCCTTGGGAGGCCGGTTCTTTCGTTGTAACCTTTCTTGCCCTTCCTATTTGGTGTAGTCTTGTGCACCTTGCGTAAAAGCCTTCTGGTGCAAACTCTTGGTTACTTAATTGAAACAGTTATCATGAAGGCCTACCTGTTTTCTGTTTGGTAGTCTTACTTAACTGAAGCTGTTATTAAAGAAGCCTACCTATTTCTATTTGGCAATTCTATTTAACTAAAGCATTGAAGTCCTGCCTGTTCTCTACTTGGTAATCTTACTTAACAATCTGTTATTATTGAAGGGCTGCCTGTTTTTTATTTGGTAAGTTTACCTAACTGAAGGTGTTCTCATTGAAGGCCTACCTGTTCCCTTTTAATTAAATTAAGAGCTATTCCATAATTTGGGTTAGCTGAAATTCTTGTTAATCAATGCCTACCTGTTCTTATTGTCATGTTATTGAGATCTCATATCTTACTCAATCTGTGCTGTAATTAACTGAAATTGTGATTGCCAAAGGCTTACCTGTTTCAGAGGTATTTACGTCAATAAGGTAGCAACAGGAAATGACACATGATGGTACATAGGCCCTAACCTTTCGCCTTGCATACCTTTATCCGTAATTGTAGGTATCAAGGGATCAGGGGATAAGGAAATGTGGGGGTGGTGAGGGAGATGAACAGTTATGAGACGAAATGGCTGGAGTGTATCTGTAGCTGAAGGGCAAATGTCGTGGCAGAGTTCATGATCTGGGAGGGAGAGATGGTTGAAGTTTTTTTGGGAGAGTATGTGGAGTGTCTGTAGGTGTAGTGGTGGTTGGATTTGTGGTACAGTCGCGGCATCATATAAGGATTCGAAAGTGGAGGGGAAACGATAGGATTATGGGTGTCCAGTTTGCGGATGGTGTTGATTTTTCGGAGATGTTCAATGTGATAGAGGAGAGGCGGGAATTTGACGGGTTGGTAAAAGATCCTTATGGGGGAAGGTAAATAAGATGTGGATAGCGAGGTGGAATGTATGGCGTTCCAGAATCTCGAGGGACTGATAGAACTGGGGTGGGGTGGAGATCCATTCAATAATCGCAGTGCAAAGGATGGGTCAGAGCAAGGTTTTATTGATGTGGAGGACAATGGAGGTGTCAAAACCCAAATTTCGACCAGTTAGTAGTTTTAGTAGTTTCTGTCTATTGTGGACTTTCTGTTGGATGGTTAGTAGGTTAGGGTTGCACATTATTTGTTGGTCGAAGGTTAGTCGAAGGTATTTTAGTATGTTAGTTAGCTGGATAGGACGGTCGTAAAGGCTGAGGTAGAAGGCATGGAGGTGGAAGGTGTGGGTGGTGCGGCCCATAATTATTGCTTACCACGAATTCCTCTTCCACGCCAGGCTCTTCATCCCAAAGAAGCACTTGCACCCTACGTCCTCAATTATTTGCTGGATGTATTTCATTCTCTATCTTCCTCTACAGTTTTGCCTTCTGCAGTTCCCTCTAGTACCATGGAAGTCATTCCGTGACGTCTTAACAGATGTCCTATCACCCTGTCCCTTCTCCTTAGCAGTGTTTTCCACATATTCCTTTCCTCTTCAACTCTACACAGAACCATCTTATTCATCACCGTAACAGTCCAACTAATTTTCAACGTTCACCTACAGCACCACATCTCAGATGCTTCGATTCTCTTGTGTTCTTGTTTTTCCACAGTCCATGTTTCACTACCATACAATGCTGTACTCCAGACGTACATCCTCAGAAATTTCTTCCTCAAATTAACATTTATGTTTGATACCAGTACACTTATCTTGGCCAGGAATACCCTTTTTGTCAGTGCTACTATGCTTCCGATGTCCCCCTTGCTCCGTCCGTCATTGGCTATTTTGCTGCCTAGGTACTAGAATTACTTAACTTCATCTACTTCGTGAACATCTATCCTGATGTTAAGTTTCTCGCTGTTCTCATTTCTACTACATCTCATTACTTTAGTCTTTCTTCGCTTTACACTCAACCCATATTCTGCGCTCATTAGACTGTTCATTCAATTCAGCAGATCATTTAATTCTTCTTCCCTTTCAGTCAGGATAGCAATGTCATTAACGAATCTTAATCATTAATATCCTTTCACCTTGAATTTTAATTCCACTCCAGAACTTTTATTTTATTTTCATCGCTTCTTCGATGTACAGATTGAACACTAGGGATGAAAGACTACTTCCCCGTGTTAAACACTTTTTAATGCGAACACTTTGCTCTTGGTCGTCCACTCTTATTGTTCCCTCTTGGATGTTGTCCATATTGTATATTACCCGTCTCTCCCTATAGCTTACTGCTGTTTTTCTCAGAATTTCGAACATCTTGCACCGTTTTATATTGTCGAACACTTTGTCCAGGTCGACAAATTCTATGAACCAGTCTTGATTTTTTATTTTATTTATTATTATTATTGTTTTAGTCTTGCTTCCATTATCAACCGGAACGGCTGAATTGCATCTCTAGTGCCTGTACCTTTTCTAAAGCCAAACTGATCATCATCTAATATTCTTCTGTATATTATTCTTGTCAACAACTTGGATGCATGAGCTATTGAGCTGATTGTGCGATAATTCTCGCACTGGTCAGCTCTTGCAGTCTTCGGAATTGTGTGGATGATATGCTTCCGAAAGTCAGATGGTATGTTTCCAGACTCATACATTCTACACACCATCGTCAATAGTCGTTATGTTGCCACTTCTCCCAATGATTTTAGAAATTATGATGGAATGTTATCTGTCCCTTCTACCTTATTTCACATTAAGCCTTCCGAACCTCTCTTAAATTCTGATTCTAATATTGGATTTCTTATCTCTTCTAAATCGCCTCCTGTTTCTTCTACTATCATATAAGACAAATCTTCCCCCTCATGGAGGCCTTCAATGTACTCTTCCCACCTAACATCCCTCTTCTCTGCATTTAGCAGTGGAATTTCCGTTGTTCTCTTAATGTTGCCGTCCTTTCTTCTAATTTGTTTTGGCTTTCTTATATGCTAAGTCAGTGCATCTGACAGTCGTTTTTTTTTACGATTTCTTCACATTTTTCATGCAGCTATTTAGTCTTAGGTTCCCTGCACTTCCTGTTTATTTCATTCCTCAGCGACTTGTATTTCTGTATTTCTGAATTTCCCTGAAAATTTTTGTACTTTCTACTTTCATCGATCAGCAAAAGTATTTCTCCTGTTACTTATGGTTGCTTCTTTGTTCCAATATTTTTCCTTTCAACTTCTGTGATTTCCCTTTTTAGAGATGTCCAAAATGTATTTTACATAATTAAATTTGCATTTTACAAAGGAGAAAGATAGATCTTTTTGTGATAAACACTTGTAACCTTGGCTGGTTCGTGCATAATACATACAGTATTCTCTGAGGAATAAAGCCAGCTGGCCGGAGTGGCCGAGCGGTTCTAGGCGCTTCAGTCTGGAACCGCGCGACCGCTACGGTCGTAAGTTCGAATCCTGCCTCGGGCATGGATGTGTGTGATGTCCTTAGTTAGATTTAAGTAGTTCTAAGTTCTAGGGGACTGATGACCTCAGATGTTAAGTCCCATAGTGATCAGAGCCATTTTTTTTGTAAAAGTCATTCGTTTTTTCGGTGTTTTGCATCTCGCTAAATGCTGCCATCTGTTGGTCTATAACGGTACTCAATCCTCTCACTTTCCACGGTGAATTTCAGTTCCACTTCTTTATAGTCGTAGTTCTTTTTGTCAGAGGCAGGTTACGTAGTGTTCATGAAAATATCTTGTGCACATACGAGAGTCTAGTGTTGCAACATTCGTCGCAGGTGAGTGAAGGAAATCCAAGGAAACGTAAACCTACAACATTTATTTTTCGATAAGGATAGAAGCTGAAGTAATGAATTAAAATTTGAACTTGGGTCTCCTGCTTACTTGGCAAATGTGCTGAGCACTGCACCATCGTAACATCGGGGTTACCAGAGTTGTATGGAGTACTATCGTGGAATGGTCTCCCTAACACAACTGTTCACAGCTTTAGTCCACTTTCTCCTTCTTAAATCGTCAATATTGCCGGCCTTATTGCCTTACGGAGGATGAAGTTCAGACTTGTATGTCTCCAGGAAAATATAATTCCGTCAGATCAATTTATTTTTCATTTAATATTCGATGCGAACCCACAACATGTTATCGCAGATGGGTCTACAGCTACATTCAGGACCGGACCTCGTAAGAAAGCGCAAAATGCGAGAGAAAAATGTAGGTCCTACATCCAGCGTCCATGAAAATCAGTTTAAATTTTTCGTATGACCCTACGACTTATCTTAGAAGAAAGATTAAGGAAAGGCAAACCTACGTTTCTAGCATTTGTAGACTTAGAGAAAGCTTTTGACAATGTTGACTGGAATACTCTCTTTCAAATTCTGAAGGTGGCAGGGGTAAAATACAGGGAGCGAAAGGCTATTTACAATTTGCACAGAAAGCAGATAGCAGTTATACGAGTCGAGGGGTATGAAAGGGAAGCAGTTGCTAGGAAGGGAGTGAGACAGGGTTGTAGCCTCTCCCCGATGTTATTCAATCCGTATATTGAGCAAGCAGTAAAGGAAACAAAAGAAAAATTCGGAGTAGGAATTAAAATCCATGGAGAAGAAATAAAACCTTTGAGGTTCGCCGATGACATTGTAATTCTGTCAGAGACAGCAAAGGACCTGGTAGAGCAGTTGAACGGAATGGACAGTGTCTTGAAAGGAGGATGTTTGGCGAATGGACTGGCCTGCCCATTCCCGCCGACTTAAATCCCATCGAGCACGTGTGGGGTGCGTTGGGGAGACGTTTTGAAGCACTTCTACCTGTGCTAACGACCAACCAGGTTGTCAATCTCGCTGTTGGAGAAAAGAAGCGTCCTACCACACGAAGTCCTTGCCAGCCTTGTGACCAGCATGGAAAGACATTGCAGAGCATGCATTGCCGGCCGTCGTGATGACACATCCTCTAAAAGAACCATGACCTACCTTTACTAATGTTCAGGAGACCATCACAAATCGCAGTAACTTCGGTGTAATTATTGTCTTTGAATAAAAGTTTCATTTCTGTTCAAGTCACTGCACATTTCTTTTAGTTACCTTCTGGACTATACTGTAGCAGTTCTTTCTATGTATGCTGTAAGTTTCATCGAGCTATGTTACTTGGCGGTGATACACCATGCGAAAGTTACTTTCATCCTTAAATTTTGTGCAGCACTGTATTTTCCTATAGAACCTCGATTAGTCAAAACTTTTCAGCTGCTGAAGACTGTGTGTAAACGAGAAGCTAGTCAGTTTATCTGAAGCGACGTTCTAAACACAGTTACCACTCATCCGGATGCACACCTCATTTTAAGAGAGTGCCGTTTCCAGTGACAATGGTGCAGTCCGTTAACTAGTGTGGAGAAGATTTGAGATCGACGTGTGTTTTCCCAGGAGCAGCTTCATTTTGCTTCCTCAGTAGTATGTGTATCTTGTTAAAAACTTTCCTTTCTGCTATTATGAATCTCTTTGTTCTCTTTTTCAGGGATAGATGTCGAAGGCAAGCTGTCACCGCCTTATTAATTGTAGCAAAAAAAGTTCTGACCAATCATTTACAATGTGAATATATTGCTTTCAGTAACAGATTTGCACATTATTGAACAGCAACTGTTATGTCTGTATCCGAAAGAACAGAGACTACGCATTCATATAACTGATTCGCCTTAATGGGCAATGAATCCACAGCCTGCAGTGCATGTGCACGTTTACGTTCGGTTTCCAGAGGGAGGAGCATGGAGGAGAAGTACGGGGACTGTGTTTACCTGGCGCTAGATGGGAATGAGTCGGACGGAGACCGTGCAGAGTCAGTCCGCGCTGTGGCGAGAAGTACCGTGACCGGCTGGAGGAGAGGTTAACACAACTGCCCAATAAGCAGGAGGTCCTGGCTTCGAGTCCCAGGCCAGCAAACATTTTCGCTGACTGCCGCTGATTCCGCACAAAGCCCCGATGCAGCTGACATCATTGGTCCCTTTCTTTTCCTTTCCTTTCTCCCCCTCCACCTTCAATTTACGTAATCCTTACATTTTTTTCCAAACACTAGCACTGACTAGCGACACTATGTGGTCGAGTTTACAGCTTATGAAACTAATTTATGAAAAGTTGTCGTACGAGGGTCGTTCAATAAGCAATGCCCCACAATTTTTTTAAAAAGAAAGCCATTAATATACACAGACAAACGTGCTTGTTGGTGCTTCACATTTGATGTTTATTCTGTGCGCCGGTGAAGTTTTGAACCGTTCTGGCACATGGCGTCTACATACGACTTACGTTACAAGCAGCGTGCCGTTATTGAATTCTTGTGTGCAGGAAAAGAAACCGTAGTGAACATCCATAAACGTTTGTGTGCAGTGTATGGCGGTTCTGCAGTCGATAGGAGTACAATTGGGCGATGGGTAAAGAAAGTTATAGCCTCAGGAAATGCAGAAACAGAACTCCCTGATCAGCCACGCTCGGGACGTCCTCTCTCAGCACTGCTCCAAACATGCTGAATGGTTCGGTTACCACTATTCGTGCCGATCGGCGCATCACAACTCGACAATTGGCTCTATAGTTGTTGGTCATGCAGTGAAAACATGGCTACGCCTACAGGACAAGAGCTTTTACCAGCATGGAATACATGCTCTTCCACAACGTTGGCGTACGGCCATAGAATGTTAAGGAGATTACGTAGAAAAATAGGACATGGAAAAGACATGCTGATGTATATTGTCACCAAATTCCGACTCTTAACAATGAATACGTTAGGAGGAAAAAATTTGGGGCATTACTTACTGAACGACGTATAATCTTCCTCATATAGTCCACCCGCACCAAACATACTTAGTACCATCCAGCTACGGTAGTGAAGACATACGATTAAATATCGCTTGAAAATGCCTTCTCCGAGTTGCAGGTATTGGCCAAAAACTGCTTTAATACTCACTTAGCAGCAATAAACTTACTAAATGACAGCAAAACACACCAGTAACTATGTAATACTTACCACACTGCTGTAGAGTCTTTGAAATGTTATTATTATTATTATTAGTGACGGTGGTCAAACTGAAAATGTTGATAGCCTGAAGTCTCCTACCAGTTCAGAGGTACAGAGTCCAGCATTCAAGTGACTTACAAACAGTAGGTATGGTGCACTGGGTTTGACTAAGTTGGTTTTAAATGGAGGTGGACGGTGTGAGTGAAGCAAGTGTCGCTAGGGAGGGGAGTTGTGCAGAGGAATCATATTTTATAACAACTCTTTACCCTCAATGTGGATAGTGAGCCTTTTTTGTGAGAAACAGCTGCAGGTAGCACTCGTGATACACTGACAATTGACATATCATTCTATTAAAAATAAAGGGCTTCTAGAAGTAAGCAGCACCAATTGTTTCACTGACAAAAACTACGTACAAAAAACTACGTACAAAAACTACGTACAAAAACTAAATATTATTTACCTATCTCCATTTTAAAAGTAAAAGTGTTCAAAGAAAATTCAGTTAGGCTCTCACGTTGGTAATGGTGGGAGAAGTGATTGGGGGGGGGGGGGGGGAGGGGTACTAGATAATACCTGATTGCACTCAGGGCTAATGGGCTCAGAAAGGTTGGGAACAAGTGGTCTAGAGCGCTCCAAAGAGACCAGTGTGCTCTTTTAAAGCTCAGGTCACAGTGGCATCGACAGCAGAGGATTTCGCCCACGACGGACATCGGCCGAAAACGGCCGATCTTTCCAACTAAGTGTGCGGTCACATTGTAGCCGAATCATCGCCCGAACATATAAACTTCAGATGGAAATCGTGAAATACAAATCAGAGATCGTCTTCTTCGATCGCATCGGCGACAAGACACGAAATATGGACTGTGAGAAACTTAAAAGTTCAGTCCAAGGAGGCTGTAGCATTCTGAGGATGAAAAAATCATAATCGGGATATAGTTCGGAATATGTGGACTGAAATTGCAGGTTTATTGGAAATTACGAGAGGACAAAATCTTTATAGGTACTTTTAGGCTTAAATTATAACCTCAAAAAGTAACTGTCAATGTCAATGAAATTGACCAACCGCCATAAACCTCTGGATGTCGTGAATTCAATCGTCACACTAGTGCTTCATTCGAAGACTTGATAGCACAGTGAAATGCTGAAACAAGTACCCTTAAAAAAAAATCTTAAGATGCACGGCTGTTGGTGACTTTCATTGACATTGACAGTTACTTAACCATCCGGCGCCCCCTGTCCATGATGGACCAGCAGAGGCTCAAAAAATAATTTGTTGAAGTGAGAAGCGTGGTGTGTTTTAGACTTGCGTTACTGTAGTGGATCTTTCTTGGGTTGTGGTATGTAATCTTACTTTGCAAGGTCACAACACTGTGTGTAACAGACTGTTTGTTCCTTCACCTCATATATTTACAAGACTTGTCTGATAGTTCTCCCCTGATGTTGTATACTCGCAAAACAAACGTCTGACATGCCAGATATTGCTCTACACTTTCGGAAAGACTCCCGAGCGTGCTATTCCACGGTATGACGTCAGGAACTCGGCACGCTCAACGCTCGGATGCACGGTCCGTGTGCCGACAGCTTCAGGAGGCTCCTAATATAACGTCTTATGTCTTACGTGAACGTGTGTTGCCTCACGCAACAAAGGTACAGATGGAGACGTGTGGCACCTCCTGGCTAACAGGGCGGACAGAACACGTAACTCGCTCGGCCAAATTCGAGTATCCCACACAAGGTGGCAGCTTGTCACGAGAAGAGAGATGTTATTAGAATAAGACGCCCGCAGAGGAAGAGCTGGGCCGCGTGCACGGGCCTGCAACTGACAGCGCCCGCTGCAGGGCTCTTCTGACGCAAAACGGGCGCAGGTAGG
Organism: Schistocerca americana; assembly: GCF_021461395.2. Classification (NCBI taxonomy): domain Eukaryota; kingdom Metazoa; phylum Arthropoda; class Insecta; order Orthoptera; family Acrididae; genus Schistocerca; species Schistocerca americana. Next base: position 136,068,659 of record NC_060121.1, read on the forward strand.
CGGGCAGCCAGCCAGCCAGCCAGCCGCAGCTAGGCGGCAGCACTTGTCAGCCGCACTCGCCGCCGCGCTGACAGCCCCACCTGACCGGAGACCCTCTGCTCTTCCGAGAAAACGCTACACCGCTCAGCTCTGCGCCGCACCCGCGTGCGTGCCTGCCAGGGGCAATGCGACGGGTACGGATTACAGAACGCAGCCGGAAAGCTTCTCCGGCTGTCAGTTATTCAACAATTCCCATCTGCCGCGGCATATATCGAAGAGTTATATACTAAGATGGTATCTGTTCTTTCGGACATGACCGGCCATTTGACCATCTTTTTCATCTGTGCGAATGCACAAACAGTGCCCGAACTCTTACGGGAAGCCGGCCGCGGTGGCCGTGCGGTTCTAGGCGCTCCAGTCCGGAGCCGCGCTGCTGCTACGGTCGCAGGTTCGAATCCTGCCTCGGGCATGGGTGTGTGTTATGTCCTTAGGTTAGTTAGGTTTAAGTAGTTCTAAGTTCTACGGGACTAATGACCACAGCAGTTGAGTCCCATAGTGCTCAGAGCCATTTGAGCCATTTCTTACGGGAATCGGCAACGCGCCGCGAGTAATGAGTATAATGGACGGGAGCACTACGAATGTAGTGCGGGACAACACGTTGAGAATGTGGGTTTCGCGGGAGGCGTGCCAGAGATAAATCCCTGCAGTCGCGCTATCCTCTGTGTCCTCGGTGGCTCAGATGGATACAGCGTCTACCATGTAAGCAGGACATCCCGGGATCGAGTCCCGGTCGGGGCACACATTTTCATCTGTCCCCGTTGACGTATGTCAACGCCTGTAAGCAGCTAAGGGTGTTGATTTCATTGTAACATTGAAGAGTTTTCAACTCCTCCTCATCTACCAGGAATAGGGTTACCATAATCCAAAGACGAAAATCAAGCACAAAATTCGGTGATTATAAAGATATGGTTGAAACCTGGAATCACAGAACGTCCTTTGGCCTTGCTGCACGTCAGCCAAATCTTCATAATTATCATTGTTTTGGTTGGTAGGAGAGCCAACACCGTGTTACTAGAGGAGGCCGAGAGGCACGCGTTTTAGCTCACGCAGGCTGGCGTGAGGTCTGGAACAGGACAAGGAAATTAGAATTTAGAAAAACGGACGTAGCTGGTGGAATACTTAACTTTAATCCGTTAATGAAGAACGTCGGTCTTGAGGTTACATGAATCAATATCAATAGTAACTGATAATGGCGCCTTGCTAGGTCGTAGCAAATGACGTAGCTGAAGGCTAAGCTAAACTATCGTCTCCGCAAATGAGAGCGTATTTTGTCAGTGAATCATCGCTAGCAAAGTCGGTTGTACAACCGGGCGAGTGCTAGGAAGTCTCTCTAGACCTGCCGTGTGGCGGCGCTCGGCCTGCAATTACTGATAGTGGCGACACGCGGGTCCGACGTATACTAACGGACCGCGGCCGATTTAAAGGCTACCACCTAGCAAGTGTGGTGTCTGGCGGTGACACCACAATCATAATTCAAACAGTAATACTCTCAGCAAAGAAGTAGTAACTAACAAGGAAAATGAATCCAAGCATTAATGGTGTCTATAAAGGAGTGGTCGATGATGAAGAAAATTAATTGCAATTGACATTAAATACAATACCGGCCATTAACATTGCTAGACCACGAAGATGACGTGTTACAGACGCGAAACTTAACCGACAGGAAGAACATGCTGTGATATGCAAATGATTAGCTTTTCACAGCATTCACACAAGGTTGGCGCCGGTGGCGACACCTACAACATGCTGACACGAGGAAAGTTTCCAACCGATTTCTCATACACAAACAGCAGTTGACCGGCGTTGCCTGGTGAAACGTTGTTGTGATTCCTCGTGTAAGGAGGAGAAATGCGTACCATCACGTTTCCGACTTTGATAAAGGTCGGATTGTAGCCTATCGCGATTGCGGTTTATCGTATAGCGACATTGCTGCTCGCGTTGGTCGAGATCCAATAACTGTTAGCAGAATATGCAATCGGTGGGTTCAGGAGGGTAATACGCAACGCCGTGCTGGTTCGCAAAAGCCTCGTATCACTAGCAGTCGAGATGACAGGCATCTTATCCGCATGGATGTAACGGATCGTGCAGCCACGTCTCGATCCCTGAGTCAACAGATGGGGACGTTTGCAAGACAACAACCATCTGCACGAACAGTTCGATGACGTTTGCGGCAGCATGGACTATCAGCTCGGAGACCATAGCTGCGGTTACCCTTGACGCTGCATCATAGGCAGGAGCGCCTGCGATGGTGTACTCAACGACGAACCTGGGTGCACGAATGCCAAAACGTCATTTTTTCGGATGAATCCAGGTTCTGTTTACAGCATCATGATGGTCGTATCCGTGTTTCGCCACCTCGCGGTGAGAGCACATTGGAAGCGTGTATTCGTCATTGCCATACTGGCGTATCACCCGGCGTGATGGTATGGGGTGCCATTGGTTACACGTCTCGGTCACCTCTTGTTCGCATTGGCGGCACTTTGAACAGTGGACGTTACATTTCAGATGTGTTACGACCAGTGGCTCTACCCTCATTCGATCCCTGCGAAACCCTACATTTCAGCAGGATAATGCACGACCGCATGTTGCAGGTCCTGTACGGGCCTTTCTGGATACAGAAAATGTTCGACTGCTGCCCTGGCCAGCACATTCTCCAGATCTCTCACCAATTGAAAACGTCTGGTCAATGGTGGCCGAGCAACTGGCTCATGACAATACGCCAGTCACTACTCTTGATGAACTGTGGTATCGTGTTGAAGCTGCATGGGCAGCTGTAACTGTACACACCATCTAAACCTCTGTTTCACTCAATGCCCAGGCGTATCAAGGCCGTTATTACGGCCAGAGGTTGTTGTTCTGGGTACTGATTTCTCAGGATCTATGCACCCAAATTGCGTGAAAATGCAATCACATGGTAGTTCTAGTATAATATATTTGTCCAATGAATAGCCGTTTATCATCTGTATTTCTTCTTGATGTAGCAATTTTAATGGCCAGTAGTGTAACTTTTTAATTGAAGCACTGAGCACAAATTATTAACATGTACACAATCATGCTGCTACAATTGATATATATCTTTCACTTTATGCTTTAAACCAGTCATATTTCTCTGAGCCCTGGACAGAAGAAAGAAACTCGCTCCGATTCTGAATCAGTCTATGAAAATCTCTGCAATTTGTGTTTTTCATGTTGTACTGGATTTGGAGCATTGCAATGACTGATGTTAAAGCTAGCCTGTTTCTTCTGTCCATTGTGCATTCACTAGGGAAAAAACTCTCTCCACATTGGTATTATGCCCTGGAATGGAGAAATAGTACTGCACAATAGCAAGCAGTTCTGAATACTGCTGTTTAGAAACACAATCCTCAAAAAATTTAACTCACTTTTTATGAGGCATCATCTCCAAATTCTTGTTATCTGTGTAAGAAAAAATTTCAGTTCCGCTATCTGATCAAATAGCAAACTCTCATCCACTTTGCAGCTCGTGTTTTCTTGGATTCACTTCAGTGTACATTCAACTTTTTCCCAATCAGGTAAAGCCTTCAACAGTATCCAGTCAAAATGTTCAAGTTCGGATAGAGGCTTGCTCCATTTTATCAGATAATCTGTAACTGTTTGATAAAATGCCATGACAGCCTCTTGAAATTTTGACTGCTGATAGTGGGAGAGATCTGTCATTAACTGTTTTACTTTCGTAGTCATGAATTTACATTTCTTTCTTACCTCTAAAACATGCACGAAGTTTTTATGTTCCAACCTAACCTCATTCACAGAGATGTCCTTTTTCTCAATGTTGGCGATAGCCTTTTGAAATGGCGTCATCTGAGCAAGTAGAAAGTGTAAATACATCTTTCCACAAGCATCAGAAAAGAAAGACTTGAGAAGTCTTGGACACTAATCGAGAGACAGGAAGTATGATTTAAGAGCTTGAAACATGTATATGAATCTTTCAATTGCAGGAAATAAGCTCATCCACCTAGTTTTCACGTGCCTAAGTAAATCTTTGTGAGTGACATGGAGGAAATCACAAAAATTTTGCAGCAGTTTTATGGAGTGTGTTTCAGTGATGGAGATAAGGACTTTCAGGAATTATGGAGAAAGGCAAATGTACGAGGAGTGTCATAAGGTTTCGGTTATGATTATTTCATAGTCGACTATCGAGTATTAAAAGAAAGTCGATCGCGAGTTGGGTTGCCACATCTAGCTGGAACCTCGTCGGGACACTGACAAAGGAGTGTAGAAATGAAGTAAAATTTTGACAAAGGAGTGTAGAAATGAAGTACAATTTATTTGATATAATTACTTTTATTTTGGACAAAATTACATGGAACTTTTTGCTGCAGAAGTAGTTGCTACTGCATATTTTTCTGAAGATTTTACATTTTATATGTTTGTAGTTAAACTGGGAGTGTAAGATCGATTCCGCAGTCCCCGGCAGCAGTCGATTTCTTTCATCAGCCCACTGGGCCGACGTCAGCGAAAATACTATTTCGTCAGCGGCGTTGTGTGCGAGAATAGAAAACAAACACCCGCATAATCTTAGCAGCTGGCATTTGCATTAAGAATTTTCGGTTTCCTTAAGACAGTAAATCCACCTTTCTTCCACGGAGTGTTTAGACTTCCATTCTTCCGAGTCACCATTAGTTTCTAAAAGGCTCTTCAGAAGCAATGTCGACAGTTAAGACTCCAGCAGCGCCTAATATACTATTGTGTAGAGTATGGAAAAGGCATCTAATTCCTGCTACATTTTTTCCAAATTCTTCTTCAATTTGGTAGAACACATTCCGCTGGCTATGTCGACGAAGCCCTCCGAACTTGCTACTGGCATTGCCTCCACAAAAAGCAATTAATTTATCTAATGGAATTTGCAGTAGCCTTAAAATGTCTGGACAGAACTCTGCAACAGTCTCCGATATTTCGTTATTCAGCGAATCAGACTTCAACAGCTTCTGTTCGATTCCATAAGTTTCTGTAAAGTATTGAACAACGAAACGAAACACCTTTTCAGCCTTGGGGTTCGATGCGTCGGTGCCTTTGCCGTAAAATGAAACTTCTTGCAATTGTTTTACGCATTCGGACACGGAGTGTGGTGCGAGAATATTTTTAGCAACCGCTGTAGCTTTGGTCCTGGCTGTAGACTGCTTTGCGGCGACTTTGGAATCAGAATACACTGCGGCATTCAATTTTACGGTACAGTCAAGAGAATTTAAGGACTGATGACGCTTAACAACTTTATAAGCTGTTGTTAGTTCTGCAGCAGCAAAGAGCAGTTCATAATTAATGTACAAATAGGCTTTGACGTCGATGCAACCGCGAATCTATTTGTATGGCTCTTTATACAAATGTGATGTCTAACATCTGCCTTATATCCGTGAGGTTCTAGATGGAACAGCTACAAATCTCACACAACGCTGCCTGATCCACACTTCCTTTCTTGACAAAAGAGCACTCTTTTGTGTAATCATTCGAGAAGTGACACTTTCTCTTTACATCCTTAGGGATTTTCGTATGCTATGATAAGTTTATTAGACGGTAAACAGTTGACAAAGCGTTTTTGCCATCGAAGTACATGTCACTATACACTTCACGCCGTACATACCAGCAGGAAACATTTCAAACATTGCTAACTTGATTCTCGTTTTTTTTTCTTTTCTTTATTGTTATTAAACACCTTACATAAGGTGGGCTGGCAGCAATATACTACGCTGCTCTTCAGCCACAAGTTTTACAAAGAAAATACAATGGAGCCACAGAAGATACAGAACAAGGTGGGGGGCAAAAAACAGTACACACAGAAACAAACAACACGTAGCCGTTCACACGCGAAGACACCTAAAGAAACTGTTGGCACTGCCCACGGACACTGATGGCGGAGACTACACATGAACGATGGAGCGTGGACGGCGAAAAACACTGAGGCACAAACACGACGGTACACACAATATAACGATGGCGATTGAACTCGTTGTTCTTATTACGTTTACAAAGAATCGGCTTATCAGATCGCAGATGGGAACGCCCCGATTCTCCCGCGGGTGCTACTTACAGAGATCCAGCCCTGTACTACTTGAGAAGTCTGATATTTTCTCGAATGATGGTACTAGGTCGGGAAGGTGCTTCAGTATGCAACATGTAAGGCCATCTGTGAGACGATCTTATCAACATGAACATGTTGACAAAAATAAAACTAACTGAGGCTGCATTTACATGTTGCGCTAATAGATGGCGTTACTTCAGTGCTTGAGCCAAGCTCGTAAAAGTATTTTGCGAAATCGGGGCAAAATTGGATCTTGTCGAGGTGTGGGGACAAGAAAGTCTACAACGGTGACATTCACGATAAATCGGGACAGATAGCAACCTAATCGCAAGACTCTTTGACCGTAACCTAAACTGATATTACCGTGCATAAATTCTGTTTCCTAAGCATAAGACACGTTTATAAAAACAGAAAAATATTGCTGATTACTATCCATCATCACCCGCCGCATCCACCAGCATCTCCACCAGCACTGCCTCCTTCCCATCACCCAGTGTGGCTTTCGGCCGTCCTTCTCTTCCGATGACCTTATCCTTCACCTCACTCATCTCCTTTCCGAACAGCTTAATTCCCGTCGCCCCGCCATCTTCCTCTCCCTGGACCTCGAACGTGCCTATGACCGCGTATGGCATTCCGGTCTCCTCTTCAAGCTTCTAACCTTCGCCCTTCCCATTAACTACGTCTTTTCTCCCAACGTCCTTCCTACGTCACCATCCATAACACGGATTCCTACACCTTTTTTCCCTCCGCCGGTGTGCCCCAAGGCTCCGTCCTCTCCCCCCTTCTGTACTTTTGTATACGGCGGACATGCCACCGCCGTCACCCCCCGTCCACCTTCTCCAGTTTGCTGGTAACACCGCCTTCCTTGCCCTTGCCCCCACCCTGCAGCGTTCCCAACACCTTCTCCAATCCCATCTTGACCGGTTCACCACTTGGTACAACCAGTGGTTGCTTAAGGTCAATCCCTCCAAAACCCAGGCGATCATTGTAGGCGAAAACCACCCCTTCCTTCCGCCTCCTTGATTTCTATCTCACCATCTATGGCCGTCCTACCGTCCTCATCCCCACCCTTAAGTACCTTGGTGTCACCCTCGACCGTCGCCTCTCCTGGACCCTCCATCTCTGGACAATCCAAGCCAAGGCACACTCCCGACTCTGTCTCCTCAAGCTCCTTTCTGGCTGTACACCCTCCACTATACTCCACACCTATAAATCCCTCATCCACCCTATCCTCTGTTATGCCCATCCTGCCTCGATCTCTGCCCCCCCCCCCCCTACCTTTTACAAATCCCTTCAGATCCTTGAACGCCATGCCCTCTCCCACGCAGATCCTGTACGACCTAATTCCGTTCCCCCACCTCCTCCTTTTCCTCGAACGGATACGGATCCGCTACACCTCCCGTAAACTCGATCCTCCTCACCCGCTTGTCTCACCCAACCTCTCCTACCCCCACCCACTGCTGCGCCTGTATCTCCACGTCCCACCTGCTCTCCATCTCTCCACGCTCCTTACCCTCTCCCAAGGTGGCTTCTGCCAGCTCCCCCTCCCTGATGATGCCCTCCTGACCTCCATCTACCCCTCCTACCAACTTTGATCCTCCCCTCCCCCATCCTGTGTATTTTCCTTTGGGCACCCTCCCTCCCTTCTCTCTCCTTTTCCCTCCATCCCCCCTTCCTCCACCCCTCTTCCTGCGGGCTTCCCCTACCCCCCCTCCTCCCTTCCTTCCTCCCCCCTGTCTCCCCTGCCCTTGGCATCTCTGCTCTTCCCTCTCCCTCTCCCACCCCCCTCCTCCTCTCTTGGCAGGTCTCCGGACTTGTATACGCTCAGTGGACATCCGCGCGCCGGAGATCATCGCCTCGTGTTTCTGTGTGTGACGTCGTTCATGCTCAAGTGTTCCAGTGTTATTCGTTTTGTGCTCCAACGTTCGCGTGTGACAATTTTCGTCTCTGTGGGTGTCCACGTGTCTGAACAATTTTATCTTGGACTCTACGCCCGTGAACGGCTCCATGTATTTTAAAAGTGTATGTCTCCGTTTATATATCCACAGTATTTATTCTATAACTGTCTTCATTTGTATCTTTTTTTTTTTTCCTCTGTGGCCAAAGAACGGCGTACTATGCCGCTGATGGCCTACCTGTAACAGGTATAAAAATAACAATAAAGAAAAAAAAATTTCTGATTACGTGCTGATACCCATAGATATGACACAATGCTTCTGAAATTGTATTTTGGAATTCATCTAACAATGATGAAACCAATTACATTCATCACCCCATTTTTTGCTACCACAAAGTGAGGATCTATTACACCTAATAATATAATAGGATAATAGGTTTCATTGGTGGGGGGGATGGGGGGAGGGAACTATTCATTGCCAAACCTCAAAACTGGGTCACGTATTAACGAAAGAGTTATGACACCATACTGAAATCCAATTAAATGACTGTTTTCAAAAGAAACGTCCACTAAACTGACACTAGAGAAGGAAAGATTATGTTTACACATACAACTGCGGCCTAAAGGCATCACATGCCTTGATATTAATAAAATATTAAACATAACATTAAATCTTCCACTACTTTGGAAGTATTAGAGATTTACAGAATCCAAGACCAGTTTCGGAATCAGCAAAAAATTCCTTTGTGATTAGACGTTTGACACATCAAGTTGTCTTCTTCGTTTCTCAGCCTCTTTTTTCTGCATTTGCAGATATACCGGTTGTATAGTTTAAGTACCGTGTTTAGCAACTATAATGAAAGTCTTATTAAGATCAAACGCATTCCGCTTTATTCTAAGGCGTCTTGAGTGGTCACTGCAACAATATGATTTTCCTCTCTTACAAATTGGTTTGCTAGAATCATGAACAGTTCGTATGCTTTAAGTTACTATTATAAGCAGTATTAATTCTTATCGTTACTCACAGTTTACGTTGACGAAGAATAAGGTAAACAACAAAAAACAGAGAGTAACGATATGAATTAATATTGTTTATGGTATTAAAGCGTGGTAACTGTTCATGATCCTAGCTAACAAACTTGTAAGAGAAAATCTCATTCTGGAAACATCCCCCTAGCTGTGGCTAAGCAATGTCTCCGCAATTCTTTCGCGAGTGCTAGTTCTGCAAGGTTTGCAGGAGAGCATCTGCAAAGTTTGGAAGGTAGGAGACGAGATACTGGTAGAAGTACAGCTGTGAGGACGGGGCGTGAGTCGTGCTTGGGTAGCTTAGTTGGTAGAGCACTTGCCCGCGAAAGGCAAAGGTCCCGAGTTCGAGTCTCGGTCCGGCACACAGTTTTAATCTGCCAGGAAGTTTCATATCAGCGCACACTCCGCTGCAGAGTGAAAATCTCATTCTAATTAAGAACAAACTATTTCTCGGCACTTTTTAACCGTGTTCCACACGCGTGTTTCACTGCGGAACAGAAAGCATCCTCAGGCATTTTCATACCGCGTATTAACAGCACGACAATGAGAGTACAACAGTGCAGAGGCTGCGACTGCACACTATTTTTGAAATGAGAGCTACACAGCTAAAGGGTGATTAAGAAATACATTGATGACTGTTAATACATTTGACTATTTTAAAGTTTCGTTTAACGTAACTTAGTAATGTTGTTGTTGTGGTCTTCAGTCCTGAGACTGGTTTGATGCAGCTCTCCGTGCTAATCTATCCTGTGCAAGCTCCTTCATCTCTTAGTACCTACTGCACCTACATCCTCCTGAATCTGCTCAGTGTATTCATCTCTTGGTCTCCCTCTTCGATGTTTACACTCCACGCTGCCCTCCAATGCTAAATTTGTGATCCCACGATGCCTTAGGACATGTCCTACCAGCCGATCCCTTCTTCTAGTCAAGTTGTGCCACAAACTTCTCTTCTCCCCAATCCTATTCAATACCTCCTCATTAGTTACGTGATCTACCCACCTAATCTTCAACGTTCTTCTGTAGCACCACATTTCTAAAGCTTCTATTCTCTTCTTGTCCAAACTATTTATTGTCCATGTTTCACTTCCATACATGGCTACACTCCATACAAATACTTTCGGAAACGACTTCCTGACACTTAAATCTATACTCGATGTTAACAAATTTCTCTTCTTCGACCATCATCAGTTATTTTGCTCCCCAAATAGCAAAACTCCTTTACTACTTTAAGTGTCTCATTTCCTAATCTAATTCCCTCAGCATCACCCGACTAAATTCGACTACATACCATTATCCTTGCTTTGCTTTTGTTGATGTTCACCTTATACCCTCCTTTGAAGACACTGTCCATTCCGCTCAACTGCTATACCAGGTCCTTTGCTGTCTCTGACAGAATTACAATGTTATCGGCGAACCTCAAACTCTTTATTCCTTCTCCCTGGATTTTAATACCTACTCCGAATTTTTCTTTTGTTTCCTTTACTGCTTGCTCAATATACAGATTGAATAACATCGGGGAGAGGCTACAACCCTGTCTCACTCCCTTCCCAACCACTGCTTACCTTTCATGCCCCTCGACTCTTGTAACTGCCACCTGGTTTCTGTACAAATTGTAAATAGCCTTTCGCTCCCTGTATTTTACCCCTGCCACCTTTAGAATTTGAAAGAGAGTATTCTAGTCAACATTGTCAAAAGCTTTCTCTAAGTCTACAAATGCTAGAAACGTAGGTTTGCCTTTCCTTAATCTTTCTTCTAAGATAAGTCGTAAGGTCAGTATTGCCTCACGTGTTCCAGCATTTCTACGGAATCCAAACTGATCTTCCCCGAGGTCGGCTTCTATCAGTTTTTCCATTCGTCTGTAAATAATTCGTGTTAGTATTTTGCAGCTGTGACTTATTAAACTGATAGTTCGGTAATTTTCACATCTGCCAACACCTGCTTTCTTTGGGATTGGAATTATTATATTCTTCTTGAAGTCTGAGGGTATTTCGCCTGTCTCGTACATCTTGCTCACCAGATGGAAGAGTTTTGTCAGGACTGGCTCTCCCAAGGCCGTCAGTAGTTCTAATGGAATGTTGTCTACTCCCGGGGCCTTGTTTCGACTCAGGTCTTTCAGTGCTATGTCAAACTCTTCACGCAGTATCGTATCCCCCATTTCATCTTCATCTACATCCTCTTCCATTTCCATAATATTGTCCTCAAGTACATCGCCCTTGTATAGACTCTCTATATACTCCTTCCACCTTTCTGCTTTTCCCTCTTTGCTTAGAACTGAGTTTCCATCTGAGCTCTTGATATTCATACAAGTGGCTCTCTTTCCTCCAAAGGTCTCTTTAATTTTCCTGTACGCAGTATCTCTGATTAGTGAGATAAGCCTCTACATCCTTACATTTGTCCTCTAGCCATCCCTGCTTAGCCATTTTGCACTTCCTGTCGGTCTCATTTTTGAGACGTTTGTATTCCTTTTTGCCTGCTTCATTTACTGCATTTTTATATTTTCTCCTTTCATCAATTAAATTCAATATTTCTTCTGTTACCCAAGGATTTCTTCAAGCCCTCGTCTTTTTACCCATTTGATCATCCGCTGCCTTCACTACTTCATCCCTCAAAGCTACCCATTCTTCTTCTACTGTATTTCTTTCTCCCATTCCCGTCAATTGTTCCCTTATGCTTTCCCTGAAACTCTCTACAACTTCTGGTTTAGTCAGTTTATCCAGGTCCCATCTCCTTAAATTTCCACCTTTTTTGCAATTTCTTAGTAATAATCTCATACATAAGTCGGACCTACTTCCAAGAACGTAACGCCATTGTACGTGTGCCACGGCTTCTGACCAACCATCGAGTTTCTGTTTGTTTACATCAGGTTTATTCTTATGATGAACGGAGTATAATAATGTAATACGTACTGTCAAATGGCTGACACTGCTTCCTGCTTCATGGTGAAACACGCCCGCGGAACACCTTTAAAAATGGCGATAAACAATTGTTGTTAATGTTTTACACAGAATTGCAAAGAAAATTCAGCCTTGAACTTTTTCTAGAAACGTATTTCTAAATAGAAAGGAATCGTCCGTGTAAGATCTGCGGCGTAATTCGTAGCGTGACTCTACCGACTCTCAGTGGATTTTTTTTCATTCAGTTCAAATACCTGTATAATTTAAATAGGAAATTCATGAAATGTATGCAAATTAACAAGTACTAAATGGTCATTTTCATGAAAAATGCATGTTTTCTTGTTTCTAATAACACATATCATTTTCGTTGCAAATATAAATTCTCAGTTATCGATATTTTATAAAATATTAATAAAGATTAATAAAGAAAGATTAATAAATATTGTTTAAGTTAAGAAAGCATTTGGAGAAAAATGAAAAATCAAATACCCTTTCATTTGAAGTATGTTCATCGTTTTGTACCAAAGGTGTTGTCGCACGAGAGACTGAAAAATAAGCGTCGTAGAAACATCGGAAAACTATAATTTTTCACGGCGTCCAACACGCTGTACAAATGCTACATTGTCACAGTTGGCACCGTACCACTGCAGTCAGAACACTACAGAAGTGATCTGGTACCAAGTTAAGGGACGTACTCGAACTAATGCACGAAGCTTTGTCACACAGCACAGCCGAACGCTTGCGAAATGCGAAAAGCACGTCAGAAGAGAAGAGGAAAAAAAATGCGATGTTTGGGTGGCTTCGTGGATTCCGTTGTTGATCGCCTCGTTATCATCGTAGCAGATGACAATTCAGCACTGACATGTGTTCCTCGGATTCGGCTATGGGAGTAGTGGTAGTTAAGAGATTACCAGACGACAGACTATAAGTAATACGTTTTTCACTGACTCGAATTTTTGACGACATGGTGAAATCCGTACAATATGCTGTTGTGTTACACATAGTTCATGCGGAAAAATTACCTTGTGTTTAAGTTAGGAATTTTCATCACTCTTGTTTTTAGTTACAATACTATATTAGCTAAGAAAGAATGCGTGTTTATGTTTTCCAGCGTGGTCATCTGAGAACCATATTGACGGCATACTGCCATATATTATTATATTCTGTTTAAAAATTAAATGACTTTCGAAGTTATAGGTTGTTTCTCTGCTCGTCTCTTTTTATGTATTAACTGTTCAGATCACTGCAGATTAGTTGGAGCAACTGGCTGGCCAGAGGTGTCCAAGTTACATGCGCCGGTAAATCTATTGTCCGTTATCCTCGCTGAGTCGTAAGGCACAGAGTAAAACGTATCCTTACTATCGTACTTGACTGTAATCCAGACAGCTTGGCTTCTGCTCCACATGGAACGAAATCCAATAACATTTGAGCATACGCGGTAGAATACATAGTATAATTTTTACATCATGTTTATTCTTACGATGAACGCAGTATAGTGATCAGACAGCTTAATACTACTAAGAAGTACATATTTATACCTCGTTTTGTGACCTTACATCAATTAAACTGGTGAGGAGACTTTGTCTACACATACATTCATAAGAGGAGCCAGGGGCAGTTCTCAGTGGCCTGAAATTGACGTAGCTCAGCAGAACTTCAATAATGTATTTTTGTGATTGGCTACCAAAGTTAAGTTGACAACACTGGAAAAACATAGCTTATGATTGTTGATATTGTGAAAGCTGTTTGTGAAGTGTGTTTCGCAATAAATGTAATTCTATTGAGACATGTTTTGATTTATTCCTTGGTGCATGGAACATAGTGGCCAGCACAAATTAATCCTGAGACCAAACTCCTGAATGGACTGCACCCATTTTAATTTTTGATCGTGTTGTGGAATCCAATAGTTGGATCTGTGAATTGAATGGGAACTCAGAGTGTAACTGTCTGTCGATCTCCAGTTTAGAAAACGTCCTAACTCGAGAAAATTATGACGGTGGAGGTGTTAGTCCTTCTCCACATGTCCACCCTTCAATGAGATCCCTTTTAACTTCTTGTAGAAGTCTGCTTTTTGGTTGTTTCACCTTGTCTTTATTCTGGAAATGCCTGTCACGCAATGCTTCTTTCTTCCTAGAATACAGGAAGAAGTCATCTGGAAATACTATCGATGACAGTGTTGTTAAAGCAGAGTTACTAAACAGAGCCTTGCGAAATCCCTTCACCAAAGAAGACGAAATAAATATTCCAGAATTCGAATCGAGAACAGATGCCAACACGAGTAACTTAGAAGCAGACTTCCTTGGAGTAGTGAAGCAACTTACAACATTCAACAAAAGCAAGTTTTCCAGTCCAGACCGTATACCAATTAAGTTGTCCGCCCCCGGTAGCTGAGTGGTCAGCGAGACAGACTGTCAATCCTAAGGGCCCGGGTTCGATTCCCGGCTGGGTCGGAGATTTTCTCTGCTCAGGGACTGGGTGTTGTGTTGTCCTAATCATCATCATTTCATCCCCATCGAAGCGCAAGTCGCCGAAGTGGCGTCAAATCGAAAGACTTGCACCAGGTGAGCGGTCTACCCGACGGGAGGCCCTCGTCACACGACCAATTAAGTTCATTTCAGAGTATGTTGATGCAGTAGCTCCATACTTAACAATCGTATACAACCACCCGCTCGACGAAAGATCCATATCCAAAGACTGGGAAGTTGCACAGGTCACACCAATATTCACGAAAGGTAGTAGGAGTAATCCACTAAATTGCAGGCCCGTATAATTAACGTCGATATGCAGCAGAATTCAGAAACATGTATTATGTGGCCGGCCGAAGTGGCCGTGCGGTTAAAGGCGCTGCAGTCTGGAACCGCAAGACCGCTACGGTCGCAGGTTCGAATCCTGCCTCGGGCATGGATGTTTGTGATGTCCTTAGGTTAGTTAGGTTTAACTAGTTCTAAGTTCTAGGGGACTAATGACCTCAGCAGTTGAGTCCCATAGTGCTCAGAGCCATTTGAACCATGTATTATGTTCGAATATTATGAATTACCTAAAAGAGAACGGTCTATTGACAAACAATCAAGACGGATTTAGAAAACATCGTTCTTGTTAAACACAACTAGCTCTTTACTCACACGAAGGGTTGCGTGCTATTGACAAGGGATTTAAAATTGATTCCGCATTTATAGAGTACCAGAAGGCTTTTGACACTGTATCTCGCAAGCAGCTTGTAATCAAATTGCGTGCTAATGGAATATCATCACAGTTATGCGACTGGATTCGTGTCCTTTCAGAGAGGTCACAGTTCGTAGTAATTGACGGATAGTTATCGACTAAAACAGAAGTGATTTCTGGTGTTAATCCTCTTCTATTCCTCATCTATATAAACGATTTAGGAGACAATCTGACCAGCCACCGTAGGTTGCTTGCAGATGGTGCTGTCGTTTATCGTCTACTAAAGTCATCAGAATATCAAAACAAATTGCAAAACGATTTAGAAAAGATATGTGTATGGTGTAGAAATTGGCAATTGGCCCTAAATAATGAAAAGCGTGAGTTCATCCACATGATTGCTAAAAGGAATCCGTTGAACTTCGGTTGCACGATAAATCAATCAAATTTTAAGGCCGTAAATTCAACTAAATACCTAGGACCCACAATTACGAACAATTTAAATTGGAAATAACACATAGGAAATGTTATGGGGAAGCGAGCAAAAGACTGCGTTTTTTTTTGACAGAATACTTAGGAAATGTAGCAGATCTACTAAAGAGACTGCCTACACTACGCCTGTCCGTCCTCTTTTGGAATACTGATGCGCAATGTGGGATTGTTACCAGATAGGATTTGGAGTGTATCGAGGAAGTTCAAAGGAGAGCAGCACGTTTTGTACTATCGAGAAATAGGGGAGATAGTGTCACGGACATGATACAGGATTTGGGGTGTATATCATTAAAATAAAGGCGTTTCTCGTTGCGGCGGGATCCTTCTCACGAAATTTCAATCACCAACTTTTTCCTCCGAATGCGAAAATATTTTGCTGACGCCGACATACATAGGGAGAAACTGTCATCGTTATAAAATAAAGGAAACCAGCAACAAGTTCATATTCGTTGACTCACCGTTACCTGAATCCAACTTATACATTCATCATGAGACGGCTTGCCTACTTTCATGAAAACAAGTGGACGTTAGCTTACTGATGTCCACCAGGAACATTTGTTTGAATAGTGTTTGTCCAACTAACAGCTTTCACGGAAAGATATAGGTGTTCGTTTACCCAGCGCGCTGTTAAGAGAGTGGAATAATAGATTATTATTGTGAAGGTGGTGCGATGAAACCTCTGCCAGGCACTTAACCGTGATTTGTAAAGTATCCATGTATATGTAGACGTAGATGTGCCAATTCAGGGTAGGGCGAGCGGGGGGTAAAGTATGATAGCTGAAAGAAACAACATCTGTGGCTGCGTCATGAGCAGAATGAAGTGCGGCCGTAGTCGTGCAGCAAAAACACCGCCTCGGGCAGCTTTCCGTATCCTCCTCAGGAGATTTCCATAGTACACCTTTGTGGCGATTTGCCACTCCCGAGCACGATTTATTAGCATCACACCGTGGGGGTGGCAAAAAAACAGCAACGTCACCTTGTCCGAGAATGGCTGGTTCTTCTCTTTTTTCATCGGTGGTGAGTCCAAAGAGCATGCTCCGCTACGTTGTGTTTGGATCGTTGTGATGCACCCAGCAATCATTGACGGTGATTAGGCGGCTACAGAAGCAATTTGGATTGGCTTTATGCGCGTGCAACATTTCCGATGTTGCCTCAATTCGATCAGGTTTTTGAATGAACAACTGCGGAACCCAGCGGGCAGTTGGGCAGTTACCTCTGTCATGTTCAAAATGTCTTTTTTTTTTTTTTTTTGGTCATCAGTCTACTGACTGGTTTGATGCGGCCCGCCACGAATTCCTTTCCTGTGCTAACCTCTTCATCTCAGAGTAGCACTTGTAACCTACGTCCTCAATTATTTGCTTGACGTATTCCAATCTCTGTCTTCCTCTACAGTTTTTGCCCTCTACAGCTCCCTCTAGTACCATGGAAGTCATTCCCTCATGTCTTAGCACATGTCCTATCATCCTGTCCCTTCTCCTTATCAGTGTTTTCCACATATTCCTTTCCTCTCCGATTCTGCGTAGAACCTCCTCATTCCTTACCTTATCAGTCCACCTAATTTTCAACATTCGTCTATAGCATCACATATCAAATGCTTCGATTCTCTTCTGTTCCGGTTTTCCCACAGTCCATGTTTCACTACCATACAATGCTGTACTCAAGAGGTACATCCTCAGAAATTTCTTCCTCAGATTACGGCCGATATTTGATATTAGTAGACTTTTCTTGGCCAGAAATGCCTTTTTTGCCATAGCGAGTCTGCTTTTGATGTCCTCCTTGCTCCGTCCGTCATTGGTTATTTTACTGCCTAGGTAGCAGAATTCCTTAACTTCATTGACTTCGTGACCATCAAACCTGATGTTAACTTTCTCGCTGTTCTCATTTCTACTACTTCTCAGTACCTTCGTCTTTCTCTGATTTACTCTCAAACCATACTGTGTACTCATTAGACTGTTCATTCCGTTTAGCAGAACATTTAATTCTTCATCACTTTCACTCAGGATAGCAATGTCATCAGCGAATCGTATCATTGATATCCTTTCACCTTGTATTTTAATTCCTCTCCTGAACCTTTCTTTTATTTCCATCACTGCTTCCTCGATGTACAGATTGAAGAATAGGGGTCAAAGGCTACAGCCTTGCCTTACACCCTTCTTAATATGAGCACTTCGTTCTTGATCGTCCACTCTTATTATTCCCTCTTGGTTGTTGAACATATTGTATATGACCCGCCTCTCCCTATAGCTTACGCCTACTTCTTTCAGAATCTCGAACAGCTTGCACCATTTTATATTGTAGAACGCTTTTTCCAGGTCGACAAATCCTATGAAAGTGTCTTGATTTTTCTTTAGCCTTGCTTCCACTATTAGCCGTAACGTCAGAATTGCCTCTCTCGTCCCTTTACTTTTCCTAAAGCCAAACTGATCGTCACCTAACGCATTCTCAATTTTCTTTTCCATTCTTCTGTATATTATTCTTGTAAGCAGCTTCGATGCATGAACTGTTAAGCTGATTGTGCGATAATTCTCGCACTTGTCAGTTCTTGCCGTCTTCGGAATTGTGTGGATGATGCTTTTCCGAAAGTCAGATGGTATGTCGCCAGACTCATATATTCTACACACCAACGTGAATAGTCGTTTTGTTGCCACTTCCCCCAATGATTTTAGAAATTCTGATGGAGTGTTATCTATCCCTTCTGCCTTATTTTACCGTAAGTCCTCCAAAGCTCTTTTAAATTCCGATTCTAATACTGGATCCCCTATCTCTTCTAAATCGACTCCTGCTTCTTCTTCTATAACATCAGACAAATCTTCACCCTCATAGAGGCTTTCAATGTGTTCTTTCCACCTATCTGCTCTCTCCTCTGCATTTAACAGTGGAATTCCCGTTGCACTCTTAATGTTACCACCGTTGCTCTTAATGTCACCAAAGGTTGTTTTGACTTTCCTGTATGCTGAGTCTGTCCTTCCGTCAATCATATCTTTTCCGATGTCTTCACATTTTTCCTGCAGCCATTTCGTCTTAGCTTCCCTGCACTTCCTATTTATTTCATTCCTCAGCGACTTGTATTTCTGTATTCCTGATTTTCCCGGAGTATGTTTGTACTTCCTCCTTTCATCAATCAACTGTAGTATTTCTTCTGTTACCCATGGTTTCTTCGCAGCTACCTTCTTTGTACCTATGTTTTCCTTCCCAACTTCTGTGATGGCCCTTTTTAGAGATGTCCATTCCTCTTCAACTGTACTGCCTCCTGCGCTATTCCTTATTGCTGTATCTATAGCGTTAGAGAACTTCAAACGTATCTCGTCATTCCTTAGTACTTCCGTACCCCACTTCTTTGCGTATTGATTCTTCCTGACTAATGTCTTGAACTTCAGCCTACTCTTCATCACTACTATTTTGTGATCTGAGTATATATCTGCTCCTGGGTACGCCTTACAATCCAGTATCTGATTTCGGAATCTCTGTCTGACCATGATGTAATCCAATTGAAATCTTCCCGTATCTCCCGGCCTTTTCCAAGTATACCTCATCCTCTTGTGATTCTTGAACAGGGTATTCGCTATTACTAGCTGAAACTTGTTACAGAACTCAATTAGTCTTTCTCCTCTTTCATTCCTTGTCCCAAGCCCATATTCTCCTGTAACCTTTTCTTCTACTCCTTCCCCTACAACTGCATTCCAGTCGCCCATGACTATTAGATTTTCGTCCCCCTTTATATACTGCATCACCCTTTCAATATCCTCATACACTTTCTCTATCTGTTCATCTTCAGCTTGCGACGTCGGCATGTATACCTGAACTATCGTTGTCGGTGTTTGTCTGCTGTCGATTCTGATTTGAACAACCCGGTCACTGAACTGTTCACAGTAACACACCCTCTGCCCTACCTCCCTATTCATAACGAATCCTACACCTGTTATACCATTTTATGCTGCTGTTGATATTACCCGATACTCATCTGACCAGAAATCCTTGTCTTCCTTCCACTTCACTTCACTGACCCCTACTATATCTAGATTGAGCCTTTGCATTTCCCTTTTCAGATTTTGTAGTTTCCCTACCACGTTCAAGCTTCTGACATTCCACGCCCCGACTCGTAGAACGTTATCCTTTCGTTGATTATTCAATCTTTTTCTCATGGTAACCTCCCCCTTGGCAGTCCCCTCCCGGAGATCCGAATGGGGGACTATTCCGGAATCTTTTGCCAATGGAGAGATCATCATGACACTTTTTCAATTACAGGCCACATGTCCTGTGGATACACGTTAAGTGTCTTTAATGCAGTGGTTTCCATTGCCTTCTGCATCCTCATGTCGTTGATCATTGCTGATTCTTCCGCCTTTAGGGGCAATTTCCCACCCCTAGGACAAGAGAGTGCCCTGAACCTGTATCCGCTCCTCCGCCCTCTTTGACAAGGCCGTTGGCAGAATGAGGCTGACTACTTATGCCGGAAGTCTTCGGCCGCCAATGCTGATTATTTATCAAAATTTAGGCAGTGGCGGGGATCAAACGCGGGACCGAAGACGTTTTGATTATGAATCGAAGAAGCTACCCCTAGACCACGGGTCTTTCTTACAAAATGTCATACAAGATGTTGAAACCCCATCCACAACTGACTGTCACTTTTTCCATTATTGCCTCGATAGGTCTTCGAACATCAGAACCTCCACATCTGTTACTTCGTAATTCAGACTTCTTTGACGACAATGGAAGCGTCTACGCCATCTCAGTATGGATTAGGGAAGCGTTTTTCCTCTTAACACGCAGAAAACAAATGCCGTGTGGTGCATCGCTTTGCTGCTGCACCTTCTTTTTTTTGCCTTGGCTGTTTCAGCGCTTGCGGCATACTAGTGTGCAGGGATTTCAGAGTGTATCAGCGAAACAAACGATTTTTTTTTTGAGGGGATAGTTAAAACCTTATGACTATCTCTCGTATCGATTTCAATTAAAACTTCTTTCATATGTAGGCAACTTTGATCGTGAAACGCCTGAGTGGACAATTACGAAGTCAAGCGAGCTGAAAGATAACTCCGCCAGTGGAATACAGAAACCTACAAATCGTTGTTTCTACGAGACAATAAAATTATTTATTAATTAGTACGCAATTGCTACTATTGCCAGGCAGGCAAACCTGACGAATGCGTACGCATAAATAATATGTTGTTGGATTAGGAGACTCCACTTACGAACTTTGGACGCTTAATGTATAAGCTTAGCTGGTCAGTCTTGACATAAGAGTCCGTAAGATTGGAGTCAGTGTTCAAAAGTTGAAGATAGCAGTTTTTACAATGAGGGGGATAAAACCAAAAGGAAGTAGAACAAATATTCTCGTGTCAAAAGTCAAGAATTTAAATTTGACAGATTTCTTTCACTAGACTGATTTCTCGTTTTCTTTCCATACGAATGTATGCTTATGAGATAGAACGGTCTCAAATATCACTTCCGCCTCACTCTTCCCTTGCGGTACGTACGGCTGGTTAAAAACCCAATATGTGTGAACTCTACTGCACATTGTATACGTGACATTACACGACTTCCTATCTATATAGGCAACATAAGGGGAACTGTCGCTTAGCGGGGCAGTATCATGGAATATTGCAGGAACTGATGTATATACTATTTTGTCAAATTACGACGTCTTTGGAGAACCGTGGGTATTATGCGGTACAGGCTGTTGACAGTACACAACAGAAACCAGCAATAATTTGATATTCGTTGACTTTCTTTAATACGCACCGTTTATACATTCATCCTCAGACGGCTTGCCTACTTTTATGAAAACAAGTGGACACTAGTTCACTGATGTCCATCAGGAACATTTGTTTGAATAGTGTTTGTCCAACTAACAGCACGAAGGTTCTTCGTCATATTTGCGAACACACGCACACACACACACACACACACACACACACACACACACACACACTGCGGTCTTCATTACTAATGAGGTTCGCTGCGCAGTAGTACAATATGTTTCCACTCATCATGTATTTTGACTGAATTATATCATCTGCTGTGTACTGTGAGCATTCTGTGTCTTAGCTCTAACAATTGTGTTTTTGTTATGCTGTTTAGCCGCACGGGGTAGCCGTGCGATCTACAGCGCCTTGTCACGGTTCGAGCGGCTTTCCCCCGTCGGAGGTTCGAGTCCTCCCTCGGGCACGGGTGTGTGCGTGTTGTCACTACCGTAAGTTAGTTTAAGTAGTATGGAAGCCTAGGGACCGATGACCTCAGAAGTTTGGTCCCATAGTCCTTACCACAAGTTTCCAAAATTATGCTGTTTAATTTTTGTCTTTTCATTATCAGTGTGCCTTTCATGATTCGATTTTTCATCAAATTTCTACACTGCGGTATTGATAATGTTTTGAAACTGAATAGTTGATACGGGGATACTATATCTGCTACAACGTTCATAAAAGCATAAAACCCAACAAAAATGGCCATTGAGTACACACACACACACACACACACACACACACACGCACACGCACACACACTATCCACTCACCCTGCTACCCACCCACAGCGAACCCCCCGCCCCTACTCCCCCAGCGGGTCCGGGGTAAGAATAGGCCCGAGGTATTCCTGCTTGTCGTAAGAGGCGACTAAAAGGAGTCCTTCCCCCTCAAGGGGAAGAGACGGACGGTTCAACGACTTACATTTGTGGTCATTTTGGTTTTTAGCTTATTCTGGTTTCTTCCTTCCTTTGTTTGTTTCCTTTCTTTGTCCTTCTCCCTCTCTCACTGTCTTCCTTACTTTTTACCTTGCCTTCTTCTCCTTGCCCTCTTCTCCTTGCCTTCTTGTCCACCCTATGGTCTCCGCCTCGGCGTTTGAGACAATCTATCCTTTTTCTGCCGGCCGGTGTGGCCGTGCGGTTCTAGGCGCTTCAGTCTGGGACCGCGTGACCGCTACGGTCGCAGGTTCGAATCCTGCCTCGGGCATGGATGTGTGTGATGTCCTTAGGTGAGTTACGTTTAAGTAGTTCTAGGGGACTGATGACCACAGATGTTAAGTCCTATAGTGCTCAGAGCCATTTGAACCATTTTTGTCCTTTCTCTCCCTCTCTCCCCATTTTTTTCCTATTCTTCTTTCCTCGCTGTACGTGCCTAAAGGCCGACACACGCGTTCGCACGCGTAGCTGGTGACGGGGTAAAGCGTAATTCCCCGCCCTGGGTAGACAAGTAGAACCCGTGCGTACCCTCTGGTAAAGGCCAGACCCGGGGAGGGGTGACTGCCCGAGCTGACAGCTTCCGACCATGCCGATTGGTCCCTCCGCCCGTTTCTCGGGAGGTGTGACCTGGGGTGTAAACATTCACCTAAGGCGGGAGCGCCCTCTGAGAGGGTCCCCACAAGGAAGGAACGCGCCATCGGAGACGCTGGCAATCATGGGGGATTGATCCGCAATGGATTTCTCTTCCTCTTCTCTCTCGACTTCTGCCCAAAAATGGAAACTTGACCAGCTACCAGTGACAAAAGTACTACCGCCTGCCCCAAAGTTCCTCGCAGGTTCTAGATCTGAGGACGGAAAGGATTTTTCATCTTTCAACCCTTTCGTTATTCAGAAGGGTGTAGATGCCATAGCCGGACCTGTCAAGTCTTGTACCAGGATGCGTAACGGTATCTTGTTGTTGTAAACTGCCTTTCACGCACAAAACCCCTTCGGGCCACACTCCTGTACACGTTCCCTGTCCAGGTGGAGGCTCACCACACTTTGAATTCGTTGTGTGGTGTGCTATCTACTAGATCACTCGACGGATTGACTGACGTGGAGATTCAGTCTTTCCTCGCTGAGCAGGGCCTGACTGCTGTCCATAGGGTCATGAAAAAGGTCGACAATGACCATGTACCGACCTGAATTCTTCACCTTTGATAGTGTTCAGCTGTCGTCGCGCATCAAAGCGGGCTATGAGGTTATTTCTGTTCGCCCCTATGTCCCGACACCTATGCGCTGCTACCAGTGTCAGCGTTTTAACCACACCCGCCAGTCTTCTTCTAATGCGGCTAAGTGCGTCACTTGTGACAGGGACGCCCATGAGGGTGAGTGTCCACCTCCGTCTCCTCGTTGCGTGAACTGTCAAGGTGACCATGCAGCGTCCTCTCGCGACCGTCCCATCTACAAGGATGAACGCAGTATACAATAAATTCGGGTCAAAGAGAGTGTCCACCTCGGCTGCTCGCAAGCTTTTTGCTAGTAGGAAGCCCACGCTGCTCCCAGCGGGGAAATACATTACCGTCCTTGCCCTACCAGGGAGGTATCGACGCAGACATGCGATCTGACCTTTAGCGCTACGGTCGTACCGTTCGGTCAGTGCTAAGATCGCCCGGTCAACGTCTCCTCTTCCTCCCGTCACCTCTAAGACACAAGCACCTTCATCAGCTTCTGCCAAGACTAAGACCCAGAAGTCAGATGCACGGGCCTTCAAGAAGGAACCGTCCCGTGAAGACTTCTTACGTACCCCGAACTCCCAGTCATCGACCAGTACTTCGACTAAACGACCTTCCAAGAAGGCTCATAGGAAGAAAAGTTCTCCTTCTCCGCCACGGCGCGTTTCTTCTCCTGCGCCACCCAGCGGTTGCCGCCCCAGGCCGTCATCCGTTTCGCCTGGCCGCACCGCTGGTAGCCGAACATCTGGCCGTTCACCGGCGGAGGAAGCTCCCCCTCCCGACCATCTTAACATGGTGGCCGACGAACCTATTGAAAAAATGGACGATGACTCTCCACCTATTGATAGCGGCAGCAGTGCTCGCTCGAAGCCAGGCCCTCAGCGGCCTTCGTGATGACCCCTTCTTGCTTCTCCTTTTTCTTTTGCTTCTCACGATGGCACTTCTTCATTGGAATATTCGTGGCATTCGCTCCAACCGAGAGGACTTAAAGTTGCTGCTACGGTTGCACTTTCTGCTCGTAGTAGCTCCCCAGGAAACAAAGCTACGCCCATGCGATCGTATTGACTTGGCACACTATACCTCTGTGCGTTTTGACTTACCCCCTGTGGCAGGAATTCCGGCTCATGGAGGGGTTATGTTGCTGGTCCTGGATGATATATACTACGATACCATCACATTGCACACCGATCTGTAGGCAGTTGCCGACCGAATTACTCTCCCGACTTTCACATTTTCCATTTGTACCGTTTACACTCCATCGTCGTCTGCCGTTACTAGGGCAGACATGGTGCAAATTATTGCTCAGCTACCTGCACCATTTTTGTTGTCTGGAGACTTCAATGCCCACCATCCCATTTGGGGCTCTCCAGCATCCTGCCCGAGAGGCTCCCTGTTAGCAGACATTTTCAACCACCTCAGTCTTGTCTGCCTCAATATTGGCACCCCTACTTTTCTTTCGGACACAACTCACACCTATTCCCATTTAGACCTCTCTATATGTACTCCCCAACTTGCACGTCGGTTTGAGTGGTACGCTCTTTCTGATACGTATTCGAGCGACCACTTCCCTTGTGTTATCCATCTCCTGCAGCATACCCCATCTTCATGCTCAACTAGTTGGAACATCTCCAAAGCAGACTGGGGGCTCTTCTCTTCCAGGGCGACATTTGAGGATCAAAACTTCGCAAGCTGCGATAGTCAGGTCGCACACCTCACGGAAGTCATTCTCACTGCTGCTGAATATTCCATCCCTCACCCTACTTCCTCTCCACGTCGCGTACCGGTCCCCTGGTGGACCGCAGCATGTAGACGCTATACGTGCTCGTCGACGTGCTTTACGCACCTTTAAACGCCACCCTACGATGGCGAATTGTATCAATTATAAACGATTACGTGCACAGTGTCGTCGTGTTATTAAAGAAAGCAAGAAAGCCAGCTGGGCTGCTTTCACAAGTTCCTTCAACAGTTTTACTCCCTCTTCTGTTGTCTGGGGTAGCCTGCGCCGGCTATCTGGCACTAAGGTCCACTCACCAGTTTCTGGCTTCACGGTCGCAAATTACGTCCTTGTGGCCCCTGAGGATGTCTCCAATGCCTTCGGCTGATTTTCCGCAGAGGTTTCGAGATCCGCTCATTACCACCCTGCCTTCCTCCCACGAAAACAGGCCAAGGAGGCAAGGCCACCTAACTTCCGCTCCTCGAATCATGAAAGTTATAATGCCCCATTCACCATGCGGGAACTCGAAAATGCACTTGCCCGGTCACGATCCTCCGCTCCAGGGCCTGATTCTATTCATATTCAGATGCTGAAGAACCTTTCTCCTGCGGGTAAAGGTTTTCTTCTTCGTACTTATAATCGCATCTGGATTGAGGGTCATGTTCCCATATGCTGGCGCGAATCTGTTGTTGTCCCGATTCATAAGCCGGGGAAGGACAAGCTCTTGCCTTACAGTTATCGACCCATTTTCCTTACCAGC
Organism: Schistocerca americana; assembly: GCF_021461395.2. NCBI lineage: Eukaryota > Metazoa > Arthropoda > Insecta > Orthoptera > Acrididae > Schistocerca > Schistocerca americana. The sequence continues at coordinate 136,094,564 of NC_060121.1, forward strand.
TGTGTCTGTAAGGTGATGGAACGATTGGTTAACTCTCGTTTGGCTTGGCTGCTCGAATCTCGACGCCTACTTACCAATGTACGATGTGGATTTCGTAGGCGCCGCTCTGCTGTTGACTATCTGGTTACCTTGTCGACCTTCATTATGAATAACTTCTTGCGGAAGCGCCAGACAGTGGTTGTGTTCTTTGATTTGGAGAAGGCTTACGACACCTGTTGGAGGGCGGGCATTCTCCGCACCATGCATACATGGGGCCTTCACGGTCGCCTCCCTCTTTTTATTCGTGCATTTTTAATGGATCGAAAGTTCAGGATACGTGTGGGTTCTGTCCTGTCAGACGCCTTTTGCCAGGAGAATGGGGTGCCACAGGGCTCAATTTTGAGCCTCGCTCTCTTCGCCATAGCGATCAATCCAATAATGGATTGCCTCCCAGCTGATGTATCAGGCCACCTTTTCGTGGACGATTTTACCATCTACTGCAGCGCGCAGCTTACATGTTTCCTGGAGCGCTGTCTTCAGCGTTGTCTTCACCGTCTTTACTCCTGGAGTGTCGCCAATGGCTTCCGTTTTTCCGCCGAGAAGACGGTCTGTATTAACTTCTGGCGCTACAAAGAGTTTCTCCCACGGTCCATACTTCTCGGTCCCGTTGCTCTCCCATTCGTGGAGATAACAAAATTTTTAGGTCTTATATTTGACAGGAAACTCAGCTGGTCTCCACATGTGTCATATTTGGCTGCCCGTTGTACCCGTTCCCTAAATGTCCTCCGCGTTCTCAGCGGTACGTCGCGGGGAGCGAATCGAACCGTCCTACTTCGCCTATATCGGTCGATCGTCCGCTCAAAGCTGGATTATGGGAGCTTTGCATACTCCTCCGCACGGCCGTCCATCTTACGCCGCCTCAACTCTATACAACATCGGGGGTTACGTCTTGCGATCGGAGCGTTTTATACTAGTCCCGTCGAGAGTCTTCATGCTGAAGACGGTGAATTGCCACTAACCTACAGGCGCGATATATTGCTTTGTCGGTATGCCTGTCGGCTATTTTCAATGCCCGACCACCCGTCTTATCGTTCCTTTTTTGACGACTCTCTCGACCGTCAATACGGGGTTGTATGTATCTGCCCTGCTACCCCTTGGAGTTCGCTTTCGTCGCCTCCTTCAGCAACTTGATTTTCCACTCCCTACAACCTTTAGAGTGGGCGAGAGCCAAACGCCACCTTGGCTCCAGGTTCAGGTTCACGTTCACCTTGACCTCAGCTCGCTCCCAATGGAGGTTACCCCAGCTTCGGTCTACCGCTCGCGCTTTTTCGAACTTCGTTCGAAGTTCATTAATACGATTTTCATTTATACAGATGGTTCTAAGACCAAAGACGGTGTCGGGTGTTCTTTTATTGTCGGGGCACACGGTTTCAAATAACGGCTCCACGGCCATTGTTCGGTCTTCACAGCTGAGCTATTTGCCCTCTGCCAGGCTGTTGTTTACATCCGCCGCCACCGACATTCTGCTTATGTCATCTGCTCTGATTCCCTGAGCGCCATCCAGAGCCTCAGTGATCCGTATCCGGTTCATCCTTTCGTGCACCGGATCCAATGCTCTGTTCAGCAGCTGGCGGACGACGGTTTTGCGGTTACCTTATGTGGGTTCCTGGCCATGTCGGTATCCCTGGGAACGAAGCTGCAGATACCGAGGCCAAGGCTGCGGTCCTCCAGCCTCGGACAGCTTCCTGTTGTGTGCCTTCATCTGATTTTAGCAGGGTCATTTGTCAGCGCATTTTATCGCTGTGGCATGCCGATTGGTCTACACTTACTGAAAACAAGCTTCGGGCCTTGAAACCTCTCCCCACGGCTTGGACGACCTCTTCACGCCTTTCTCTACGGGAGGAGGTCGTTATGGCCTGGTTACGGATTGGACACTGGCGGTTCAGCCACCGCCATCTGCTGACGGCTGCACCGGCGCCGCTCTGCCCATGTGGGCAATTGCTGACGGTACGCCACTTTTTAGCGTCCTGTCCGAATTTTAATACACTGCGCATTGATATTGGCCTGCCATGTACTCTGGATGAAATTTTAGCGGATGACCCAGGAGCAGCTGCTCGCGTTCTTCGTTTTATCCACGTGACAAACCTGTCTAAGGACATTTGATTATGCTGTTTTCTTTAAATCCCTTGCCTGTTAATGTGCCTTTTATAGTGTTGTCCTTTTTAGTTGCTGTTTTAACATTGTGCCTCGCAGTGCATTCATAATTTAGTCTGGGCGCTAATGACCACTGTAGTTGTGCGCCCTAAAAGCACAAAAAATAATAAATAAATAAATAAAAAACCAACACACACACACACACACACACACACGCGCGCGCGCGCGCGCGCGCGCGCGAGCACGCACACAAACACACACACATGAAAGACTATGACTTTTAGCTTCGTTACTGTACACATTTTAATCATTCACGAACAGCACTGCAACTGTGCAACGAAATCTTCGAGAGCTGTATCAACAACATATGGTTAACGAGAGGAGAAGAGCTGGTAGCGTGTAGTTTCTGGTCAACAGATTGTGCACTAATTTCCATAACCCAAAAGCGATCCACCTACGTAAAACTTCATGGGTAGTGAGATTGTGGCACAGGGAGGAAGAACATTGGAAGTAGAGGACTGAAGATTGTCGGGGAATGTGATTGAAATTTTGAGAATTCCCAGCTACTTTGGCTCTCTCACGTTCCTACACGATATCTGCTTCAAATAAACACTGTACTATGAAAAAAGTGGTTGCTTCTTTCCACATTCAGGGCAGGAACATTAACTGTGAGCTGTTATCGATGTGAAATACCCGCTGCGACTGGCAGTCGAATAATGCAAACTGGAACCTCAATTGGAGATCGCAGTTAACGAGAAAGGAAGGAGATCAGCTTGTCAGCACATCTTAGTAACATGAAAAGAGTGTTGTTTAAGGGTGAATTTCAGCATTGACAACAAAATTAAAAATCAAATTATTGGCATTACAGAAATCTTATGTAATACACCAAAAATGGTTTTAAAGTTAAATAGTATATACTCCGTAATAATGCTAGATGTTTACCCCCACATACTGTCACACATTGATTAAGAGGGTCTGCGTCGTTTTAATAACTCTCGCATTCTCTATCGATAGTCGTCATTCTATTAGTTTGTCTATCTCCTTGAAATTTCGTACTTTGATCTGTCTGACAAATTAATCTACATCAATTTCCTTGTACATTATTAAGTGACCATTGTTGGCGAATGAAGGGAGGGATTCACCTTGAAGATGATCTCATGAATAGACATAGCAGTTACCGTTCAATAATGCGCAAATCTGTTACTGAACGCAATATATTCACATTGTAAATTATTGGTCAGAACCTTTTTTTGCTACAATTAATAAGACGGTGACAGCTTGCCATCGACATCTACCCCTGAAAATGAGAACCAGGAGATTCATAATAGCAGAAAGGAAAGTCTTTTTAACAAGTAAGAAAAATGAAGTTGATCCTGGGAAAACGCGCATCGATTTCAAATCTGCTCCATACTAGTTAACAGACTGCACTGGAAACTGCACTCTCTTAAAATTAGGTATGCATCCGGATGAGTGATAACTGAAGGATAACCTTCTTCCTTTCCTGTTTAAAATGTCGCTTCAGTTAAACTGACCAGCTTCTTGTTTACACACAGTTTTGAGCAGCTGAAAAGTTTTGACTAATCGAGGTTCTGTAGGAAAATACAAAACTTAAGGATGAAAGTAACTTTCGCATGGGGTATCACCGCCAAGTAGCATAGCTTGATGAAACTTAGACCGTACGTAGAAAGAACTGCTACGGTATAGTCCAGAAGGTGACTGAAAGAAATGTGCAATGACACAAATAGAAATGACACTTCTATTCAAAGACAATAATTACGCCTAAGTTACTGCGATTTATGATGGTCTCCTGAACATTACTAAAGGTGGGTCATGGTTCTTTTAAAGGATGTCATCACGACGGCTGGCAATGCATGCTCTCCAATGTCCTTCCGTGCCGGTCACAGGTCGATTCCATATTCATAGATTTCCAGAAGGCTTTTTATACCGTTCCTCACAAGCGACTATTAATCAAATTGCGTGCATATGGAGTATCGTCTCATTTGTGTAACTGGATTCGTGATTTCCTCTCAGAGAGGTCACAGTTTGTAGTGACAGACGGTAAATCATCGAATAGAACAGAAGTGATATCTGGCAAGGTAGTGCCACAGGCCCACTGCTGTTCCTGATTTACATAAATGATCTAGGTGATAATCTGAGCAGCCTCCTTAGATTGTTTGCAGATGATGCTGTATTTATTATTTATTTATTTATTTAGCGTATGGTGCTACACACATAGTTTACCCTTATTACATTATGAAATTATATGATACAATACAGTATAAAATACATAAGTGAAGGATACATATTCAGATAAAATATAATACATAAACACAGCAAAAAGTAACATCACAGTAGATATTTTGCGTTACACACGTCTTCAAATTCTGACGTCTAAATTGGCGATCCATTCGAGGCAGGGCGGTGTGGCGTTGAAGAAGTCAGCCGGACTACCCTGGTAGGCTCTTAATTCACAGTCCTGGGCGATGCATTGTATTGTTTGATTAAGTGCCCCACAGTCACAGCTAGGGCTGAGAAGCTAACTCCACTTGTGTAGATTGTGTGCACATAGTCCATGTCCTGTTCGGATTCTGTTTAGGCTTTTCCATAGCTGTCGTAGAAGTTCAGAGCCCTTAGGTTTCTCTGATAGATAAGTTCACGGTTGTCAGGGGAGGCACCATCACTCCAGCTCTCGTGCCATTTAGTATCCATTCTGAAGTTGGCAGCTGACAGTTGTTGGGCCAGTCTTAAAGGGGGATTTCTGGAACGGAGTCGTGTTGTCCAAAAATGGTTCAAATGGCTCTGAGCACTATGCGACTTAACTTCTGAGGTCATCAGTTGCCTAGAACTTAGAACTAATTAAACCTATCTAACCTAAGGACATCACACACATCCATTCCCGAGGCAGGATTCGAACCCGCGACGGTAACGGTCGCTCGGCTCCAGACTGTAGCGCCTAGAACCGGCTGGCCACTCCGGCCGGCTAGGAGTCGTGTTGTTTCCAAAGTTGGGGTATCTTCATGGATAGGAAGTAGCGGGTTATTCATTATTTTTGTGTATTCCTTCGTCAGAGCTTCCTGTCTTCGCTGGGAGGGTGGAGCTATATGACTAAATGTTGGAAGTGAAGCCAATATAGTGTCTTTATGCAACCAGTTACGGTTCTCATAGCAGCGTTGAGCTGGGTGTCCACCTTGTTTACATGCTTGCTGGTTAACCACGCTGGTGCACAGTACTCGGTTGAAGGCGAGTGCAGAGGTTCGTAGTGTGTCTGCTGCTGCTCCCCAGTTAGTGCTGCAGGGCCTCTGAATGAGGCTGTTCTGTGAGCTTGTTTTATTGGATACATTTTCCAGGTGTCTTTTGAAGGATAATGTCCTATCTAGAGTGACCCCCAGGTACTTTGGATGTGGCTGATATCGCAGTTGACTGTTATTCATATGAACCTTCAGCTCATATCCCGTTATTCTGTTGTTCAAATGAAAACAGCTGACTTCAGTCTTGGTGGGATTTGATATTAGCCTCCATTTGGTGAAATACTCATCCATTTTGTTTAGGTCAGTTGTGAGGATGTTTTCGTGGCTAGGGCCACATCATCAGCATAGCTGAACTTCCTTCAGATGGTTTCAGGCAGGCCAGAGATGTGAAGATTAAAGAGCATTGGTGCTAAAACTGATCCTTGAGGCAATCCATCGTTCAGTTTCCTCTGTTTGAGTGTCATACGGCAGGGGATTACTTTTATCAGTTTGTGTAGAAGTCCTTCCTTCTATACAGTGTCATAGGCAGCTGTTAGGTCTATGAAAGCTACCGCAGTCTTTTTTGTTTTGTTTTTGAAAACCTGCTTCAATATATGTCGTTAGACTTAGAACCTGGTCTGTGCAGCTCCTATTGGGTCTGAAACCTGCCTGCTCTGGTGGGATGACTTCTAGGATTTGTGGGCCCAAGCCTGTTGTGGAGTAACCGTTACAGAAGTTTGTAGCAGCAGCTGAGAAGAGCGATAGGGCGGTAACTTTCGACTTTATCTGATGGTTTGTTTGGTTTCAGCAAAGCAATTATTTTAGTAATTTTAAAAGCTTTTGGCAGGCAGCCCGATGTTAGTATGCATGAGTAAAACTTGGTCAGCCATTTCTTCGTTTCCTTCCCACATCGAGTCAGGAATTCAGGGTGCATTCCATCGTAACCAGGCGCCTTATCCGTTTTAACATCACTGAGAGCAGCTTCTAGTTCTTCAATTGTGAAGCTCCGAGAGTACTCAGTTACGTGAGGTGTTGTTCGCTGTATGTTTCTGTGTTCCCTTTTTACTTTTTGTGTGTTTGGTGTTTGTCTCGTGGTGCTCTAGATAGTGATACGATTCGACTTGCTATCTGGTATGGAGCACTGTACGAGCTACTTGATTGGTGGTTTACTTTCCCCCCACCCCAACTCTTTAGTAAGCTCCAAGATTTTCTGCTTGACTTCTTAAAATACGTTTCAGCAGTTGTCTTAATCTATCTATTTCTTCGAGCCTCAACCATTGTCTGTAGCAATTCATCGGCTACGTCTGTATCACCATGTTTTACGTATGTTTAAAAAAGTTTCTCACAATCTTTGTTCCAGCCCGGAATGTATTCCTTGCGGTACCCATTTTGCTGTTGCAATCACTGCACCTACAAATCTGTTGTAATTTTTAGGTGTTGCTGGGATCCATCTTACGACCTTGTCAAGTTCTTGAGAGAACAGTTCCCAGTTTGCCTTTTGGAAATTCCATCTAGGTCTTGGTATAGATTGGATCACCAGGATTGGTATGCCTATTTCCTATATGACTGGACGATGTTGACTGCGTGGGAAATCTGGTAGGATCTTTCTGGTTATGCTAATTGGTTGGCCACTGTGATTCTGGGTGGAGAAACATAGATCTGGATTTCAGTCTCCACCCCATGCTGCTGATCTGAAAGTTCCCTTAACCTTTGCATCGAATATGAGACTTAAGCTGTTTTCTTCCATCCAGTCTTTGACTGCAACGCCATTCTGGTCACTGATGTTGTATTTCCACATTATATGGTGACTATTGAAATCTCCCAAGTACAGAGCTGAATGGGGGAGTGAGGGTAGTACCTCTGGAGGCCACTGGACGAGTGGAGGTTTGTAAACATTAGTTATTGAAACTTCTTTCACTTTTATACTGACAGTGTGGACTCCACTGTCAATGCCAGAGTGCAATACCTGGGCATTTTCTATGTTGCTGCGGATATAAGTAGCACAGCCGTGTGACTGATGGTATGTCGCACATAGTATCTCGTATTCTGATATTCTGCCTCGTGCCTTAAGATCGGCCACACTAATTACATGAGTCTCTTGTATAGCAAAAACATCAATGTTCCTCTCACGGAGCATTCGAGACAGAGTTTCGCATTTGGATCTGCTTAGTCCTTCAGTATTTAGTTGGAAAATTCGGAGGCTAGGTCCGATATTTCTTGTCATGCAGCTCCTGCAGGAGTCATTATCTGACAGGCTTGCTTCCATGTGCGCAAGGCCAGAAGATCCTCTAGCGAAGATAAGTCTGGCGCCAGCTGTCGTTCTAGCTTATTTAGCATTACCCAGGGTGCATGTGTGGACTTCTTCCACGGACGCGAGCTAGTTTACACCCCGATGATGCTGTAACTTAACGTCTAGTAAAATCATCAGACGATCAATTACAATTACAAAATGATTTAGAGAGAATTTCTGTACGGTGCGAAAAGTGGCAAATGGCGCTAAACAAAGAAAAGTGCGAGGTCATCCACATAGGTACTAAAAGAAATCCTATATACGATAAATCGAACAAATCTAAGGGCTGTCAATTCGACTAAATACCTAGTAATTACAATTACGAGCAACTTAAATTGGAAAGACCTCATATATAATATTGTGGGGAAGGCAAAACAAAGATTGCGCTTTGTTGGCAGAACACTTAGAAGATGCGACAAACCCACTAAAGAGACAGCCTACATTACACTTGTCCGTCCTCTGCTGGAATATTGCTGCGTGGTGTGGGAACCTCACCAGGTAGGATTGACGTAGGACATCGAAATAGTGCAAAGAAGGGAAGCCCGTTTTGTGTTATCGCGCAATAGGGGTGAGAGTGTCACTGATATGACACGTGAGTTGGGGGTGGCAATCACTGAAACAAAGGCGGTTTTCTTTGCGGCGAGATCTGTTTACGAAATTTGAATCACCAACTTTCTCTTCCAAATGCGAAAATATTTTGTTGACACCCACCTACGTAGGGAGAAATAATTATCGTAATAAAATAAGAGAAATCAGAGCTCGAACGGAAAAATTTAGGTGTTCCTTTTTCCCATGCGCCATTCGAGAGTGGAATGGTAGAGAAATAGTATGAAAATGGTTCGATGAACCCTCTGCCAGGCACTTAAGTGTGAATTGCAGAGTAACCATGTAGATGTAGAAGGCTGGCAAGGAGTTCTTGAGGTAGGACGTTCCTTTCCACCAACAGCGCGGTTTACAGCTGCTGGATGGTCAGTGCAGGTAGAAGGGCTGCAAAACGTCGCCCCAAAGCATCTCACACGCGTCGATGGCATTTAAGTTGGCGGGAACTGGCAGCCCACTCCATTCGCTGAACATCCTCTCGTTCCAAGAGCTCCCCCATACATGCATTTCGAAGCAGTCGCGCATTGTCGTCCATGAAAATGAAGTCAGAACCGAATGCAACATTGATGAGACGCACGTGGGAAAGGAGTACAGTGTCACCGGTGAGTGTACCGTGTACAATGTGTCGTAGCGGCCCCTTATCGGTTAGAGGGCCCGCACAACAGACAATCAAGGTGGGTTGCCGACCTCCCTTCAAGACCTCATATCAAAACATCGCCAGTAAATGTAAACATTAACAGACTTTCCGCACAAGCACGGCACTGCTTCGTGAAAAGCCATGTGACAGAGGTCCACCGATTGGAACTAACGTAACTAAGTGTAGCACTCCGCAGAATCGGTGTTATAAACACACCAGCAGAGTCAGACCGGCAGTGTGTACCTACAGTTATAACAGCACCAGCCAGTACCTACGCCGACTCTAGCCCAGTAGATACTCACCACAGTCTTCTGTAGAAATTTGTATCCTGTTGGGCGTAACGCCACTTTGAAATTGTGTAGCGTAGTATTATGGTTGTTATTATTTCTTTTCATTGTCTTGAAACTTTTATCTGGTTTTTGCCACCACAAGAATTATTGTGTTTCTTGTTGTTCTTGAGTTTGGAAATTAGTGCAGTGAAGTGTCATTTCTGTTCATCTCATTGCGTATTTCTTAAAGTTATTTTCTGTACTATACTGCAGCAGTTCTTTTTATGTATTGTCCAAGTTTCTTCAAGTATGTCACTCGGCAGTGACACATCATTCGCAAGTTACGGCCCTCCTTAAGTTTTGCACAGCAGTCTAATGAGATATCCCACTTCAGACACAAGACGAGTTGGTGACAACTGAACAGCACAAGGCGAGTTTAAGAATTCTTCCATCCTCACCCGACATTATTTTTTTCTAGACAGTAAGACATACCTCAGTATAAACTGATTGGTATTGATCTCAACGTAAAGAAGCTTCTGTTGCGATCAAGAAAAATAAGTTGATAGCGAACTATTATGGATTGCTTGTCTTCTTAACTGACTCCATCATGCTTCATAAATAAGATATACGTGTAGTAAGTTTGGTTGAAGTTTCTTGTTGCTTTCCATAGCTATGCTCACATGTCATTAGCTTCCCATCCCAACCCCATCCCTAGGAATGTCCACGGACTGTTGTCTGCACAATGAATTCCGCCTTGAGGGTCTCTGGGAGGTATTTAATAATTCGCCACACCACGATACAGGAACGAGAGACATTCGAAAAATTCTTCAGTTTTAAACCTAGGGAATTACGATCGCAACCAGAGGTGGAAATACCGCAGTTCAAAGACACTCCACCACATGGAAAGTGGCTACCAACGGTATATTGAAATACAGTGCAAATAAGCTGATAACACAACGGCGAACCCCTGTATTTCATGCGATCTGCCAGCTATACTTATACACCCTGTCATCACGTTACCAGTAGAAAGGTGACAACAAGGAAATCGCAAACAAAACCCACACGATCAGGTACACTGAGCGGCCGATTTTATATTCAAATTTACCTCTCTGATGGTGGCTGCGGAATGTTGCAGGACGGAGACCACAGCGTTGGCCCAGGAGATACGGCCAGCGACCAGCAACAACGTAAACTGTCAATCCTCGCACGCTTCTTTTGACAGCATAATCCACGACCAGCGTTATAGCCGCTCTAGACCGTTGCAGAGAACTTTTTTCTCACTGCTCTTGTGTCACATTTCTCCCTTTGCCCTAATCGTATCTAACCTGTTCTGATTACGGCCATCAACCCCTCTCTTACATCGAAGCAGGGGCTCACATATATATCTCCTTTATGTATAATAGTTATCTAAGAAATATGACAGATACTGTTAAAATGATTTGGATGTCTTTAGCGACAATGTGAGTATATAACACTTACTGTGAATTAATAAAGTTAATACTGGCAATATTTGTACTACTGCTGCTGCTTAGCTGCTGCCACTAATAATGGTAATAGGAATAACAATGACAATAATAACTATGGTGATAGTGGCAGATATAAAAAGAATTTTTTGGAGTACAAAATAAATCTAAGGAGACTGCACCAGTTAAGAGTACTGGGAAATGAGAAAGATCTGGTTGGAAAGGACGTACAAGGATAACGACTACATACAGGGACAATGATAATCATTATCGTTGCTTCAATAGATATGTCATTAACTGTCTTCTGAAGCAGGGGATGTTACTCACTTCTACATCTACATCCATACTCCGCAAGCCAGCTGACGGTGTGTGGCGGAGGGTACTTTGAGTACCTCTATCGGTTCTCCCTTCTATTCCAGTCTCGTATTGTTCGCGGAAAGAAGGATTGTCGGTATGCCTCTGTGTGGGCTCTAATCTCTCTGATTTTATCCTCATGGCCTCTTCGCGAAATATACGTAGGAGTGAGCAATATACTGCTTGACTCCTCGGTGAAGGTATGTTCTCGAAACTTCAAAAAAACTCCGTACCGAGCTGTAGAGCGTCTCTCCTGCAGAATCTTCCACTGGAGTTTATCTATCATCTCCGTAACCCTTTGGCGATTACTAAATGATCCTGTAACGAAGCGCGCTGCTCTGCATTGGATCTTCTCTATCTCTTCTATCAACCCTATCTGGTACGGAGCCCACACCGGTGAGCAGTATTCAAGCAGTCGGTGAACAAGTATACTGTAACCTACTTCCTTTGTTTTCGGATTGCATTTCCTTAGGATTCTTCCAATGAATCTCAGTCTGGTATCTGCTTTACCGACGATCAGCTTTATATGATCATTCCATTTTAAATCACTCCTAATGCGTACTATAATTTATGGAATTAACTGCTTCCAGTTGCTGACCTGCTATATTGTAGCTAAATGATATGGAATCTTCCTTTCTATGTATTCGCAGCACATTACACTTGTCTACATTGAGATTCAATTGCCATTCCCTGCACCATGCGTCAATTCGCTGCAGATCATCCTGCATTTCAGTACAATTTTCCATTGTTGCAACCTCTCGATATACCACAGCATCATCCGCAAAAAGCCTCAGTGAACTTCCGATGTTATCCACAAGGTCATTTACGAATATTGCGAATAGCAACGGTCGACACTCCCCTGCGGCGCACCTGAAATCACTCTTACTTTGGAGGACTTCTCTCCATTGAGAATGACATGCTGCGTTCTCTAATATAACGCGGGAAATTATTCCAGAGCCGGGTTCCTGTTACTGAAAAGGAGTTCGAGAAAATGGATTTTGTTTTGATGGGAATGGTTATTTCTGCCATGTCGTTGAGACAAGACCGTTAAGGTCGAGGAGGGATATGGGAGACGGTGTACTTTGATGAGACCGAAGAGAAGGTAGAGGGTATGGAAATCTCTGTGCGTGTCAGCATGCAGCCAGGATAGTTGTGCATGTGATGATGAAATATGATCAAAGAGCCAAACATCGGAGATATAGCGAACACATTCATTCGTAATCAGTTCCAGGTGCCGTGAGTTTTCATGAGAATTGCATTGCTGGATAACATCTCTGTAATCGATATTTAAAAGTATAAGTGCTTGTACAGGTTTCTTTTTCAGGTCAAGAGGGTCAAGAGAGAAGAGCTTTCTATATTTTTTATAGAGCGTGGAGCGATTCTGATTCCTTCTTGCACATTACAGTTACATCAGTTCCATTTAGATTTTCATAAGTTATTACTCGTAGAGTCTTTCTTTTGTCCCTTCTAGGCTTAAAAGTGGTGGGGATATTTCGGCCTACCGAGGCTAGAATGACCAACCAATAGCTTTTGGATTTTGAATGGATTCAGTTTTAACCCCGCGCCCAAATTGATCAATACAAAGAGGTCGGTATTGAGATTCTCGGTAGCTGCATTCAGATTTATTGGTTTTGCATTTAGATATAATTCGAGGTCATCAGCCTATGTGTGGTATTTGCAGTAGGAGAAAACTGGTAAAAAATCATAGACATGCATTGGAAAGAGTATAGGGCCTAATACCAAACCCTGATACTGCCTGCCTACAACGTGACTTTATAGTGCTGAACACGATGCACTGCTAGCGAGACGTCATGTATGAGAGAAACGATTGCGCTGCATTTGGCAAGAAATTTAGGCGGCACCCTTCAGAAGATCCAGTCTCCTACTCTCAGATGGGACTACATTAGTGGGTGATGGCACTCGGACGTATGGACGACATTACAGACACTCCCCCCCCCCCCCCCCCCCCAAACCTGTGAATTCCGTGACAGCAAAGTATCCCTTTCGCAGAGATAAGAGTACAACTTTCTGTGGTGGTCGCGATGCAAGTGTGGGCGTGGAGGTACTCCACTTAAAAAAGTATGTCCTGATCTCACAGCAGTTTTTGCAGATACTAAGTCATATGTGTACCAAGTTTTTTTAACATTCCAGAACTGCGCTTTACACTTCATCCCTTCCTTCCACCGAAACCACCGCTAGAGGTTACATGCCATGGAAGTTCTCTCCAGTCATTCCATTAACCCGAAACACTATCGATTCGACACTATTGTGGTTCGTTTTCGAATATTTTAATACTTCACAGTCCCACCCCACCTGTAAGGGTGGAGGGTGTGTTACACCAAGAGTATATTTTCCCACGGAGGGAGTCACGTGTGTAGCAATGCGTGTTGATGGAACTCCAAGATTTCTTAAGCGATGCCTGCATTTCAAGATTTTTCCATCCTCATCCCCACAAATAGCTGTGCTACCGAGTGTCTTATCGCCGCGGCAATTGTCTCCAGATATTTTGTCGTAATCCTAGAATTTTTACCTGCCACTTACCGTTTCCTTCGGCACCTACAAACTTACTTAATGTGGAAATGCGTAGTTTTGCCTTGGTTGGGAATCCATGTTTAACTTTAGGTCCCTCTTAGATGGCTGGATGAGTCAGTTCAGGAATTCAAGGCAATTGGGAGGGAGGCGACTGGATAGCACCTCCAATAGGGTAAAGCATTGTGGTATTCAAATCAATCTTCGAGTTAATGACAGCTTGGATTTTCTTCAAAACTTGGCATGATTCACCAACAAAAACGGAAACTAGGGTAATAGATTACGAAACCGAATATTTTCGTGAATATTATCTGCATAAGAAGATTCCTGGCCAAGAAGTCTACCAGATCAAACATACACCTTAATTTGAGGAAGAAACTTTTGAAAATGTGCGTTTGGAGTACAGCATTGTATGATAGTGAAACATGGACCGAAAGTAAAACCGGAACAGAAGAGAATCGCAACATTCGCGATGTGGTGCTACGGACGAATGTTGAAAATTAGGTGGTCTGATAAGCTAACGAAGTGGGTGGTTCTCCGCAGGCTGGGAGAGGAAAGGAATGATGGAGAACACTGACAAGGAGAAGGCACAGGATGATAGGACATCTGTTAAGACATCAGGAAATAACTTCCATGGTACTGGAGGGAGCTGTAAAGGGTAAAAACTCTAGAGGACTACAGAGATTGGAATACATCCAGCAAAACAAAATGGAAATGAGCGTACGTCATAGTGGGCCGGGAAACAAAATGGAAATGAGCGTACGGCATAGTGGGCCGGGAGTCATCCACTCGGGGAAGTTCGGCCGTCGAGGGCAAGTACTTATTGCATTCGACGCCACATTGGGCGACTTGCACGTCGGAGATGGAAATGAAATGATGATGAGAACAACACAAGTGGAGAAAATCTCCTGCCCCAGCCGGTAATCGAACCCGGGCCCTTTGGCGTGACATTCCGCCGCGCGTATAACTCAGCTAACGGGGCGGACTATACACAGAAAAAAAATCCTAATTGTGAACGTATGTTGCAAGTGCTCCGTACATTTGATGCACATTTAGCAAAATACGACAGGGCATGACACCATTTTCTACATCTGTGCTGGGAATAACCCATTTTCAAGTACAGACACCATTTTTAGATTTATCTTCATTCTAAAGGTGGCAGGGGTAAAATACAGTGAGCGAAAGGCTATTTACAATTTGTACAGGAACCAGATGGCAGTTATAAGAGTCGAGGGGCATGAAAGGGAAGCAGCGGTTGGGAAGGGAGTGAGACAGGGTTGTAGCCTCTCCCCAATGTTATTCAATCTGTATATTGAGCAATCGGTAAAGGAAACAAAAGAAAAATTCGGAGTAGGAATTAAAATCCATGGAGAAGAAATAAAAACTTTGAGGTTCGCTAATGACATTGTAATTCTGTCAGAGACAGCAAAGGACTTGGAAGAGCAGCTGAACGGGATGGACAGTGTGTTGAAAGGAGGATATAAGATGAACATCAAAAGAAGCATAACAGGGATAATGGAATGTAGTCGAATTTAATCGGATGATGCTGAGGGAATTAGATTAGACGCTTTAAGTAGTAAATGAGTTTTGCTATTTGGGGAGCAAAATAACTGATGATGGTCGAAGTAGAGAGGGTATAAAATGTAGGAAAGCGTTTCTGAAGAAGAGAAATTTGTTAACATCGAGTATAGATTTAAGTGTCAGGAAGTCGTTTCTGAAAGTATTTGTATGGAGTGTAGACATGTATGGAAGTGAAACGTGGACGATAAATAGTTTAGACAAGAAGAGAACAAAAGATTTCGAAATGTGGTGCTACAGAAAAACACTGAAGAGTAGATGGTTAGATCACATAACTAATGAGGAGGTATTGAATAGGATTGCGGAGAAGAGAAATTTGTGGCACAATTTGACTAGAAGCATCGATCAGTTGGTAGGACATGTTCTGAGGCATCAAGGGATCACCAATTTAGTATTAGAGGGCAGTATGGAGGGTAAAAATAGTATAGGGAAACCAAGCAGATTCAGAAGGATGTAGATTGCAGTAGGTACTGGGAGATGCGCTTGCGCATGATAGAGTAGCATGGAGAGCTGCATCAAACCAGTCTCTGGCCTGAAGACCACAACAACAACAACAATAACTTCATTCATATAAAATTTTAATTAAGGGCTTTATCAGTTGCTGAAAGGTGTCATCATATGCGGAAAAAACGGGCTAGCGGAAGTATACTGGTAAAAATGTGAAATTTGACAGGCATAATGGTTCAAATGGCGAAACGAATTTTAGGTGCACTGGTATTCGACTTTTGATTACAGTTATTTTGATAAGTTAATTAGTTCCACAGAAATTGAAATACAGTATGTTACTCCAAGATCGGAATTCCACTCACCTTGCTCAACTCAACTGATTAATTCTGTCAGAGTCCCCTAACTCGTACCATACTAAAGTTTCCAGTTGTCAATAACTTGTAATTAACATGGTTTTCATCAAAAGTAATTGCACTAATGAAATTACCATATTGAAAAGAAAAGCCTGAATAATGAATTTAAGTGAGGCAAAGGCAGATTAAGGTTTTGATAAATTCAGTTACTGGTACATACTACACAAGTACCTCACATATTATTGAACGAAAAGTAAGAATGAGTAAAAAAATAATTCTTAATAGGGGTGCGATATAACCAGAGGGAAGGTATCACCTTTTACAGACTGTGTATTCACGCAATCTATAATAAATTGTGAAGATTATAGTGTTAGTGTACCACTAGAGAACTAGGGCTCATATAGGCAGTCGTTTTCCCTCGCTCTATTTGCAAGTGGAACAGGAAAGAAAATCACTAATATTGGTACAGGGTACCCTACGCCACACACCGTACAACGGCTTGCGGAGTACGTATGTAGATGTAGATGCAGATGTAGAGAACTTCATGACATGTTGTTTAGTATGTTTAGACTGTTACTTGTGATAAAGCTGATCATCATAGAGGGAACATTGATTATAAATACAATGGAAGAGGCTGAATTAATTACTGCAGCTTGGTGTACATTATTTGATGTAAGTTCGTAACAAACTTTCACAAGAGGAAGATCATTATTATCGAGTGACAGTGAAGCTACCGAAGACAGAAAGGCAGTTGAGCAAACTTCTACTATCATGATAGCACTACACATGAACACACCACTTCACAATCACGACGAACGGCAAATGTGGAGGCTTACATCACCACCTGGGCTAGTCCTGTTCAAGTTGTATGTTAATGACCTTGCGGACAAAATAATAACCTCAGACTTTTCTTACATGACGGAGATATCTATAATGAAGTACTGCTTGAAACATACTGCATAGATGTTGTCAGATCTTCATAAGTTTTCAAAGTGATGCAAAGATTGCGTGCTTTAAATATTCAGACCTGTAAAATTTTCCACTTCACAAAACGAAAAAGTGTAGTGTCCAAAGATTATAATATCAGTGAGTCACAGTCGGAATCGGCCAGCTCTCACAAGTACCTGTGTGTAACTGCAGAGGAGTGAAACAGAACTATCTCATAGGCTCACTCGTGGGTAAAGCAGGTGTCATTATTCGGTTTATTGGTAGAATACTGGGGAACTGCAATCAGTCTATAAAGGAGATGGATTACGAATCACTGATGCAACCCATCCTAAAACATTGCTTTAGTGTGTGAGACCCATACCAAGTATGGGTAGCAGGGGATATTTAACGTATACACAGAACGACAGCTCGAGTGGTCTCAGGTTTGTTTGACCCGCAGTGGAGCGTTACTGAGATGTTGAAAGAACACAGCTAGCAGACTCGGAGAAAGACGTAAACCATCCCGAGAAAGCATACTTACAAAGTTTCGAGAACAGGCTTGAAATGATGACTCTAGGAATATACTACAACCCCCTAGGCATCGCTCGCATAGGGATGGTGAAGACAAGATCAGATTAATTCCGGCACAAGCAGAGCCATTTAAACAATCGTTCTTCCGGCGCTCCATACGTGAAGGGAAAAAATCGTAATAACTGGTGAAGGAAAAAGAAGGGTGAAAGAAAAACTATGCCGAAAGTAATGTGCGTTCGTAACAAACGAGACGTTTTCGAGTAAACCTCTTTCGTTCACAATTAATCTGATCGGAATATTGATTAACGGTCGTTATGTCGTTCGTTGTTACGAAAAACAAAGGAGACACTCTGTCACCAACGATGATATCGCAAGTGTTTTGATCTCCACAGATATCTTTTATGAATGTGCTGTCCTCTAGAATCCGCCCCCCCCCGCTTCCACACACAAAAAAAATCTGTGAAACATCTCAGTAAACCTGTAAACAGCTTTAAGAGTAACCGTTAAACATGCTACAGCTCGGCATTTTTCATAACAAAAAGTATTGCCAGAGGTGAAAGTTACTCTACGTGCCAGGAGCTCGGCAGTGGGGAAAAACTTCTGAATATTTGGATTTGCTTTGTTAGACTACTCTAGCAGAGATGGTGACAAGCTCTGCTGTGCTGTTAAAAAATAATTTAAAAAGCAGTTTCGGGGGTCTAACCCTTGGTGTGGAATGACTACGAGAGACCAACTACATTCTGACAGCGAGAGCAGTGGTTCTCGATAAATAAGGCAGCCCAGTTTCTGTGCTGTAGGCGCGAAACTGCGGATTAAAAGCATTTCGCGGTTGGCATCTACATCTTCCCTGAGCTCCCTGTGAGCCGGAATCTGGTCTCACAGGCTTGCGGAACGCGCCTGGACAGGTTCAAGTTCAGCGAACCCTCAGCGCCGTCTGCGGAACCTCGCCAAACGCTTTGACAACCAACCCTCTTTTTAATTACCGGTTTAAGTCCTAGTCATCATGCACACACACATGCAAGTGGATTACGCGACTGATTAAAGGTGGGAAGCTGATGTACATTTTGTCCAAAATGGTAACAATCCGGGAAAGAAATTAAATCGATCTTTATTTATCAGCTTTTAGACTTCAACACTCCTCTATCGCATTTAATGATAACTGTTCTCCTTCCCTATGAATCAGCTGACCCAGTAACCACGTCAGTCTTGATTTTCTTCCTTTCAGCATAACTCATCATACATCTTACTGAGATTTTCATCGCTATTCTCGCACTGTATCTACTCTTTGTTGAAGTTACTGATTGTTCAAAACGGACACTCCTTATCTAACTTTTTTTTCAATTTTTTCACTCTCTACATAAAATTGAATTAAAGCTATAATTTTAGCCGAACTCATCCTTAAAAAACTGTTTTACTTGATTAGCTTTTTTGTTTCTCGAGAGATTTTGTCGAAACGGTATCAGAGGCTATATCAAAATTTACAAATCCTATATAAATTTGTATTTAGTACTCACTGACGAATGTGAAATTTTTAGTTGTTCCACTGTGACGCACCAAGGTTTAAAGCTACCTTGTCTTCTGCCTTGATGTAACGATATTACATACAGGGGGGCAGTAAAGAGATAGTAATAGGTTTAGTGTAACGCTAATAGGACTATTGTTCCTTTTTTAACCTCTGCGCTTTCCTCATTTTTCTTATTTTCTACTGTTCTTCCTCCATTTCTAGATATGTTACCCTTTCGCATTGCTGAATTATTTATATCTCTTTTTTTTATGTGGCCCTCCACGAATTCCTTTCCTTTCCCAAACTGTGCGGGGTGTATTGTGAGGCTGGAGATGGTTCTGCAATATTTTATGGGTGTTTTCCGCACGGTGACTTTAGGCCCACTCTTTCAGTTTACCGTGAACATGGGTCAGTATGCTCATTTCAACATCCATTGTGACTAAGAGACCATTTTTACATGTGACGATGTGACGTATACATTGACATATAAGGCACTCCGTCTTCAGGCCACAAGTGGCCCATAGGGACCATCCGACCGCCATGTCATCCTCAGCTGAGGATGCGGATAGGAGGGGCATGCGGTCAGCACACCACCCTCCCGGTAGTTATGATGGTTTTCTTTGACCGGAGCCGCTACTATTCGCTCGAGTAACTCCTCAATTGGCATCGAGAGGCTGAGTGCACCCCGAAAAATGGCAACAGCTCATAGCGGCCCGGATTGTCACCCATCCAAGTGCCGGCCACACCCGACAACGCTTAACTTCTGTGATCTAACGGGAACCGGTGTATCCACTGCTGCAAGACCGTTGCCATTGACATATAAGGGGCGTTCACATTTTCTTTTTTTTCTGAAAGCAAGTTGGTTTTATTCGTGATTCCAATACGGCGTATTATTCCCACTCTTTTGGCTACAGAACCGAAGTTTTCAACACAATCTCCGTTCAATGCGACGGCCTTACACTATCTTACTGGGCGGGCCTGGATGCCCGTATTGTCGCTGTCGGAGCCAGCGTCTCGGTGCATCAGTAACCTCCCCATCATCCACCTATTGCTCCCCACGGCGCTCATACTTGGTTGTGCCAAACGGACGGAAGTCGGAAGGTGCGAGATCCGGGCTGTAGGGCGAATGAGAAAGAACAGTGTGGTTTTATTAGCTCCTCTCGGGTGCGCAGACTTGTACGAGGTTGCGGAGAAGGAGTAGTTCGTTTTCATTTTTGTGGCGACGAACAAGCTGAAGTTGTTTCTTCAGTTTCCTGAGGGCAGCACAGTACACTTCACACTTGACTGTTGCACGATGAGGTATGTCATTAAACAGAAGAACCCCTTCAGAGTCCCACAAGTCCGTCGCCATGAATTTAGCTGCTGACGGTGTGGCTTTGAACTTTTTCTTCGGAAGAAAGGTGGTTTTCGAAGTGATGAGCCCATGTCTCATCGCCGTGACGGTGTTCGACAAAAAATTCTCTCGATCAGCCTCGTAACTCACAACCAGTTCCGCTTTTTATTCTCTTACGTTTCGGGGAGAGGAACAGAGCGGAAACATACTTTGAATAGCCCAACTGTGGACGAGTGTGTCAATACTGCCTACAGAGGCGCCCAATTGAGCAACGAAGTGTTTGTTGTGAACCGTCCATCATCTCAAATGAGAGTGTCCTCACGTTCCAACATTTGACGGGTCACACCTGTGTGTGGTTGGCCGGCACGCGGAAGATCGGATAGGTTTGCGTGACATTGTTGCGATGATGACAGACGCCTCGCGCAACGATTCACCGTGCTTTTGTTCACTTCCAGGTCGCCGTAGACATTCTACAAGCGCTGATGCTCTGATTTTCCGCCAAAGCAAACTCTAAGACGGCTCTCCTTGGAACGCACCTCCATTGCAGACGCCATTTTGACAGCTACGTATAACGTCGCCACCAATAGGAACTTCATGAAAATGTAGCGGCTGAAGCGGGAATATTCCACGATGACCCACAACAAATTCCGCATTTTTAAACTAAATTTCGACGAGAAAAAAAGTGTTACATTACGTATTGAAAGCCCCTCGTATTTTATGAACTTTCGTGGTGTTCAGGACGCTGAACTGGAGTTGTTATATACCCTGAGCAAGATTTTAGAGAAACGAAACGGAACATTACGCGGATTCAGCAGCGATGAGAGAAAATGTGCGCTGGGCCGGGCTTCGAACCCGAGATCTCCTGCTTAGTGGATAGTTGCGAGAACCACTTTGCCACCTGGACACAGTGTGTATCGCAACTGCGTGGACTATCTCGGTGCTTGTGTGACACTTTTTTCAAATCGGGGAATCCCAGGCAGGTACACATGTTAAGGAGTCAGATAACTTCAGAAAGGCCTAAAAAAATTGATGGGCAATTTAACATAGCTTCGGGATAAAAACAAAATATTATTCGTTGTAATCATTAAAAAGTTCACATGAGATTTAGGTTACCCCGCCCCCCTCTTTAAATGGGATTTGGTGCAGTTCTGCCAGCCCTCTTCTCCCAACCCGCCTTATGTTGAGGTCGCGTAATTAATGGACGTCCCCTTATTCAACTAACACATGGTATGACCCATCGCTCTCAGGGGCACGCAGTCGCACTGTACATTACCAACACTGAAAATTATAACACTGTTAATGATTATTCAGACATAACTGTCCAGTATTTTGATGCACAGGAGGTAATAGGTCATTTACATAAATTTGTTGTTTATTCTCAAATGACTTATTTCTGTTTTGTTAAATCACCTTTTACGTATCGCAAGCTGGCACATGAGTTCTTTTTGCATGTTCTGTTCGACACTGGTCTACTGCGCCCTGCTAAAAGGCAAAGCTTCGCCGCTCCGGCTTTAGATGGGACAATCGGGGCCGACGACCACCGCGTCGTCCTCAGCCAATGGCGTCATTTGGACGTAGCATGGAGGGGCGTGGGAGGAGCACATCACTCTCGCGGCCGCTGTCGGCTTTGTTGACTTTGGAGTCGCTACTTCTCTTTCAAGTGGCTTCTCAACTGACATCTCGAGGCTGAGTGGATTCCCGTCTAGTCCTCCCACATGGGAAAAATTCCCAGCAGTATCGGGAACCGAACCAGGATCTTTCATATTGCAGTCAGCCACACTGCCACTCATCTACAAAGGTGGACGCACTACTACAGATTTGTGCCAAATTATTGTTGATAGAGGTTGGTTGCTTTACAGTATTAACAAACCTCTCCTAAAAATCACATGTTTAAAATATACTGAAGAGCCAAAGAAACTGGTACACCTGCCTAGTATCGTGTAGGGCCCCCGCTAGCACGCGGGATGTGTGGACATGTCCGAAAGAACAGATACCATCTTCATATAGTTAAGGCTAACCGGCCATTGACCTTCTTCTGTGCGGATGCACACGCGTTGCCCGAACTCTTACGGAATTCGGTAAGATTATCTGCCGCGAGTAATGAGTGTAATGGGCAGGGACACTACGAATGTAGTGTGTGGACTTTAAGTTGGGAATGTGGGTGGTCTCACGGGGAGCGTGCAAGGGATAAATCCCAGCAGTCGCACTACCCTTTGTGCCCTCGGTGGCTCAGATGGATAGAGCATCTGCCACGTAAGCAAGAGATCCAGGGTTCAAGTCCCGGTCGGGGCACACATTTTCAACTGTCCCCGTTGATGTATATCAACCCCTGTCGGCAGCTTACGGTCTTCATTTAATTATCGTTTCACAAAGGATGCAGGTGATCAGATAGGATGCTTAAGTACGTGTCACCTGTCAGTCGTATGTAGACGTATCAGGGGTCCCATATCACTCCAATTGCACACACCCCACATTATTACATAGCCTCCACCAGTTTGAACAGTCCCATGCTGACATACAGGGTGCATGGATTCATGAGGTTGTCTCCATACCGTACACGTCAATCCACTCGATACAATTTGAAACGAGACTCGTCCGACCAGGCAACATGTTTTCAGTCATCAACAGTCCAGTGTCGGTGTTGACAGGCCCAGGCGGGGCGTAAAGCTTTGTGTCATGCAGGCATCAAGGATACAAGCAAGAGTCGGCCTTCGGCTCTGAAAGCCCATACCGATGATGTTTCGTTGAATGGTTCGCACGCTGACACTTGTTGTAGGACCAGCATTGAAATCTGCAGCAATTTGCGGAATGGTTGCATTTCCGTCACGTTGATTGTTTCTCTTGAGTCGTCGCTGGTCTCGTTCTTGCAGGATCTTTTTCCGGGCGCAGCTATGTCGGAGATTTGTTGTTTTGCCGGAATCCTGATATTCACGGTACACCTGCAGAATGGTCGTACGGGAAAATTCCCACTTCATCGCTCGTACGCCTAGTATAACACTTACGTTCAAACTCACTTAAATCTTGATGACCTTATATTGTAGCAGCAGTAACTGTGCCAGACACTTGTTGTATAGGCGTTGCTGATCGCAGTGCCGTATTCTGCCCGTTTACATACCTCTGTATTTGAATACGCATAACTATACGAGTTTCTTGGACGCTTCAGTGTAGTTACACCGTATGCACGACCTAACAATCTTATCTGACGTATCCGGTCAGCCATGTGTAATGAGGAATTGAGCACCAGGTGTCACCAGAGGCGGACGACCCGATAGCACAAGAGGAGCCGGGGCGTGGGGGAGGGGGGGGGTGGTCGTAGGTTGAGTTCCAAAAATGAACAGGATAGAGACAGAAGTGATCACTTTCTGCAGGACCTGAGCATAATTTTGGAGGACAATCCTCAAGCACGTACAGTGCAAGCTGTTTCTGATTTGTTTGACTGATGGGACTGCTAAATGCTATACCACCTACTGCACTCCCCTGACTTAAGGCCTCTTGGGTTCAACTCGATTTCTAAACTGAAGGAAACACTTTACGGCATTCGCTTCAGAACTGCTACAAATTCGTCGGGCAATAGACCGCGCCGCAACTGGCTCTGCTAAGAGTATCCTGCGACTTCCACATCGCTGGCAACGGGTTTTCCGCAATACTGCTGACTACGCTGAAGGTAAGTAAAAGTTTGAAACACATATCTATTTTGTACGAGCTGTAAATAAGTAGTTGCCACTATTAAAGTTGCAACCCCCGTAGTTGTGTACAGGGACTCAATGAGAAGCAATATATGTATGAAAAACAAAAGCGGTCCTAGAGCTGATCCTTGGGGGACTTACGATTTTATCGCCCCATATTTCCGTGGCATTCATTACACGCAGTTGGCAACGCGTAAAAGAAAACAAACTATTTCTGGCTGTAACGAAGATCTCTAGGGTCATCATTTTCACAAGTATTATATCAAATGTAATACGAGTATGCTGATGTCGCAGTAGGCCTGCGGGCGATACGCGCGGGCTTCTTCGGCGTGTCCTGCGAGCGCCGGACCTGGGCGTTGCCACTGCGCCGGCCCGCCAGAGATCATTAGCTGCGGCGATAGGCGCGCAGGACAGCGACCTCCACACCTGGACGGCCGCGGCCGGCCTTCAACCCGCGCACGCGCAGTTCGTTTGCCCCGGACCGCTGCCGGGCAGGTCTGGGCTGGGCTGGTCCGCCGCCCCCACCATACGAGGCGCCACCCGACCACCGGTCCTCGCCTCGTTCCGCTGTCTGCCGGGCTGCGCCGTTTTATTGGCCACGCCACCTCGCTAATTTCCATATCTGTCAGACTCTTAATTATCCTTTTTTCTTTCGCATAGGTGAAATGTTGCTCCTCGCACGAGAACACTGTTGCCTCACAGAAAACCTCTTACTATCTCTCTCGCTCCTTTCCTTTTCTTTTACGAAAGATGTGCCGACCAGGGTCACCCAGCGGTTCTAGGAGCTACAGTCTGGAACCGCGCGACCGCTACGGTCGCAGGTTCGAATCATGCCTCGAGCATGGATGTGTGTGATGTCCTTAGGTTTAAGTACACTATTGGCCATTAAAATTGCTACAACATGAAGATGACGTGCTACAGACGCGAAATTAAACCGACAGGAAGAAGATGCTGTGATATGCAAACGATTAGCTTTTCAGAGAATTCACACAAGGTTGGCGCCGGTGGCGACACCTACAACGTGCTGACATGAGGAAAGTTTCCAACCGATATCTCATACACAAACAGCAGTTGACCGGCGTTGCCTGCTGAAAAGTTGTTGTGATGCCTCGTGTAAGGAGGAGAAATGCGTACCATACGTTTCCGAATTTGATAAAGGTCGGATTGTAGCCTATCGCGATTGCGGTTTATCATATCGCGACATTGCTGCTCGCGTTGGTCGAAATACAATGACTGTTAGCAGAATATGGAATCGGTGGGGTCAGGAGCCTGATACGGAACGCCGTGCTGGATCCCAACGGCCTCGTATCACTAGCAGTCGAGATGACAGGCATCTTATCCGCATGGCTGTAACGAATCGTGCAGCCACGTCTCGATCTCGGAGTCAACAGATGGGGATGTTTGGAAGACAACGACCATCTGCACGAACAGTTCGACGACGTTTGCAGCAGCATGTACTATCAGCTCGAAGACCATGGCTGCGGTTACCCTCGACGCAGCATTACAGACAGGAGCGCCTGCGATGGTGTACTCAACGACGAACCTGGGTGCACGAATGGCAAAACGTCATTTTTGCGGATGAATCCAGGTTCTGTTTACAGCATCGTGATGGTCGCATCCGTGTTTGGTGACATCGCGGTGAACGCACATTGGAAGCGTGTACCGGTAATCGTCATCGCCATACTGGCGTATCACCCGGCGTGATGGTATGGGGTGCCATTGGTTACACGTCTCGGTCACCTCTTGTTCGCATTGACGGCACTTTGAACAGTGGACGTTACATTACAGATGTGTTACGACCGGTGCCTCTACGCTTCATTCGATCCCTGCGAAACCCTACGTTTCAGCAGGATAATGCACGACCGCATGTTGCAAGTCCTGTACGGGCCTTTCTGGATAAAGAAAATGTTCGATTGCTGCCCTGGCCAGCACGTTCTCCAGATCTCTCACCAATTGGAAACGTCTCGTCAAAGGTGGCCGAGCAACTGGCTCGTCACAATACACCAGTCACTACTCTAGATGAACTGTGGTATCGTGTTGAAGCTGCATGGGCAGCTGTACCTGTACACGCCATCCAAGCTCTGTTTGACTCAATACCCAGGCGTATCAAGGCCGTTATTACGGTCAGAGGTGGTTGTTCTGGGTACTGATTTCTCAGGATCTATGCACCCAAATTGAGTGAAAATGTAATCACATGTCAGTTCTAGTATAATATATTTCTCCAATGAATAGCCGTTTATCATCTGCATTTCTTCTTGGTGTAGCGATTTTAATGGCCAGTAGTTTAGTTCTAAGTTCTATTGGACTGATGACCTCAGAAGTTAAGTCCCATAGTGTTCAGAGCCATTTGAAGCATTTTAGAACGAAAAATGTGTAAATATTTATAATTCGTTTCGTCGCGTACATTTCGCACAGTCATAGTAAAGGCTAAAATATACGCTAACAATCATCAATGTTGCTACATAGGTGAATAATTCTGAGTAAAGGTACTAGATTGGGTTGTAACAATTTACTTATATTGTCAACACACGCATGTAGCTCAAGAATACGCGTTAAAACTGGAGTAGTTAATGCCCGATAAATAAATGTTGTTGCAGAGACAGACATGATTCAATCACCTACGTAGCTGCACTGTTATTCTCAATGTTACGTAAATTCTTCGGTAAACACTGATCTTTTACACTCTTAATTGTGATTTGAATAATATTTACGACAGTGAAAACAAGAGTTTTACTAGTTAGCGATTTATTCACAAGCAAGTCTGATCCTCATATTTTTATTCATTATCTTTGGGATCGTTGAGTAACTTTTTCAACAAAAAATATTTCTTTTGCTGATAGCAAAATATTTAAAGTGTTTTTTCTTGTTGTCTTGTGGGTGAAGACCGAAAATCATGTTATTAATTAAATTTCACGTAATGGTTGCTAATGCGCCGTTATGACAAAAGAATGGCAGACTGCCCATGATAAAACTTGAATTCTAGCGATAATTAATTATTTCCACTTAATTATTTCATGTGGTGGGAGAGGAATGAAATGAGGTTAAAAGAACATATGCTTTTTATAAATATAAACTGAAAAAACTTAGTTACCAAAATCGTGCGTTCAGAAGCAACCTCGTACAAAAGCGTGTAGTAGGTTCGAGGACTGACACCAGAGTGATCATTTTATTCATCCGAGTCTTAATCACCCAGTTATATATTAATTACATGACATGATGAGCCGGCCGGTGTGGCCGGGCGGTTCTAGGTGCTTAAGTCTGGAACCGCTACGTTCGCAGGTTCGAATTCTGCTTCGGGCATGGATGTCTGTGGTGTCCTTAGGTTACTTATGTTTATATAGTCATAAGTTCTAGGGGACTGATGACCCCAGATGTTAAGTCCCATAATGCTCAGAGCCATTTGGACCATTTAGCATGATGTATTCATAGTCTTTGTTATTCTTAGTATTTTTTACACAGAAATGTATTTACTATTAATATTTTTATGTTCAAAACACATAAAGGTGGAGAGTTTTCTCATACCAAAATAATATTTCCATCACTGATAGCACATTCACATACAGAAACACGCATATTTTTAATTTTTATCTACACAATTCACTTGTGGTTGTCTTAACATTTTACTATAGTTATTAGAAGGCTCTCCAAGAGACGGTACATCGCGAACAACCAGTGTAAGTTTTAGGGTATGGTTTTTATAGAAATGTCAACAAAAGTTTCACATCACCCCTTTGTTTCGAAATTCGTGTCACAGAAAACAGAAACACATTCTGAGGCATGCGTATATACTCATTTGAATATGGCCAGGTAAGAAATAAAAAAAAAGTCTAAAGACAAAAACGGTCTGTTTCCCTTGAGAGCTTTTTCACAGCACTCCTGATCAATGTTAACACGTGGCGGAGCGTCTCCTTGCTCGAATGCTTGATTGAATCCGGCGTGACCTGTCATCGATGAAATCTTCAAGCCAGCCCTGGTACAAATTGTCCCACTCTTCAATGGCGATTCTGTGTAAGCCGTGCAGTGTGTGTAGTCGATGTCGACGTCGTTTCAATCGATTCGACACATGTTCGATTGGGTGCATGTCCGGGAAACAGGAATGCCATTCCATCCTGGTGATCCAAGCACGCTCAAGAAACGTGTTCACGAGAGCAGCACTATGAACACGCGAGTCATCATCCATCAAGAAGAAATTGTCGCCAAAGTGTTAGTGATACGGTCCCACTACTAGTAACAGAATTTCGTCCCTTTGCCATAGAGCAATGAGACTGCCCTCAACAACTCTCAGTCCAATAAAATATTTAACCTCCAAAAGAAAACTTTCAGGATAATATTATTTAAAAAACTCTCATGGAAACAAATATTCCGAAAACTAGGTCTTCTTCCACTCCCATGCTAGTACATATTTGAGATATTAAATTTTAACAAAGCTGAATATTGGCAGCATGAAGCAGAATCTGGACTATCACCAGCACAATACTTGCTGACAGTTTCCCCATTCCACCAAATTAAATGTTGATAGTGCAAAACTCTACAATCACCTACCACTAAACATAAAAACAATAATCTAGCACATTTTAAAATAAGGCTTAAATCAATATTATTAAAATACTCGATAACTTACATGAATATTTTGAATGTGATTTTTCTATGTAATATATTTGGACACACATTTCCGTACTATAATCTATGTTCAAAATGTAAATATCAGTAATGCCTAATCCACTGTTAAAAATTTATCTACTTTTATGTACTTATTCTACTCAGTAAATCTTAACTACTGTATACATTATGTGATTCTTATCTATACTTAAACTGATTTTAGATGCATCCACAAATATTAATTTTAATTAGGGCTTGCTGACCATTTTGAAGAATTTGTGAGCCTACGAGTACTATATCTTGTAATCTATTCTATCATACAATTGTTTAAAGTTTAAGTGTATTTAATTTGGTGTTCTGTATGTATTAAATCTTCAATGATGTGTCCCATATCATGTACTGCTCTGTACAAAAAGGAAAGGTGTACGACAGTCTCATGTAATGCCCTCCCAGAACATCACCGTCTTGTTACGCATGTGGGGCACTTTGTTCGATATTAAGGGTTGTCTCCAAACACGTTGTCTGTGAATATCAGAATATGACACCAATCCTGGGGCTCGCATTCTGCATGATTTCTTGCTTATCTGTACCGGAGTCCATGATGTTTTGGTCTACGGCGTGGTGCTCGCTACGGTCGTCAGGACTGGAGATTCGCATCAAGCAGTCGTCTCCTAACAATCTGATGCGATGACGTCCTGTAGCCTCCTCGAATGCCAAACTCAGTACTAGAGCACCCAGCCCACGATTCCTTTAATTCAAAAGTCACAGATATTGATTATCTTGTGCACCTGCCGATAGTACGCTGTGAAGTTCTCAGCCCTATCTGTCAACTGCATTCCGTGTCCGCTCCACCTCACTTTGACTGTGGTGCATACATCGAGCAACTTCCCTCGCTTCTGTGGGTAACGTGATGATGTGCGGCCGATCATTGGTCGCTATTATCATTCGCGACATAACAGATGTTCACTCTATTGCACCAGAGGCGTCTATAATTCGTCCCTACTGGTGCCTTACTTTCATCTGAAATACTGCAGTCCGTTCGAGTGCGGCGTTTTACCCTTATGTAGCGCCAAGCTAACTCCGTATACGTTTACAAACAATGTCAGAGATGACTTTCCGATCGGTTTAGCAACAGTCACAATAGCAACACGCCTGTACGTCACATCGACGCGCGGGATTAGCCGAGCGGTTTGGGGCGCTGCAGTCATGGACTGTGCGGCTGGTTCCGGCGGAGGTTCGAGTCCTCCCTCGGGCATGGGTGTGTGTGTTTGTCCTTAGGACAATTTAGGTTAAGTAGTGTGTAAGCTTAGAGACTGACGACCTTAACAGTTAACTCCCATAAGATTTCACACACATTTGAACACTTGAACGACACATCGAGGCGATGGAAAACTTTTATGATGTGTGCAGATGTGCGACATACACAGATGACCGAGCGAGCTGGCGCAGTGGATAGCACACTGGTCAAGCATTCGAGAGGACGGCGGCTCAAACCCACGTCCGGCCATGCTGATATAGTTTTCCGTGATTGCCTAAATCGCCGAAGGGAAATGGTAGGATGGTTCCTTTGAAAGGGCACAGTCAACTTCCTTCCCCATCCTTCCCTATTCAGGTGGGACCGATGACCTTGCTGTCAGATCCTCTCCTCCAAATGAACCAACCAACCAACACTGAGGAGCAAAAAATTATGACGACCTACTTCAAGCGTGTTGGTCCACTTCTGGAACGCAATGCAGCAGTGATTCTGCACGCCATGGGTTCGACAAGTACTTGATAGGTTTCCAGAGGTTTGTGACAGCAGTTCACACACTTCCCAAATTTTACCGGCGGATGGTTTGTGGGCGCGAAGCGGACGCCCGATAGCAACTCAATTGGATTTCATCGGATTCAGATAAGTCGAATTTGATGGCCAAGACATCAACGTGAGTTCACTGTCATGCTCTCCAAACCATTGCAGCACGATTCTGGCCTTGTAAAGTAGGCAGTTATCCTGCTAGAGGTTGTCAGCACTGTTGAGGAAGACATTCAAGCATAAGGGGTTATAGGTGACCCCTAATAATGATGATGTAGTCCACACTGTCATGGCGCTTTCGATTATTACCTCAGGTCCCATGGAAGCCAAGGTGTATGCCTCTCACAACATGATACTGCTCCCAACGGCCTGAGTCCGTGGCACAATGCGTTTTTGGAGCAACCGTTCGCATGGATGACGGCGTATCTGGACATTAACATCAACCTGGTTTAAAAATAAACGGGATTCATTCGACCAGGCGGCACGATTCCACTGATCCGCCGTCCAAGCTCGATGATTCCGGGCCCAGTGTAATAGTAATTGACGATGTTTTGGGTCAACGTGGGAACACGTAGGAGTCTTCTGCTGCGGAACACAATGTGCGCTGAACGGTGTTCACCAAAACACTTGTGCCTGCCTCAGTACTGTGCTCTGCCGTCAGACGTGCCACAGGTTGCCGCCTATCCTGCTTTAGAAAGAGGGCAAGCCTCCGATCCTTATGCTCTGTGATGGTATACGGATGTCCAACTTCATGTCGCCTGCTCGTGATTTCAGCCTTCTTCAACCACTTTCCATGGATGCTCACGACAGTAGCACGCGGACAGCCGACCATCTTCGCCACAACAATCTGGCTTTTGTCAAAGTCGGCGGATCTCCGCTTTTGCGCCACTTATCATCACAAGGATGATCCCCCATTCGTCTCTGCTCCGTTCATATACTTCTCTTGCCGCGCCACATGCTGTCAGTGACACCAGGCAGCATACAACCTCGCGGTGGGCAGTGGTTATAATGTTCTGGTTCATAAGTGTAACTCTCCCGACATCCCAATGGTAAGCGCACACACGAAAATGTGAAGTGTTACACCACGAACATCATGACCGAACGCTATCAAACTGATACGCCAGCATTTCCATCACTGATGAATATGTTACACTACTGGCCATTAAAATTGCTACACCTCGAACATGACGTGCTACAGACCCGAAATTTAACCGACAGGAAGAAGATGCTGTGATATGCAAATGATTAGCTTTTCAGAGCATTCACACAAGGTTGGCGCCGGTGGCGACACCTACAACGTGCTGACATGAGGAACATTTCCAACCGATTTCTCATACGCAAACAGCAGTTGACTGGAGGTGCCTGGAGAAACGTTGTTGTGATGTCTCGTGTAAGGAGGAGAAATGCGTACCATCACGTTTCCGACTTTCATAAAGTTCGGATTGTAGCCTATCGCGATTGCGGTTTATCGTATCGCGACATTGCTGCTCGAGTGGGTCGAGATCCAATGACTGTTAGCAGAATATGCAATCGGTGGGTTCAGGAGGGTAATACGGAAAGCCGTGCTGGATCCCAACGACCTCGTATCACTAGCATCCACGTCTCGATCCCTGAGTCAACAGATGGGGTTGTTTGCAAGACAACAACCATCTGCACGAACAGTTCGACGACGTTTGCAGGAACATGGGCTACCAGGTCGGAGACCATGGCAGCGGTTATCCTTGACGCTGCATCGCAGACAGGAGAGCCTGCGATGGTGTACTCAACGACGAACCTGGGTGCACGAATGGCAAAACGTTATTTTTTCGGATAAATCCAGGTTCTGTTTACAGCATTACGATGATCGCATCCGTGTTTGGCGACATCTCGGTGAGCGCACATTGGGAGCGTGTATTCGTCATCGCCATACTGGCGTATCACCCGGCAGGTGGTATGGGGTGCCATTGGTTACACGTCTCGGCCACCTCTTGTTCGCATTGACGGCACTTTGAACAGTGGACGTTACATTTCAGATGTGTTACGACCCGTGGCTCTACCCGTAATTCGATCCCTGTGAAACCCTACATTTCAGCAGGATAATGAACGACCGCATGTTGCAGGTCCTGTATGGGCCTTTCTGGATACAGGAAATGTTCGACTGCTGCCCTGGCGAGCACATTCTCCAGATCTCTCACCAATTAAAAACCTCTGGTCGATGGTGTCCGACCAACTGGCTCACCACAATACGCCAGTCACTACTCTTGATGAACTGTGGTATCGTGTTGAAGCTGCATGGGCAGCTGTACCTGTACACGCCATCCCAGGCGTATCAAGGCCGTTATTACGGCCAGAGGTGGTTGTTCTGGGTACTGATTTCTCAGGATCTATGCACCTAAACTGCGTGAAAATGTAGTCACATGTCAGTTCTAGTTTAATATATTTGTTCAATGAATACCCGTCTATCATCTGCATTTCTTCTTGGTGTAGCAATTTTAATGGCCAGTAGTGTAATTAAAATTTCATCCTTACAGGAGCTTGTTTTTAGTGCGGAACGAAGCCATTCCTACAGACGAAGAATAGTGCAAATCGGCAACAACTTTTGGGTGTATGTAACGCTACTCGAACGTTTCAGGTTGATATCGCAACACAGCATGCTCGTGGGACGTGCACGTGCAGTGCATCCCCATCTTTTGGACTTGGATATAGGTCGAATCATTGGCGTTCGGAACATAGAAGCATCATATCTTCAGATCGCACAGACAGTTCGCTGTAGTGCAAGTACAGGAGAAGGATTGGTGACGAGATGGACTCAGGGTAACAGTGTGGCAGCTAGAGTAGGCGTGGATCCTTCCAGATCGACTAGACCACAGGAAGACTGTAGAATCGTTCGACTGGTTCTGACAAATAGATTGATGACAATAGCTGAAAACCGGACAGAGATTACAGGGCCAGCCGGAGTGGTCGAGTGGTTCTAGGCGCTTCAGTCTGGAACCGCGCGACCACTACGGTTGCAGGTTCGAATCCTGCCTCGGACATGGATGTGTGTGGTGTCCTTAGGTTAGTTTAAGTAGTTCTAAGTGCTAGTGGACTGATGACCTCAGATGTTAAGTCCCATAGCGCTCAGAGCCATTTGAACCATTTGAGATTACAGGCAGAGTGTCACCACCCACTGTGGGGAACAGAGTACTTGAAGCTGGGTTGAGATCTTGAGCTACCATTTCTACCGTTGACGTCAAAACACAGACAACACAGACTTGTATGGCGTACAACCAGTCAACTGGGTCATTAAGTCATCTTCTGTTTGTGGCTGTCAGATCGGCACCGATGTGTCTATAGACGACCTGGTAAAAGGCACCGTGGGCATGCTTTGTGTGAAGTTGCTGGATTTGTTGGTGTTTCACGGGGGACTGTTCAAGGCAGCGGTGTAACACACGTGGCCACGAAACACGACGTCAGAGTTGTGGTCGGAAGAACAGCCTCACTGAGAGGGACTGGAGACGCGTTTCAAGACTTGTGAATCAAAACCGCTTCCAAACACGACAGGAACTGCTGAAGGCAGAGAATTGAGGTCCATCCCCACCTGCTAGCAAGAGGACATTGCGTTGTGAATCGCACGCAATGAACATTTGGAGTTGGTCACCGCGCAAGAGGCCATTGCTCACACAGGCATATGAAGATGACAACAGCAAAGTCCATCGGGTTGGAAGAATATGTGACAGGTTTCCTGAACACTCGCCCACCTTGTTAGATTTTTGGCCTGCAAAATCTCCTCACTTAAACCCCACAGAAAATCTGTGGGTCATGTTGGAGCAGCGGGTAGAACGCCACCATCCCCGAAATTTGGTGGAACTGCATTATCAAATCCTCAGCGAGTGCCTTAACCTGGATGCGACGTCCCTGCACAACCTTGGGGACTCACTTCTTTATCGGATACAGGCGGTTACCGAGTCCAAGGGTGAAATTACACGGTATTGAGTGATGGTTGTTATGAGTTCTCTGGTGGTAACTAATTATGTTGTCCAATGAGCATATTATAGCTCCATGACTCTTTACTGAACCCGCCAACAATATTTACTCTTGCCTCCTTTTGCCGTAAAAAGATGGTTCGAATGGCTCTGAGCACTATGGGACTTAACTTCTGAGGTCATCAGTCCCCTAGAACTTAGAACTACTTAAACCTAACTAACCTAAGGACATCACACACATTCATGCCCGAGGCAGGATACAAATCTGCGACCGTAGCGGTCGCGCGGTTCCGGACTGTAGCGCCTAGAACCGCTCAGCCTCCCCGGCCGGCCTTTTGCCGTAGTGCCCGCTTTAAACATGAATGTCACACTGATCGCTACTGGCTTATTGTCACGTAGAAGCAGTGTGCGCAAGATTGAGCACGTGGCGCGAGTGCTGACCAACTGTACTGGCATAACGATTCGTCTGTGCGTGGGCACAGGGGTGACTAAGTTTTCGTCCGATGAGCTTGTTGTACCCCCACTAAGAGCGCCCTAAGCGTATTCTTATCCGTGGAGATGCTCCTTTCAACACCTTCACAACGTCGGAGAGGGTAAAAAGAAATTCTAGGGCTAGATTACGAGCTACGCTTGAAGAAATATTGCTGCTGGATCCATTTTAGCAACCATTTGGTTTAACCAGTTTTCGCACTATCTTGAGACGTGCTAATAACTCTCCCCGCAACAAGATTACGACGAATAAAGTTGCGCTGAGACCGTTCAAAGGAACAGTTAAATCATTTTCATTAAATTATTAAATTACTTTCTATTGATTTACTTTTATGATAATTTCTGAGATTCTTATTTGTTCAGCAGCTAATAGTCACGCGGAACAGCAACTGCAGTCTTCTGCCTTGTAATGAATGTTTCCATTCGACCTCTGACCCTTAGCTGTGTAAAAGTATCTTGCATTGCATTGTCCGCGATAAATATCCAGCCACAGATCTGCTCTGGGTTATGTGATAATATTCACTAAAAGCTTTAACTGTTGATGCTAGAACAGACTTACCATTACGCATGATAAAATAGCTTTGCAGCTGTGCGTTTCTTGTCTCTTGGGTAGCCAACAGTTTACGGTGTGGGGAGCTAGTGTATATGACAACAGGACTGATTTGGTAAATGTTCACCAACTTTGTCCTCCGAACGCGAAAATATTTTATTGACGCCCACTTACATAGAGAGAAATCATCATCGTAATTAAAATAAGATAAACCAGCGTTCGTATGGAAAGATATAACTGTTCATTTTTCCCGATCGTTGTTCGGGAGTGGACCGATAGTGAAATAGGCTGAAGATGGGTCAATGAACCCTGTACAAGGCACTTAAAAGGAAGGAAGGAAGATTGGGTTTAACGTCCCGTCGACATCGAGGTCATTTGAGACGGAGCACAAACTCGGATGCTGACAAGGATGAAGAGTGAAATCGGCCGGCCCTTCAATGGAAACATCCCGGCATTTGCCTTGGACCGATTTAGGGAAATCACGGAAAACCTAACTCTGGATGGACGGATGCGAGTTCGAACCTTTGTCCTCCCGAATGCGAGTCCAGTGTGCTAACCACTGCGCGACGTCCCTCAAAGCAAGGCAAGTGTGAATTACAGAGTATCTATCTATGTAGATGTAGCTCTTGAAGGAAGGTTGAATGCTCACTATTATGTGGCAAGAATGGTAAACCCTGTTGTACTGTTCATGATCAGGGTACCGAATGTCGTATGTCAGTAGGATACTGCAAGACCCTAGGCGTCAATTCACATCACAAGCGCCTTGAGGAATATAAGGATACTTGACAGACGTGCCTGTCCCCTGGTCTGTCCCTCATAGACCATGTGTGAGATGTGACAAGAGACGTATACTAGCAACGCGCAGTCGGCAGCGTGCGTGAGCTGACGCAGCCTGTGCTTCAGGCGTAGCACGAAATTCCTTACGGTGTCATTAGGAGGCTGTGTCCTTCCGCGTCACAACAAATATAAGAGTGTGTTCGTCGCAGTCACGCTTCATACTGGAATTAACGCTGGGCTTCAGTTCCGAGTGGAATGAAAGTTCAGTCATTTAACACCCGTTGTGTGATGAACAATTTTGTACTTCCTTCTGGTCGATGAAAGAAGGAACCACAAAAGAGTTCAGGGAAATTCAGGAATTCAGAAACACAAATCACTTAGGAATGAAATAAATAGGATGTTTGGTCTCATATCAACTTACCACCAAAAATAGGAAGTGCAGGGAATCTAAATCGAAATGACTGCATGAAAAATATGAAGAAATCTAAAAAGAAATTATTGTTGGGAGGAATGACTCAGCATATAGAAAAGTCAAAACACCGTGAAATTAAAACCAAGGTGGTAACGTTAAGAGCGCAACGGGAATTCCACTGTTAAATGCGGAGGAGAGAGCGGATAGGTGGATTGAGTACACTGAAGGCCTCTATGAGGGGAAACTAGTCTGTTGAAGTGACGGAAAAAGAAACAGCTGTAGATATAGAAGAGGAAGGGGATCCAGTACTAGAATCAGAATTTAAAAGGGCTTTGAAGGACTTAAGATAGAATAAGGCAGAAGGGACAGATAACATTCCATAAGAATTTCTAAAATCATTGGGAGAAGTGTCAACAAAACGACTATTCACATTGGTGTGTAGAGTGTATGACTTCGAAAATGTACCATCCGACTTTCGAAAAATATCATCCAACCATTTTTGAAGATTGCAAGAACCGACAAGTGCGAGAATTATCGCACAACCAGTTTACCAGCTCATGTATCCAAGTTGCTGAAAAGAATAATATGCAGAAGAATGGTAAAGAAAATTGAGGATGTGTTAGATGACGATCAGTTTGGCTTTACGGGAGGTGAAGACACCAGGGATGCAGTTCAAAAATGGTTCAAATGGCTCTGAGCACTATGGGACTTAACATCTATGGTCATCAGTCCCCTAGAACTTAGAACTACTTAAACCTAACTAACCTAAGGACAGCACACAACACCCAGCCATCACGAGGCAGAGAAAATCCCTGACCCCGCCGGGATTCGAACCCGGGAACCCGGGCGTGGGAAGCGAGAACGCTACCGCACGACCACGAGATGCGGGCGGGATGCAGTTCCGAGGCTGCGGTTGAAGACCAAGAACCGACAAGTGCGAGAATTATCGCACAACCAGTTTACCAGCTCATGCATCCAAGTTGCTGAAAAGAATAATATGCAGAAGAATGGAAAAGAAAACTGAGGATGTGTTAGATGACGATCAGTTTGGCTTTACAGGAGGTGAAGACACCAGGGATGCAGTTCCGAGGCTGCGGTTGAAGACCAAAGAAAAATCAAGACACGTTCATAGGTTTTGTCGACCTGGAAAAAGTGTTGGCCAATGTAAAATGATGCAAGATGTTCGAAATTCTGAGAAAAATAGGAGTATGCTGTGGGAAAAGACAGGTAATACACAACACGTACAACAGCCAAGACGGAACAATAGGACTAGAAGAGCAAGGACGAAGTACTCGGATTAATAAAGGTATAAAGAGAAGCAATAGCGGAAATAAAAGAATGGTTCGAGAGTGCGATTGAAATTTAAGCTGAAAAGATATCAATGTTAAGATTTGCTGATGACATCGCTATCCTCAGTGTAAGTGACGGAGAATTGTGTGATCTATTGAATATAATGAAAGATCTAAAGAGAATGGAATATTATTTCAGAGTAAATGAAAGAAAGACAAAAATAATGAGAATTAGTAGAAGTGAGAACCGCGAGAAACTTAACATTAGTATTGGGGATTACGAAGCAGACAAAGTTTAAGGAACTCTGTTGCTATCTAAGCAGCGAAATAACCAATGAGGGATGGAACAAGGAGGACATAAAAAGCAGACTAGCCCTAGAAGAAAGGACATTCCTACCAAGAGAAGTCCACTAGTATCAAACATAGCCTTTAATTTGACGAAGAAATTCCTGAGAATGTACTTTTGGATCACAGCATTGTATGGTAGTGAAATATGGATCAGCGAAAACCGGAACAGAAGAGAATCGAAGCATTTAAGATGTAGTGCTACAGACGAGTGTTGCAAATTAGATGAACTGATAAGGTAAGGAATGAGGAGGTTCTGCGCGGAATCGGAGATGAAAGGAAGATGTGGCGAACACTAACAAGAAGAAGTGACTGGATGATAGCACATCTGTTAAGACAACAGGGAATTACTTCCATGGTAATAGAGGGAGGTGTAAAGGATAAAAACTATAGAGAAAGACAGAGATTAGAATATATTCAGCTAATAATTGATGACGGAGGTTGTAATAGTTACTCTGAGATGAAAAGGTTCGTACAGGAGAGGAATTCGTGGCTGGCCGCATTAAACCAGTCAGAAGATTGATGATTCCAAATAAGGTTATCGTAAGGGCTACTGGGCCTCATATCGGATATACTCAGCAAAAGTAATGGTGTTGAATAAACATTGACAAATGGCCACACATAATAATATTCATTTGATATTTAGGGCATATAATGAAGCTGCAATCCTAGAAAATTGCGAAAGTGTTGCCGGTGCAGGATTTTGTGCACAAACTGACCTCTCGATTATATCCCGTAAGTGTTCGACGGGATTCATGTCGGGCAACGTGGGTGGCAAAATTATTTGCTCGAATTATCCTGAATGTTCTTCAAACCAATCGCGAACAATTGTGGCGCGGTGACATGACGCATTGTCGTTCATAAAAATTTCATCGTTGTTTGGGAACATTAAGTCCATGAATGGCTGCAAATGGTCCCCAAATAGCAGAACATAACCATTTACAGTCAATGATCGGTTCAGTTGGACAAGAGAACTCAGTACATTCCATGTAAACACAGCTCATATCATGGGGTCACCAGAAGCTTGCACAGTAGCTTGTTGAAAATTTGGGTCCGTGGGGGTCTGCAACACACTCGAACCTACCATCAGCTCTTACCAGCTGGAATCGGGACTCATGTGACCAGATGAAGATTTTCAGTTGTCTAGGGTCAAACCGATATGGTCATGAGCCCAGGAGAGGCGATGCAGGCGATGTCGTGCTGTTAGCAAAGACACTCGCGTCGGTCGTCTGCTGCCATAGCCCACTGCTGCTACAGGGTGTTTCAAAAATGACCGGTATATTTGAAACGGCAATAAAAACTAAACGAGCAGCGATAGAAATACACCGTTTGTTGCAATATGCTTGGGACAACAGTACATTTTCAGGCAGACAAACTTTCGAAATTACAGTAGTTACAATTTTCAACAACAGATGGCGCTGCGGTCTGGGAAACTCTATAGTACGATATTTTCCACATATCCACCATGCGTAGCGATAATATGGCGTAGTCTTTGAATGAGATTACCCGAAACCTTTGACAACGTGTCTGGCGGAATGGCTTCACATGCAGATGAGATGTACTGCTTTAGCTGTTCAATTGTTTCTGGATTCTGGCGGTACACCTGGTCTTTCAAGTGTCCCCACAGAAAGAAGTCACAGGGGTTCATGTCTGGCGAATAGGGAGGCCAATCCACGCCGCCTCCTGTATGTTTCGGATAGCCCAAAGCAATCACACGATCATCGAAATATTCATTCAGGAAATTAAAGACGTCGGCCGTGCGATGTGGCTGGGCACCATCTTGCATAAACCACGAGGTGTTCGCAGTGTCGTCTAAGGCAGTTTGTACCGCCACAAATTCACGAAGAATGTCCAGATAGCGTGATGCAGTAATCGTTTCGGATCTGAAAAATGGGCCAATGATTCCTTTGGAAGAAATGGCGGCCCAGACCAGTACTTTTTGAGGATGCAGGGACGATGGGACTGCAACATGGGGCTTTTCGGTTCCCCATATGCGCCAGTTCTGTTTATTGACGAAGCCGTCCAGGTAAAAATAAGCTTCGTCAGTAAATCAAATGCTGCCCACATGCATATCGCCGTCATCAATCCTGTGCACTATATCGTTAGCAAATGTCTCTCGTGCAGCAATGGTAGCGGCGCTGAGGGGTTGCCGCGTTTGAATTTTGTATGGATAGAGGTGTAAACTCTGGCGCATGAGACGATACGTGGACGTTGGCGTCATTTGGACCGCAGCTGCAACACGGCGAACGGAAACCCGAGGCCGCTGTCGGATCACCTGCTGCACTAGCTGCGCGTTGCCCTCTGTGGTTGCCGTACGCGGTCGCCCTACCTTTCCAGCACGTTCATCCGTCACGTTCCCAGTCCGTTGAAATTTTTCAAACAGATCCTTTATTGTATCGCTTTTCGGTCCTTTGGTTACATTAAACCTCCGTTGAAAACTTCGTCTTGTTGCAACAACACTGTGTTCTAGGCGGTGGAATTCCAACACCAGAAAAATCCTCTGTTCTAAGGAATAAACCATGTTGTCTACAGCACACTTGCACGTTGTGAACAGCACACGCTTACAGCAGAAAGACGACGTACAGAATGGCGCACCCACAGACTGCGTTGTCTTCTATATCTTTCACATCACTTGCAGCGCCATCTGTTGTTGAAAATTGTAACTACTGTAATTTCGAAAGTTTGTCCGCCTGAAAATGTACTGTTGTCCCAAGCATATTGCAACAAACGGTGTATTTCTATCGCTGCTCGTTTAGTTTTTATTGCCATTTCAAATATACTGGTCATTTTTGAAACACCCTGTAAATTTCGCCGCACTGTCTTAACTGGTACGTTCGTCGTACGTCCCACATGATTCCTGCTGTTATTTCACGCAATGTTGCTTGTCTGTTAGCACTGACAACTCTACGCAAACGCCGCTGCTCTCGGTCGTTAAGTGAAAGCCGTCGGTCACTGCGTTGTCCGTGGCGAGAGTTAATGCCCGAAGTGTATTCTCGGCACACTTTTAACACTGTGGGTCTCGGAATACTGTGTATCCTAACAATTTCCGAAACGTTATGTCCCGTGCGTCTAGCTCCAACTATGATTCTGCGCACATAGTCTGTTAATTCCCGTTGTGCGGCTGTAATGGCGTCGGAAACATTTTCACAGGAATGGCAGCTCCACCAGTGCACTGACCATTTATACTTTGTGTACACGATACTACCGTCACCTGTATACGTGCATATCGCTATCTCGTGCCTTCTGTCTCCTCGTTGTAGTGCTGATGAAGGTACCTCGCTAGGAAGCTTCGTTGTCGCGACAAAAACTTTTAATAGCCCTCGTACATCTTTCTCGTCCAGTAGATCTGATTGTCAAACGCATGAAGATCAGTGCGAGCTTATAAAATGAAGCCGGCTGGGGTGGCCGAGCGGTTCTAGGCGCTACAGTCTGGAACAGCGCGACCGCTACGGTCGCAGGTTCGAATCCTGCCTCGGGCATGGATGTGTGTGATGTCCTTAGGTTGGTTAGGTTTAAGTAGTTCAAAGTTCTAGGGGACTGATGACCTCAGAAGTTAAGTCCCATAGTGCTCAGAGCCATTTGAGCCATTTTTTATAAAATGAGTTGATTTGGAACATTGTCAAACATATCCTTCAAACCCAGCAACGCAAGCTGAATCCTGACGTTTTTCAGCGACATAACTGTCAGGAAATATGGCGTCAGGAGTACCACTTTCATTGGCGGGAAGGTGACCCTATGACTCGAGGTTCTCTAAAAAGCCTTTATCGTGTGTTTAAGAAGCGAAGGCGAATTGAATAGTAAGCGGCATATTACCATTTTTAATGAAGTTTCGGATTGTTATGCTTGACGCTCAATTAGTAGCTATAAAGCCTATGCCGTACTAAAGAACTGTGTTACACAGAATGACACTGTGTGATGGAGATCACTTTTTAAAAGAAATGTGTTGGAATTTGATGTAGACACGCGGCGAGAATTTTATACTCTACTACCACAGCAATGGTCCATTAATCAGCGTTCATCCAAGGGATTGGCAACTGAACGATTTCGGTAAGGTTCTCATTAAAACGGCCTTTCTATTTCTACAAAATTTCTCAAATATCATTTCATCTTTACATTCTTTTCCTTGATGTAAATGTGATGATAGATTAGACATTTCTATTCTGTCACTCAACCATCCACTCCCAGTCTCGCATTTCCAGATGATCACTTATCGTGTGTATGCAATGTAGTTGGAGCGATACGTGACTGAATTAGTAGGTGAGCTGTAGGTATCCAGATAGCGAAATTTAATGTACAGTGGTGCCACCTGTGGCAGAAACAATGGCTCTAACTCGGTCGGGAGAGAGTCGAACCGGACTCACAGATGTGGATACACCACTCCACGATACTTTAGTCCTACGTCAGAGTTCACCAATGTTAGTCGCTGTTTGCGATATGTGTGAAAACGAACGTCTCAAGGAAAGGGCTGGTTTGATTCACACACTCCACAGGGTGACAATTATTGAACTATCTGAAATAAAATCGTCGTAGCTTCTGAATGGTTTGCGTTAGGACGTTCAAACTGGGTGGTTGGCCGCGGGGCATGGTGAGAATTAGTATGGTTTGATTTAGCGACGAATCCCACTTTCTTTCGGATGGTTTCGTCAATAAACAAAACTGGCGCATTTGGGGGCTGAGAATCCGCATTTCGCGATCGAGAAGTCTCTTCACCGTCAACAGGTGACTGTGTGGTCCGCAATGTCCAGTCACGGAATAATCGTGCGATATTTCTAGATGTCACGTTGTCTGCCGAACGGTACGGGAAGGCTTTGGAAAATGATTTCATCCCCATTACCCAAAGTGACCCTGATTTCGACAAGATGTGGTTCATGCAAGACGCAGCTCGATCCCACAGAAGCAGCAGAGTGTTTGATGTCCTGGAGGGGCACTACGGGGACCGCGTTCTGGCTCTGGGGTACCTAGAGGGCAACGGCATGGGGTTCCATTGTCCGCCATATTATCCGGATCTGAACACATGAGACTCATTTTTGTGGAGCTATACTAAAGACGAGGTGTACGGTAGTAACCCCAAAACCACTGCTGAGCTGGAAACATTCAGAAGGCCATCGACAGCATCGATGTTCCGACACTTCAGCCGGTCAAGCAGAATTCCTCTATGCGTCTGCGCCACATCATCGCCCATTATGGCAGGCATATCAAACATGTCATAATGCAAATCCGAATATTTGTAGTGACGTTTACATGTTGAATACAGTGTGTGCACGCCGTAGTTGGTATCTAATTTACGTGTTTTTCTCATACGGCTCAGTAATTGTCACTCTGTATGACCTCACCTGACGCAGTTTTGTGTCGATCGTGAGCAGCGGTGTGTCTGAAACGTTTTGCTCGGCCGCTCATAGCAAAACCACATGATATCAACTCTGGGCGACGCTGTTCTGATCTCCACTGCAGAAGCGCCAAGAGGAGGGGGGCGAGATGTGAGTAAGATGCGATGCATCCATCATGCCGGAGTGCAGAATTGTGGTGAAATCTGGCGCCGGCGTGACGTCACTAACCAACTTTGCACCTTACCTGTTCTGAACTCAGTCCCTTTTTTGTGCACACCTTAACGTCTTAAGCGTCGCCGAGCCCGACGCTGACGTCACAGGGCGCCAAGCTCTTTCATCGTTACAGAGGAAGGTTGTAGGTACCTTCTAGCCAAATTTCGAACTTCTGTGTCGGAAAGGAATAAAATGACGGGTTTCAATAAAAGACCCAAATTTTGTTGCGCAATGGAGATTAGGGCACGTACAGACACGTATAGAAAGTCCTTTTTCGTATGCTCAGTTTACGAATGGAATCGACGCTGTTGGTAAGACGTATCTTCTGCCGTGTACGCTATAGTGACCTACGGGGTGCAACAGTACTTTTGGTTCTGTCAAGCTTAAGAAAGTCTGTACCAGATTCTATTCTTTCAACGTATTCCATAGATGTTGGTCACAAAAATCCTGACGGCTCTCCTCACGCTGATTTCCTCATACCTACCAGTAGATGCCGTGCTCCTAGGGTCCCGAGAAACTTGTAACATTTACTTTTGCTCCTGTTAATGTCTGTGAGCCACAAGTCACATTGAATGTATGTAAGTAGGCCGTTTAAGTTTTTATGTTGGTAACGCCACGTAGTGCTCTGCATGAAACTGCTGACTGCGCTGTGTGCAGTCTGTGGCTGGTTGGATTCATCGTTGGAATATTCGCTTGTGTAGTGTTGGGCAGTTGGATGTGAACAGCGCGTAGCGTTGCGCAGTTGGAGGTGAGCCGTCAGCAGTGGTGGATGTAGGGAGAGAGATGGCGGAGTTGTGAGAGCGGACGATCTAGACGTGTGTCCATCAGAAAGAGTAAATTTGTAATGCTGTATATCATGAACATATATATACATATATGATGACTTTCGAACATTATTAAGGTAAATACATTGTTTGTTCTCTATCAAAATCTTTCATTTGTTAACTATGCCTATCAGTAGTTAGTGCCTTCAGTAGTTACAATCCTTTATTTAGCTGGCAGTATTGGCGCTCGCTGTATTCAAAAAATGT
Organism: Schistocerca americana; assembly: GCF_021461395.2. Lineage (NCBI taxonomy): Eukaryota > Metazoa > Arthropoda > Insecta > Orthoptera > Acrididae > Schistocerca > Schistocerca americana. The sequence continues at coordinate 136,139,193 of NC_060121.1, forward strand.
TCAAATGTGTGTGAAATCTTATGGGAGTTAACTGCTAAGGTCATCAGTCCCTAAGCTTACACACTACTTAACCTAAATTATCCTAAGGACAAACACACACACCCATGCCCGAGGGAGGACTCGAACCTCCGCCGGGACCAGCCGCACAGTCTATGACTGCAGCGCCTTAAACCGCTCGGCTAATCCCACACGGCGCTCGCTGTATTGCGGTAGTTCGAGTAACGAAGATTTTTGTAAGTGATTCATGAAAGGTATAGGTTATTGTTAGTCAGGGCCATTCTTTTGTAGGGATTATTGAAAGTCAGATTGCGTTGCGCTAAAATATTGTGTGTCAGTTTAGTGATGATCAGAATAAATAATGAGAGAAATGTCTGAGTACGTTCAGTTTTGCTCATCTGTTTGAGAATCAAACAACGTAAGAGGTTTATCAGCACAGTGATTTATAATTTTTCCAAGGGGACGTTTCATGTACACTGAAGAGGCAAAGAAACTCGTACACCTGCCTAATATTGTGTAGAGCCCCTCCGAGCACGTAGAAGTGCGCCTTCACGACGTAGCATGGACTCGACTACTGTCTGAAGTAGTGCTGGAGGGAACCGGCACCATGAATCCTGCAGGGCTGTCCATAAATCCGTAAGAGTACGGGGGACGGACACTTCTGATCAGCACGTTGCAACGCATCCCAGATATGCTCAATAATGTTCATCTCTGGGAAGTTCGATGGCCAGCGGAAGAGTTTAAACTCAGTAGAGTGTTCCTGGAGCCACTCTGTACCAGTTCGGGACGTGTGGGGTGTTGCAGTGTCCAGCTGGAATTACCCAATTCAGTTGGAATGCACAATGGATATGAACAGATGCAGCTGATCCGACAGGATGCTTACGTACGTGTCACCTATCAGAGTCGTATCTAGATATGTCAGGGGTCTCGTATCAATCCAGTTGCACACACCCCACACCATTACAGAACCTCCACCAGCTTGGAGAGTCCCCTGCTGACATGCAGGGTCTATGGATACGTGGGGTTGTCTCCACACCGTACACGCCAATCCTCTCGATACAATTTGAAAAGAGACTCGTCCGCCCACGCAACATGTTTCCAGTCATCAACAGTCCAACGTCCTAACAGGTGACAGCATTGCTTGAACAACGAAGGGACGCAGTTCCAGAATTTCCTTGCTTAATAATTGTCAGTAATTTACTTTTCAAGTGTTTATGTCACATTCGTTAGAAATTAGTTGAGCCATAAATCATACATTATTTGCTGTGGACCACCTGTTACCCGCACCGCGGGCACAGAACGCCGCGAGAGCGGCTGCGTTAACGATTGATCATCCTGTACATACATTTTCGTAACACTAATCACAACACCTTTGCTGTCTTCTAATGTGCCTTCCAAACTCGTTACAATGACACGCCTCGGATCGTTGTCGCTGTTTTCAACTCTCCTGCCAGTCACTTGATACGATGCTAGAAAGAAACAAAAATCACCCAATGAGTCACCTATTATTTACGCGAGTCTGAACACCAAGGAAAGGTCAGGTCGATCCTACGCCCTCTTCCAGCCCGACTCTACGCAATCGAAACTAAATCGTAGACCGAAGCTTAACACAAACAAACATATATTAGTGTCCGTAAGGAATGCACGCTCAGTACAAGTTTTTCACTTCAGCAGCAACAGCGTGTTCAATTCGTGCTTAGAATAGCCGAAGCCGTTTCCACTGTACTGCATTGAGACAAAGTTTCTCCAGTCCAAGTGGCGTAAATAATGCTCATAATGTTAAAAAACGATGGTTTTGTGGACAAGCATCATCAAACAAAACAAATTCTTCCTTTGAACAAAACCAAAACAAACTGACTGCTGCACCTTATTGGTCCACCACAAATTTAAAAGCAATGAATTAATAAACAAACAACACTGTGCAACAAGCTAATCAAACCGCAATGAATAAATAACTGCAAAAGCCAAAATAACTTATGCATAAATAAAGCTGCTCTGATACTTTACATTACTAACTTAAAACCACTTCCATTTCGTTTTATCAGCATCATCTGACCCTTCCTCATGTAGTGGCTGGACCCACTCACACCAAAAGAAGTTTGTTGTGTGACCAAAAGACATTCACTTTTCATGGAGCAACAGCAGATTAAGTTACATCTCCCTTGTTTCACCCCTTTCTTTTTCATACTTAGATTAAAAACATTTAAACTGCTGCAAAATATAGACGTGGAAGGTTAAGATGGACAGAAAGATGGGGGAGGAATAGCTGAATACAGACTGGGGAGAGAAGAAAATGTGTGCAGTATATGTGTCGAATGCGTAAGCGAATGAAACCACGGAGAAAAGCCGGCCGCTGGTGGCCGAGCGGATCTAGGCGCTCCAGTCTGGAACCGCGCAACCGCTACGGTCGCAGGTTCGAATCCTGCCTCGGGCATGGATGTGTGTGATGTCCTTAGGTTAGTTTGGTTTAAGTAGTTCTAAGTTCTAGGGGACTGATGACCTGAGATGTTAAGTCCCATAGTGCTCAGAGCCATTTGAACCACGGAGAAAAGGGTAGTATATTTGCAAAAATCACGAATTTATGTGTATATGATTGTATATATGTATGTATGTATGCTTGATACATATCACCTCTTAAACTACTGGATCAATTTCAGCGAAAATTGGTACATATATCACTTGCTGTCTGAAAGGAAGCACTGCGGGTATATGAATTATCTACCTACCACAGGGGAGGAGCTGAAAATGAAAAGGAGACAATACAAAAGCGTAACTCACGAGCGTCTGGAGCATCTTCATTCAAATTTGTTGTATAAAAAATTATGTGGTAGTAAAGAAGAAACTTGAAGAAATAAGAGGAAAAACTTACCCTATAACAAATGTAAAAATTATTTGTTCCATTTTCACATCAAGTTCTTTGAATCATTATCCACACCTTTCTGCATACCTCTTACTCAGACAAATTCAAAGTTTCCTCAGCATTCACACGCAACTGCAGAGCGAAATTCGCTACAGATATGAGGATATATATGAAAAAATATGCAGTAAATGCGTGTAAGATATGTGAAATATATATTCGTGTATGAAATATATGTGACATACATGTTGTTGTTGTTGTTGTTGTTGTGGTCTTCAGTCCTGAGACTGGTTTGATGCAGCTCTCCATGCTACTCTATCCTGTGCACGCTTCTTCATCTCCCAGTACCTACTGCAACCTACATCCTTCTGAATCTGCTTAGTTTATTCATCTCTTGGTCTCCCCCTATGATTTTTACCCTCCACGCTGCCCTCCAATACTAAATTGGTGATCCCTTGATGCCTCAGAACATGTCCTACCAACCGATCCCTTCTTCTGGTCAAGTTGTGCCACAAACTTCTCTTCTCCCCAATCCTATTCAATACTTCATCATTAGTTATGTGATCTACCCATCTAATCTTCAGCATTCTTCTGTAGCACCACATTTCAAAAGCTTCTATTCTCTTCTTGTCCAAGGTATTTACCGTCCATGTTTCACTTCCATACATGGCTACACTCCATACAAATACTTTCAGAAATAACTTCCTGACACTTAAATCTATACTCGATGTTAACAAATTTCTCTTCTTCAGAAACGCTTTCCTTGCCATTGCCAGTCTACATTTTATATCCTCTCTACTTCGTCCATCATCAGTTATTTTGCTCCCCAAATAGCAAAACTCCTTTACTACTTTAAGTGTCTCATTTCCTAATCTAATACCCTCAGCATCACCCGACTTAACTCGACTACATTCCATTATCCTCGTTTTGCTTTTGTTGATGTTCATCTTATATCCTCCCTTCAAGACACCATCTATTCCGTTCAACTGCTCTTCCAAGTCCTTTGCTGTCTCTGACAGAATTACAATGTCATCGGCGAACCTCAAAGTTTTTATTTGTTCTCCATGGATTTTAATACCTACTCCGAACTTTTCTTTTGTTTCCTTTACTGCTTGCTCAATATAGAGATTGAATAACATCGGGGAGAGGCTACAACCCTGTCTTACTCCCTTCCCAACCACTGCTTCCCTTTCATGTCCCTCAACTCTTATAACTGCCATCTGGTTTCTGTACAAGTTGTAAATAGCCTTTCGCTCGCTGTATTTTACCCCTGCCACCTTTAGAATTTGAAAGAGAGTATTCCAGTCAACATTGTCAAAAGCTTTCTCTAAGTCTACAAATGCTAGAAACGTAGGTTTGCCTTTCCTTAATCTTTCTTCTAAGATGAGTGGTAAGGTCAGTATTGCCTCACGTGTTCCAGTATTTCTACGGAATCCAAACTGATCTTCCCCGAGGTCGGCTTCTACTAGTTTTTCCATTCGTCTGTAAAGAATTCGCGTTAGTACTTTGCAGCTGTGGCTTATTAAACTGATGGTTCGGTAATTTTCACATCTGTCAACACCTGCTTTCTTTGGGATTGGAATTATTATATTCTTCTTGAAGTCTGAGGGTATTTCGCCTGTTTCGTACATCTTGCTCACCAGATGGTAGAGTTTTGTCAGGACTGGCTCTCCCAAGGCCGTCAGTAGTTCCAATGGAATTTTGTCTACTCCGGGGGCGTTGTTTCGACTCAGGTCCTTCAGTGCTCTGTCAAACTCTTCACGCAGTTTCGTGTCTCCCATTTCATCTTCATCTACATCCTCTTCCATTTCCATAATATTGTCCTCAAGTGCATCGCCCTTGTATAGACCCTCTATATACTCCTTCCACCTTTGTGGGCGAAACTGAAGGCAAAACGCTAGTCGATTACAAAAATGAACTGGCCTTCCTATTCTCGGTGCTTTTATTTTGCTCAGTAAAACTGCCAGTCCTTTGATAAAACGATTGTGTGACCCCTGTTATTCATACCTCATACGACTCAATCTGATAGGTGTACCAACCTCTTAAACGAGCAAGCTCAACTATAAATACGAACCTGAAATATCCTGTCACAGCGTAGCTGAAAAGAGTAAATGCTAGAAGAACATTACTTTCAGTAGCGCAATGAATTTCTTCTCTGTAACTTATTCTGAACCGTTTATACCCTCCACATAAACATAATTCATTGACATGTATACTGCAAGTCTTCGTTTTATACTAACTGCTTCCGCTATAATCTCGACATTCGAAGTAGACAAACGATGTGCCATGGCACATTGGACAATAAAAAGAGTGTGTTGTACTCTACGTATCACAAGAGGCTCATCCCGATCTTAGATGGGTCAGAATATTAGGTGTGATGACTAGGAAGCATGACGCCAGAGTTGGTTGCTATACATACGAGTTCTGTAAAGGGCGCATGACGATGTTCAGATCGCACATGTAGATGAGCCTCCCCATTAGTGCATCCTGTCGCAATATCGAGTCTGCTTGCGACTGTCATTCTGATGCGGGCTGAATTCGAAACACGGCTTCTGCTTTGAACAATGCAAGGTGATTCTGTCCGGGAATAGGTGACCTTCACTCTCAATTTCGCCTACACTTCTTCTCTACCATTTATTTCCTAGTGAGTAATATAAGTAAGCTTGACTGTTGAAAACGTCCATAGACCGCTACGGATTACAAGTTGAAAACTGTTGCAGTTACATGCACTGTGACATATTTCTCCTTCGCAAACGTTGTGGACAATACAGGAATGTTAACAAGCACCTGCTTCCACGTATGCTGGGACCAAGGTTCCACGGTATAATACAGATGCATTGACAGCTGGAAAATTCTTAGAATAGTTTACTGCTCTGCAAATAACCAGAAATGTTATGTGAACTTGGAATCGTACTGAGAAAGCGTAATATGGGATTACCATGACGCCAGCGACACATAACGTGTGAAATCTTCTCTACAATGAACGCGCCAAAGTGCCCGTACATTCTTTGAGTTATTACAGTCATCAATCTTAGGCGACAAGTTCCTGTACCATCGTGTGCGCACAGCCCACTTGAATGTCTCGTACTAAATCCACCTGCATAATTCATGAGCTGCTGTGCGGGACATGGCGGCGGGTAGTGCGTATGGACATCGCTGTCTGTCTTATTTGCAGATGATACAAACATTGCAATAAATAGTAAATCAAATATAAATTTAGAAAGGGCAGCTAATCAAATTTTTACTGACTTTAATAAGTGGTTCATAGCCAATTCACTGTCACTATACTTTGAAAAGATCCACTCTATGCAGTTCAGAACTTCCAAGAGATTCCCTTCTAGTGTGCGTATAAAATATGATGACATGGAAATAGGAGACGTTGAGAGAGTAAAATTCTTAGAATTAAAACTTGATAATAAATTCAGTTGGGTGCGACGTACTAACGAACTGCTAAAGCGCCTAAACAAGTCTGTGTTTGCTATGCGAATGATGTCAGACATAGGAGATATTGATATAAAAAAAACTGGCACATTTTGTTTATTTTCACTCCATTATGTCATATGGTACCATATTTTGGGGTAACTCCACAAACTGAGAAAAATCTTTAGAGCACAGAAGCGTGTAATAAGAGTAACTTGAAGTGTAAATCCAAGAACATCATGTCGAAACCTATTCAAAGAATTGGGAAACTAACCACAGCTTCTCGGTATATCTATTCCTTAATGAAGCTTGTTGTAAATAATACATCTCTTTTTCCAGCTAACTGCTTAGCACATAGTATCAGTACCAGGAATAAGAACAATATACATAAAGATTTAAAATCACTTACTCTTGCCCAGAAAGGAGTCCAGTATTCAGCAACGCATATTTTCAATAAGTTACCAGCAACCATTAAGAGATTAGTTTCAGCCAAGGCACAGTTTAAACACAATTTAAAAGAATTTTTGGTGGCCAACTCCTTCTATTCCATCCATGAATTTCTCAACAAGTACAGTAGACCATTTTAATATTTATTATACATTAATTTTTGACAATACTTGGTTGTAACAGCCAAGTAACTACCTACTGTGAGAATGATAGATGTATGGAAAGCAGATGTAAGTCTTAAGTCTGTTAATAGTGGAAGTTTAATTTTAAATCTTGTACATAATTTGACTGTTCTTAATTGAGGATCATTGAAATGAATAATTTACTTTAATTTTTGACAATACTTGGTTGTAATAGCCAAGTAACTAGCTACTGTGTGAATGATGGCTTTAATGAAAGCAGCTGTAAGTATTAAACCTCTAAATATTAGAAGTTTAATTTTAATTTATGTAGATAATTTTACTGTTTATTGACTGAGGAACATTAAGATTAATGAGTCTCAAGTTTTTATAATTACATTTTTGTGATGTGTTTATGTGACATGCTCCACATTCAGGAGGATCCCTTCTTTTGTGGGTCTATGGAATGAATAATTAATCTAATCTAATCTTCAGTTAGCGCGTGGTGTGGGGAAGAAGTGGTTTTCTGTATGCCCCCGGAAGCGCTAGGATCTTTCTTGTCGTATTCCCACGGTCCCTACTCTAGATGAGCGTCGGAGCCAGAGAGTTGTTACAAGTTTGTGTCTGTTAGCGGTGATCTAAATTTACCCACCAAGCATTTCACGAGAGTAAGGTCGTCTTTCTACCAAAGATTTCCATTTTAAATTGCCAAAGATATCTGTTACACTTTTGGATGTCTGTCAGAATGTGGATATAGGCGAATATACCCGTGGGCATACAACCCTCACATACAAAATGTTGTTGGGAAGCCGAACCAGAGGCTGCGTCTTAATGGCAGAACAATTAGAAGGTGCAGGAAATCTGCGAAAGAGATACCTACACTACATTGACTCGATCTTCATTTGTAGTACTGCCGCTCGGGTTGCAATCCTCACTAAACAGTACTGATTGAAGTTCAAAGAAGGGCAGCTCGTTTTGTATTATCCCAAAATAGGGGAGAGAGTATCACGGATATTATAAACGAGTTGGGTTGGCAATAATTAAAACCTTAGGCCATAGATGATGCAGATTGTGCATGAATATTGAATGCAACATCTGGATCAGTTGACTGCTGGCGGCACCCACTCGCACGCTACTTCTCGATTACTGTTCAGTAATTGTAGTATCACAATGATGAAGCCTGCTTGCGCTGAAAGACATGTGAAAGGCATTCATATTTCGTTGCAAAGGTATTAGTAAAGTTGTTTTAAAACCACTAAAAACATTTTCAGCACATTTTTCCAGCTTGAATCAGTGATTTTACACGCTGGAGCTAAGGAGTGATTTCGTCACCAAGTGGATGCTAATTTTCTTCTACTTCACAGTATTTCATCTTTGTAGAAACAATCCGAATTGCATGATAAGGATCATTATACTGTATATCTATCTCTTTAAAATGCAATAGTTCCCAGATCTAAAACTCGATGAGTGATGGAGATTTCGACAGGGCAAAATATTATTATCTACACTACAGGCCATAAAAATTGCTACACCAAGAATAAATGCAGATGATGAACGGGTATTCGTTGGACAAATATATTATACTAGAACTGACACCTGATTACATTTTCACGCAATTTGGGTGCATAGATCCTGAGAAATCAGTACCCAGAACAATCACTTTTGGCCGTAATAACGGCCTTTATTCGCCTGGGCGTTGAGTCAAACAGACCTTGAACGGGGTGTACAGGTACAGCTGCCCATGCAGCTTCAACACGATACCACAGTTCATCAAGAGTATTGTGACGAGCCAGCTGCTCGGCCACCATTGACCAGACGTTTTCAGTTGGTGAGATATCTGGAGAATGTGCCGGCCAGGGCAGCAGTCGAACATTTTCTGTATCCAGAAAGGCCCGTACAGAACCTACAACATGCGGTGGTGCATTATCCTACTGAAATGTAGGGTTTCGCAGGGATCGAATGAAGGGTAGAGCCACGGGTCGTAACACATCTGAAATGTAGCGTCCACTGTTCAAAGTGCCCTCCATGCGAACAAGAGATGACCCAGACGCGTAACCAATGGCACCCCATACCATCACGCCGAGTGATACGCCAGTATGGCGATGATGATTACACGCTTCCAATGTGCGTTCACCGCGATGTCGCCAAACACGGATGCCACCATCATGATGCTGTAAACAGAACCTGGATTCATCCGAAAAAATGACGTTTTGGCATTCGTGCACACCGGTTCGTCGTTGAGTACACCATCGCAGGCGCTCCTGTCTGTGATGCAGCGTCAAGGGTAACCGCAGCCATGGTCTCCGAGCTGATAGTCCATGCTGCTGCAAACTTCGTCGAACTGTTCGTGCAGATGGTTGTTGTCTTGCAAACGTCCCCATCTGTTGACTCAGGGATCGAGACGTGGCTGCACGATCCGTTACAGCCATGCGGATAAGATGCCTGTCATCTCGACTGCTAGTGATACGAGGCCGTTGGGATCCAGCACGGCGTTCCGTACCCGCCGTTCTGAACCCACCGATTCCATATTCTGCTAACAGTTACTGGATCTCGACCAACGCGAGCAGCAATGGCGCGATACGATAAACCGCAATCGCGATAGTCTACAATTCGACCTTTATTAAAGTCGGAAACGTGATGGTACGCATTTCTCCTCCTTACACGAGGCATCGCAACAACGTTTCACCAGGCAACGCGTGTCCACTGCTGTTTGTGTATGAGAAATCGGTTGGAAAGTTTCCTGATGTCAACACGTTGTAGGTGTCGCCACGGGCACCAAACTTGTGTGAATGCTCTGAAAAGCTAATCATTTGCATATCATAGCATCTTCTTCCTGTCGGTTAAATTTCGCGTCTGTAGCACGCCATCTTCGTGGTGTAGCAATTTTAATGTCCAGTAGTGTATCTCCCGTTATAGCGAGTTTCTATTTCTCTATAATTTGTTTTATTTTCTCTATAATCAACTTTCATCTAATATATTACCCTTTTTTCTTGTTATTGTTTAAATGTCTGGGCTGAATTAAGCAAAAGTCATAAAACACAAACGCTTGTGTAAAAAGCGGGTACCTTGCACCACTGTTAGCCATTACCTTTACCGTTCCACTCGCAAATATAACGACGGGAAAACAACTATCTACATGTTTCCATACAAGCCCTAGTTTCTCTTATCTTATCCTCGTGGTCCTCACACGAAATGTACGTTGGCGGCAGGAGAATCGTTCTGCAGTCAGCTTCAGATGCCGAGTTTGTAAATTTTCTCAATTGTGTTTGTCGAAAGGAACGTCGGCTTCCTTCCCGGGATTCCTACCTGAATTCAGAAAGCGCCTTTGTAATACTCGCGTTCTGATCGAACCTACCAGTAACAAATCTAACAATCCGCCTCTGGATTGCTTCGAGGTCTTCCTTTAATCCGACCTGGTGAGAATCGGAAACATTCGAGCAGTCTTCAAGAACGGCTAATACTAGTGTTCTATACGCAGTCTCCTTCACAGATGAACTACATCTTCCTAAAATTCTCGCAATAAACTGAAGTCTACCACTCGCCTTCCCTTATACCGTCGTTACATACTCGTTCCATTTCACATCGCTTTGCAACGTTACGCCTAGATATTTAATCGGCATGACTGTGTCAAGCAGTATACTACTAATACTGTATTCGAGCATTGAGGGATTGTTTTTCACACTCATCTGTATTAATTTACATTTTACTAAATTTACATTTTACTAAATTTAGAGCAGGCAGCCGTTGTGTGTGTCATTTTGTACCCTCGTACAGTCACTCAACGCTGACACCCTCCCATACACCACACACCTTCATCGGCAAACAGACGCAGATTGCTGCTCGCCTTGTCCGTCTGATGAATACACGTTATAGGTAGAAGCCCATGTCAATCTTATAAAAACACAATAAAATATTTAACATGTATTGTTGGGCAATCATCAGAATAATAAAGGCCAGTAGAAACCTAGCAGCGAAATTACATTACAAGAAATACTGTGCAGCCCTAACATGTGTAATCAGGAAGGCCAAATGAACCAGGTATGGAATTATGCCCAAAAAAATCAGCCAGTCAAACAATAAAAACCATCAAAACATCATAAAAAGAGAGATAAATAGGAACATAAAATCAGGAAAAGGAGGGATACAACAGTCCTTTGGTAATGATACAGATCAACAGAATCAAAAAGTTACAGCCTCAGTTGTCAATAATTTTTTTCTCATTGTAGCTGGAAAAAACAAGGAACCATAGTAACCAGTTTGCCACAGATGCTATACAACTACACTACTGGCCATTAAACATGCTACATCACTAAGATGACGTGCTACAGACGTGAAATTAACCCGACAGGAAGAAGATGCTGTGATATGCAATTGATTAATTTTCCAGAGCATTCACACAAGGTTGGCGCCGGTGGCGACACCTACAACGTGTTGACATCAGGAAAGTTTCCAATCGATTTCTCATACACAAACAGCAGTTGACCGGGTTTGCCTGTTGAAACGTTGTTGTGATGCTTCGTGTAAGGGGGAGAAATGCGTACCATCACGTTTCCGACTTTGATCGGATTGTAGCCTATCGCGATTGCGGTTTATCGTATCGCGACATTGCTGCTCGCTTTGGTCGAGATCCAATGACTGTTAGCAGAATATGGAATCAGTGGGTTCAGGAGGGTAATACGGAACGCTGTGCTGGGTCCCAACGGCCTCGTATCACTAGCAGTCGAGATGACAGGCATCTTATCCGCATTGCCGTAACGGATCGTGCAGCCACGTCTCGATCCCTGAGTCAACAGATGGGGACGTTTACAAGACAACAACAATCTGAACGAACAGTTCGACGACGTTTGCAGCAGCATGGACTATCAGCTCGGAGACCATGGCTGCGGTTACCCTTGACGCTGCATCACAGACAGGAGCGCCTGCGCTGGTGTACTCAATGACGAACCTGGGTGTACGAATGGAAAAACGTCATTTTTTCCGGATGAATCCAGGTTCTGTTTACAGCATCATGATGGTCGCATCCGTGTTTGGCGACATCGCGGTGAACGCACATTGGAAGCGTGTAATCATCATCGCCATACTGGCGTATCACCCGGCGTGATGATATGGGGTGCTATTGGTTACACGTCTGGGTCACCTCTTGTTCGCATTGACGGCACTTTGAACAGTGGACGCTACATTTCAGATGTGTTACGACCCGTGGCAGTACCCTTCATCCGATCTCTGCGAAACCCTACATTTCAGTAGGATTGTAGTGTTGGCAGAAGTGCCAACATCGTGTTGCTAGAGGAGGCCGAAATGCACGCTTTTAGTTACACGCAGACTGGCGTGAGGTCTGGAACAGTTAAGGGAATTAATAGTAGCAAATAAAGTATGTAGTTGATGTAATACTTAACTTTAATCCACAATTGTAGAACATCTCTCGTTACTGTACAAGCTTCACAATATTAATTATCAAATGCTATGGCGCCTGCCTAGGTCGTAGCAAATGACGTAGCTGAAGGCTATGCTAACTATGGTTTCGGCAAATGAGAGCGTATCGGTCAGTGTAGCTTCACTAGCAAAGTCGGTTGTACAACTGGGGCGAGTGCTAGTAAGTCTCGCTAGACCTGCCGTGTGGTGGCGCTCGGTCTGCAACCACTGACAGTGGCGACACGCGGGTCCGGCGTATACTAATGGACCGCGGCCGATTTAAAGGCTACCACCTAGCAAGTGTGGTGTCTGGCGGTGACACCACAAGGATAATGCACGACCGTATGTTGCAGGTCCTGTACGGGCCTTTCTGGATACAGAAAATGTTCGACTGCTGCCCTGGCCAGCACAATCTCCAGATCTCTCACCATTAGAAAACGTCTTTTCAATGGTGGCCGAGCAACTGGCTCGTCACAATACGCCAGTCACTACTCTTAGTGAACTGTTGTATCGTGTTGAAGCTGCATGGGCAGCTGTACCTGTACACCCCATCCAAGCTATGTTTGACTCAATGCCCAGGCGTATCAAGGCCGTTATTATCGCCAGAGGTGGTTGTTCTGGGTACTGATTTCTCAGGATCTATGCACCCAAATTGGGTGAAAATGTAATCACATGTCAGTTCTAGTGTAATATATTTGTCCAATGAATACCGGTTGATCATCTGCATTTCTTCTTGGTGTAGCAATTTTAATGGCCAGTAGTGTACTTGTTCGCATGCACATCACCCCAAATGTAGCACTTCATTACAAAAGCACGAGTCCTAAAGAAATTGTAAAAATCATAGCATTTCTTAATTGCACTTAATACTTTAGAATTGATGATGCATCAAGTACGATTTTGAAACCATGTGGAATATGTGCAGACTGAATCAGTCACATATTATGCCACCAGTAGTTGAAAACTGGGGTATTTCCAGTTAGACTAAAACGTACGGTAATTATGCCAGTCTACAAAAGTAGCAAGAGCCATGTAGTATCCAGCTATTGGCCCATCTGGGTGCTGCCAGTGTTCCCGAAGATATTTTAGAGAATAGTGTATGATAGGATTTATAGCCACATTACACAAAATCATTGACATCTACACAGTTCGGTTTTCACTTGAGATTCTCCACTGAGAGAACAATGTTTTTTCCAGCAATTGAATTTATAAGAGAACTAAATTTGTGAATGTGTTCAGTGGGATTTTTTATCACCTTGCTGAGGCATTTCACTGAGTGGGTCATAACAAAATGCTAAAATAGCTATCACAAAATGGCAGCAAAGATAAACCTTTGGCTTGGCAAGAATCTTAATTACACAACAGGAAAAAAGTGTTGTCTTAATGGAGGCAAGTAAAAACAAAAAGCTCAGACTGGGAAAACGTAAAAATGTAGTCCCCAGCACTCAGTCCTTTGGCCTTTGATTTATTCCATCTGTGTTATGTTATCTACCAATTACAATATTAATAATGGAGCAAAAATAGTGTTGTTTGCTGATGATATAAGTAATCAAATGGCCCAACTCCACAATGCGATAGACAGCTCTGGCGTTCACAAAGTACGCATATGCATGATTCAGAGCAAATAGCCTAACCCTAAATTTTTTAAAAATTAATATTGTACAGTTTCAGCCAACAAATAAAACGCTTAATTTCCTGAAATGGATATTAAAAATCTGGAAATTAATTAAATCCACAGAAAATTCGTGGCCATGCAGATGCACTATCAGTTAAGACGAAATCAGGAAATTATCAGTTGTCCAAGAAATAGCTCAGCATGCTTTGCTCTGAGAGCAGTTTCTCATTTTGTGCTCAGAGAAATATTGATGCTGTTCTATTTTGCATATTGCCACTCTATAATCTACTATAGCATAATCTTCTAAGAAAAAGCTGCAGGAACGGAAAAAATTTTCAAACTTCGAAAAAGAGCAGTGAGATTATTAACTGTATATATACCGCATGTGTTCTGGCCGGAGGCAGTTCGCTCCTCGCTGTTGTATGTGCAAGTGCTGAATAAACCTCCGTTAAGCGAAGTTGGTGTTCGTCATTCATCTAATTACACCTGCATCTACGTGACCTCATCCAGATGGAGGCGCCGGGTATTGGAACTTGTGATGGTTCACATTATCGACGACACAGTGGCTCCTATCAGGCCACGACAGAGCCGCCGTTTACGTGGCGAGATACCCGAGTTCGAGCCATATTCAACAGATCGCGATCTATCGGAGACAGAAGAAGAAGACTTTACGATGACAGCAACTTTGTACCACCACATGAGACATCCTTCCGGGTTTTCTTGGGACGATGGCCAAGATCCAAACAAGTGGCTGAGCGTTTGGGCAAATTTAACAAATGGGATGTTTGGCTAACGTATTTTTCTACTTGGAGGACACTGCCGAGCAATGGTATGAGAACATCGAGGAGAAGTTCACAAGCTGGGAAGTATTCCAGGCGGAACTGCGCAAGTATTTCGGCGACGCACAACGACAGAAGTGCAAGGCTGAAGATAAATTGAAGTGCAGGAGAAACTATAGCATCCTATATTCAAGACGTCTTGGAGCTGTGTAAAATAGTGAATCCTAGAACGAAGGAGGAAGATAAGGTTGCACATCTCATGAAGGGTGTTGCTGAGGACATGTATCAAGCCCTACTCATGAAGGAGGTTTCGACAGCAGACGACTTCATAAAATGGTGTCAGTATATCGAGAGAATGCAACAGAAAAGAATTACACGCAAGAAGTTTGAACGGCTTCCAAACGTCGTATCGATGTCTGTGACGCAGGAAGAAATTGATTTCACAAGTGTTCTTCGTCAGATAGTGAGAGAGGAAGTTCAGAAGGCACCTGGATTGCACGACGAGCAAAAAACCGAGACGCTTCAAGAGGTCATAAGGGAGGAACTGGAAATCCTCCGCAAAAGTGATAGGCAATGCGTCGATATCCTCATAGATGGCCGTCCATCTCAAGCTCTTGTGGACTCTAGAGCATCATATTCAGTCATTTCGGAGAATTACCGTCACCAGTTGCAGGAAACCGTATTCGTCGACAGCAAAACGTCTCTGCTAAAGGTGGCTAATGTGAAATATGTCAAACCTGGGTCTGGCTGCACACCTTCGTTTGACACAAGGTGTCCAAGTATTTTGATTTCTTTTGCTCCAGAGAGACTCTTTCTTGGATTAAGTTTCAGTCCGCCTTGTTGGAGACACTTAAGAACTGCCCTCAGTCTTTTTGTATGCTCATCAAATGTCTCTGAGAACACTGTGACGTCATCTAAATAACAATGACACATCGTCCACTTCAGGTGACTTAGATTACACATCATCCGTTCAAAAGTTGCTGGTGCATTGCACAAACCAAATGGCATTACCTTAAACTCATACAGGCCATCAGGGGCGAAGAAAGCAGTTTTCTCACGATCAGCCTCATCTACTTCGATCTGCCAGTATTCCGAGTAAATGTCCATGGTTGAGAAAAATTTAGCCCCCTTCAGACAATCTAGGGTATCGTCAATTCATGGAAGGGGGTAAACGCCCTTTTTTACTTATCTTATTAAGCTTACTGTAGTCAACACAAAAGCGCCAACTGCCATCCTTCTTCCTGACGAGAACCACTGGTGAGGACCATGGGCTCTGCGACGGCTGACTGATGTCATTCTTCATCATTTTCTCTAACTCGTCGCGAATTATTCGACGTTCCGTTGCTGACACACGGTATGCTCTCTGGCTTATTGCTTGATGGTCTCCAGTGCTAATCCAGTGCTCTTCATCTGTGGATTGAAGCATTCAGAGAACTCTTGAAGAATGGCAAGTAGCTTCTTCTGTTGTTCCTTAGTGAACTCCGATGATAGTCGAGATAGAAGCAGTGCTGATTTCGCCCACAGACTCGGCATCAGAGGTTTCTATGACACTCAGCTGTGCTGCAGTTACCAGCTCAGCGTTTGCTACGCACATGCGTCTTGGAAGGATCTGCGGTTCTCGGCGACAGTTAACTATCCACAATTCACCGAATAAGTTCTTAAACGATACGACAGAGGCTGAGATGACCAAGTTATTCTTCAGTGGTATTCTTCTCTTACAGGGCTATTACAAATGATTGAAGCGATTTCATAAATTCACTGTAGCTCCATTCATTGACATATGGTCACGACACACTACAGATACGTAGAAAAACTCATAAAGTTTTGTTCGGCTGAAGCCGCACTTCAGGTTTCTGCCGCCAGAGCGCTCGAGAGCGCAGTGAGACAAAATGGCGACCGGAGCCGAGAAAGCGTATGTCGTGCTTGAAATGCACTTACATCAGTCAGTTATAACAGTGCAACGACACTTCAGGACGAAGTTCAACAAAGATCCACCAACTGCTAACTCCATTCGGCGGTGGTATGCGCAGTTTAAAGCTTCTGGATGCCTCTGTAAGGGGAAATCAACGGGTCGGCCTGCAGTGAGCGAAGAAACGGTTGAACGCGTGCGGGCAAGTTTCACGCGTAGCCCGCGGAAGTCGACGAATAAAGCAAGCAGGGAGCTAAACGTACCACAGCCGACGGTTTGGAAAATCTTACCGAAAAGGCTAAAGCAGAAGCCTTACCGTTTACAATTGCTACAAGCCCTGACACCCGATGACAAAGTCAAAGGCTTTGAATTTTCGGCGCGGTTGCAACAGCTCATGGAAGAGGATGCGTTCAGTGCGAAACTTGTTTTCAGTGATGAAGCAACATTTTTTCTTAATGGTGAAGTGAACATACACAATGTGCGAATCTGGGCGGTAGAGAATCCTCACGTATTCGTGCAGCAAATTTGCAATTCACAAAAAGTTAACGTGTTTTGTGCAATCTCACGGTTTAAAGTTTACGGCCCCTTTTTCTTCTGCGAAAAAAACGTTACAGGACACGTGTATCTGGACATGCTGGAAAATTGGCTAATGCCACAACTGGAGACCGACAGCGCCGACTTCATCTTTCAACAGGATGGTGCTCCACTGCACATCCATCGTGATGTACGACATTTCTTAAACAGGAGATTGGAAAACCGATGGATCGGTCGTGGTGGAGATCATGATCAGCAATTCATGTCATGGCCTCACGCTCTCCCGACTTAACCCCATGCAATTTCTTTCTGTGGGGTTATGTGAAGGATTCAGTGTTTAAACCTCCTCTACTAAGAAACGTGCCAGAACTGCGAGCTCGCATCAACGATGCTTTCAAACTCATTGATGGGGACATGCTGCGCCGAGTGTGGGAGGAACTTGATTATCGGCTTGATGTCTGCCGAATCACTAAAGGGGCACATATCAAACATTTGTGAATGCCTAAAAAAACTTTTTGAGTTTTTGTATGTGTGTGGAAAGCATTGTCAAAATATCTCAAATAATAAAGTTATTGTAGAGCTGTGAAATCGCTTCAATCATTTGTAATAACCCAGTACATTCTTCTATAAGATCCATGGGTTGATGCATGGCATAACACATGATAATTACCTTTCTAGCGCTGACTACAGGAATGATCATCCAGCACACATAGTCTCCACACACTCGGATGCGCATCTTCCTGTCGACAGTATTCCATCTCGTCTAGCATAACCTTCGAGCGACCACAATCTATCATTGCCAGAGAAGCTTTCAAAAAGTCCCATCCGAGAATGACGTCATGACTACACGCTTGTAAGACGATGAATTCTAAGGGCTATGTATGGCCACTTATACCCACACCAATGACACAATTGCTCAGCTTACGTATTGAAACAAGGAATTTCCAAAAATATATGGAAATATTACCGTTTGTCAGTGGGGGATACTGCACAATCCTGGGGATGGGTTTTCTGAATAAACTTAATGCAAAAATCGATCTTTCACACCTGTTATGGATGATATTGAAGCTGGAAACGAGTGATACATTGGCAGAAGGTCCACCAAACATGGTGGAACGGAATAAACTACATATACATTAATTAAAGCACAATTTGCCAGATTAAATACCGAGAGGCAGAGGAAAATTACTCTGGGTGAGTGTGCATGCTGACCTGAACGATATGCTGTGTGTTATAGAGCTTTTTGTTCCAGTTCGTTTAGATAATTTTGACTCTCACGAAGGAGATCTGCCAAAAGGGTTAGTGGTCGCCCATTTAAAAGTCCTAAATGAGGACTATTTGGATAGGTCGAACGGAGACCTCTGTCTCAAGTGAACGGTCAGTGCATCTCAATTATGCAAGAAGATGAAGCATTTGAAAGGAAAGAATAAATCTGCTATGATAATCCTGTTAATGTGATTCGGAGATTTGTTTAATCCTGGTGACCATTGCCAGTAACAACTGTGACTAAACACAGAATCCCAAAGGGAAGTAACCACCAGTCTATTAATAGTTATAAGGAATACCCAGAATCTTGCAACCTGTAATGGAAGATTCATCAATCAGCAGTCGGCTGATCGCATTATTAAGAAGAGTGGGAGTCCATGGGGCGCACCTGTCGTTATTGTTCCAAAGATATCCTCAGATAGAACAAAGGAATACAGGTTTTGTTGGGATTACTGATACAAAAACATAAGAAAAATCATGGATGCATATCCTACACTGAACGTCACGGAGACATTGGATAACCTAGGTCAGGATAAATATTTCTGCATAAAGGATTTGAAGAGAGGATATCACCAGTTGGAAGTGGTTCCAGAAGACCAGCCAAAGTCAGTATTTACTGTTCCATGGAGTCACTATCACTATCGACATACACCATTTGGGCTTAAGAATGCATCAGAGGCTATTAAATGAAATCATAACGGGATTAAAACTACGGCAAGGTATGACCTATAGCGACGATATTAATGTGTTTTCTAAAGATCTAGAGGACATTGTGCAATGATAGGAGTATGTGTTTAAAGGTTATTTTCGGCACATTTAATGCTATCGAAAAATTTCAATTTGCATTAAGGGAGGTAGGACGTCAAACGGGCCGACTTGGAGCAGGAGAGGCACCACAGAACATTTTAGTTTCCACCGTCTATACTTTTACAAATTAATTCATAAAACTTTGTCAGTATGGCCAGGAAGGATTCAGAATTCACCCCCATAGCAGTGGAAGTTCGAAAACATAACGAAATAATTTTTTTTACAAGTGAAATTTCATCGTTTTTTTCACTTACTAATGGCTGCATTTGTTGCTATAGGTACACTTTTCTTGATAAGTGAAAGAGATTCTTCGATGAATTTTGCACAGCATACAAGCCATACTTAAAGGTGTATGAAACTCTAGGATTTTCCAAATCTATTAAAACCTGTGGTAAAAATTAGATAATTAACTAAAAAATTTGTGTTTTTTCTAAACATGAAGTTTAAAATATAACAGTTCATTCGTTTTTTCATAAATTAAATAAAGTCTAGAAGAAAAGTGTACCTATAGCAACAAATGCAGCCATTAGTAAGTGAAAAAAATGATGACGTTTTGCACGTAAAAAATTTATTTTGTTATGTTTTCAAACTTCCACTGCAATTAGTCTGAATCCTGGATCCTTCCTGAAGATTTGACAAAGTTTTATGAATTTATTTGTAAAAGTATAGACACTGGAAATTAAAATGTCGTGTGATGCCTCTCATGCTCCAAGTCGACCCGTCTGACGTCCTACCCCCCTTAACAGAGGTAAGCTACCTACGTCATGTGATTAGCCAGAATGGTGTAAAAAGTCCCCCAAAGTTGATATGTGCTGTCCTTGATTCTTACTTCTATCAGCGTCTTTCAATAAGTAATGCCCCACATTTCTTTAATGGCATTAATACATACAGACAAACATCCTTGTGGGTGCTTCACGATTGTTGTTTGTTCTGTGTGCTGGTGAAGTTTCGGACAGTTCTGGCAGACGGCAGAGCTGTAGTACAGCGTCAAAATGGTGTCTACATACGACTTACTTTACAGGCAGCGTGCTGTTATTGAATTCTTGTGTGCAGAAAAACAAACCGTGGTGACCATCTACAAACGTTTGTGTGCAGTGTATGGCGATGCCTCAGTTGATAGGAGTACAGTTGGGCGGTGGGTAAAGAAAGTTACAGCCTCGGGAAATGCAGAAACAGAGCTGCATGATCAGCTACACTCGGGACGTCCTATCACAGCCACTGCTCCGGACATGCTGAATCGTGCGGATCACATTATTCGTGCCAACCGCCGCATCACAACTCGACAATTGGCTCTACAGTTGTCGGTCAGCATTGGAAGTGCGTCTAGAATGACCGAGACTCTCGGATATTCAAAGAGGTGCTCACCATGGGTTCCACAAGTGCTCACAGCGGACCACAAGATTCAAAGAAGGAGCATTTCATCTGAATTGTTGGAGCATTTTGAGACCGACAGCGAGGCCTCACGGATCGTTACGGGGGACGACAGCTAGGTGCACCACTTTGCGCCGGAAACAAAAAGGCAGTCCATGGAGTGGCTTCATCATCATTCACCACAAAAGAAGAAATTCAAGACAACTCACTCTGCCAGAAAAGTCGTGGTGACACGCGTCTGAGTGTGTGATGGTGCCATTCTCGTGGACGTGACAACAAGAGGTTCAACCATGAATTCAGAGCCATAGGTGAAGACTCCGAAAAAATTCAAGAACCAATCCCGATGTGTTCTATCGGAAGAGAATGCAACAGAAATCTTGCTCCAACGCGCCCACACACAAGTGTGAGAACCCGGGAACACATCGCCAAACTGGGTTGGACATCATGGCCTCATCAACCCTACAGTCCAGACCTGACACACTCGGACTTCCATCTCTTTGGGCCGCTTAAAGATTCTCTAGGAGGAACACACTTTGAAGATGACTATAGTGTCAGTCATGCAGTGAAAATATGGCTACACCTACAGGACAAGAGCTTTTTACCAGCAGGAAATACATGCTCTTTCACAACGTTGGCGTATGGCCATTGAACGTGATGGAGACTACGTAGAAAAATAGGACATGGACAAGACATATTGGTGTATACGAGGTGTGGCTAGAAAAAAACCGGACTAGTACCGGTGAAATAATAAAACGAATGCAATAAGGCTGAAAGTCGCGTGGCCTATCACGTGACTCTCGCTCCGCCTACTGCTCGAGTTTCGTCTGCCTCCTGCACTCAGTCTGCCCGTGGCGTCTGTTTTAAGTAGTTGACGTTATGTCTGTGCGTCGGAAAATGTTGAGTGTACAGAAAGAACAGCGTGTTAACATCAAATTTTGTTTCAAACTAGGAAAATCTGCAAGTGAAACGTTTGTAATGTTACAACAAGTGTACGGCGATGATTGTTTACCGCGAACACAAGTGTTTGAGTGGTTTAAACGATTTAAAGATGGCCGCGAAGACACCAGTGATGACACTCGCACTGGCAGACCATTGTCAGCAAAAACTGATGCAAACATTGAAAAAATCGGTAAACTTGTTCGACAAGATCGCCGTTTAACAATCAGAGCAGTGTCTGAGTTAACAGGAGTTGACTTGTTGTCTTGTCGAACAAGTTTACCGATTTTTTCAATGTTTGCATCAGTTTTTGCTGACAATGGTCTGCCAGTGCGAGTGTCATCACTGGTGTCTTCGCGGCCATCTTTAAATCGTTTAAACCACTCAAACACTTGTGTTCGCGATAAACAATCATCGCCGTACACTTGTTGTAACATTACAAACGTTTCACTTGCAGATTTTCCTAGTTTGAAACAAAATTTGATGTTAACACGCTGTTCTTTCTGTACACTCAACATTTTCCGACGCACAGACAAAACGTCAACTACTTAAAACAGACGCCACGGGCAGACTGAGTGCAGGAGGCAGATGAAACTCGAGCAGTAGGCGGAGCGAGAGTCACGTGACAGGCCACGCGACTTTCAGCCTTATTGCATTCGTTTTATTGTTTCACCAGTACTAGTCCGGTTTTTTTCTAGCCACACCTCGTATTGTCACCAAATTCTGACTTTTAGCAATAAATATGTTCTGAGAAAAAAATGTGCGGCATTACTTATTGAACGACCCTCGTACAAACAACAAAACAACTTCAATCATTTTTATTACTATGTAATTGTTATTGAAAATGCATCAAATAAAATGCTGAAATTGCTAGATCGTTAACTCATTCCCTGAAAAGAGGTATGAAAGTCCAGCGGCCAACCTACTGTCGGACTGCATTTGAGGAACTGAAATACAGGTTTTAACAATGAGTCAGGTATTAATGTTTCTAAACCGCAAGAAGAAATTTATCCCATACTCTGACGCAAGTGGTCAGGCAATTGAATGTGTTCTAAATCAGGATACAGATTGCAAGGAACACACAGTAGCATATGCACCAAGGCAGCTGAATAAAGCTCAACAGAATTACTCAATCACAGAGAAAAAGTTGTTGAGGGTCATATAAGTATATGGTATTATTTATTTCCATTGCTACCTGTACGGTAGGAAATTCAATCATAATGGATTTTGCAGCATTAAAATGGATACTATGACAGAAGGATCCTTTGAGTAGACTAACGTGCTGGGCTTCAAATTTGACTGAATTCGACTACGAGGTAGTAGAAAAACCCAGCAAGGAACATAGCAATATCGGTGGTTTGTGAAGAAAGATGGAGGTCATGTAAACGCTTGGCAATAGCCACAATGAGTAGCAAGAACTCAGACTGATGATGCAAACTGCCTGTTATTTAGGACACAGCTACATAAGGTGAAACACAAGAGGCTATTGTGTAAGATGATTAGGTAGGGTCACGCATTGTAGTACTTGCAGCTTTGAAGGGTGAAGTGCTGAGACAAGTACAACCATTTATTAGCAGTCACGGAGGATGAACGACAACAGATCACTAAACAGCCGAGTAATACTGATGGAGAACGATGAGGCAGGACGTCAGCCAACATTAGTGAAACTGTATACTTTGCGCACAACATGCTGATCTAAGTCATCAACGTCTACCTTTGCAAAGATTACTAGAGGCATCCAAGCCATCTTAAAATGTGCGAATGGAACATTTTAGGTCCATTCAATGTAACGTCACCAGGCAACAAGTATGTGTCAACCATTTAGACCATTTTCCACATTATAACACGATGGCTGCAGTCCTGAATCAACAAGCAAGTATGGTGGCATATGCTATAGTAAACAATTGGTTATTAAAGTTTGGCGTTCAGGACACAATAATTAGAGATTGGGGCACCAAATTTATGTCTGAGTTGGTTAAGCAGCTATGACATCTATTGCAGATCCAGAAGCTCAGAACTAGCGCTTAACATCTTCAACTGAATGGAGGAACAGAACACGTCCATGGTAGTGTTGGTGGGGTGTTATAATGTGCACGCCTACCATAACGACTGAAACGTTTATCTACCTTGTGTCATAACTGTGTATAATTCTAAAGTATATACCAGTGTTGGGCTTTCAATATACAAATTTGTATATGTCGTCTTTTGAGGTGATTAAACCTGAAAAGTGGAGAATCAGTGAAGAAGTCTGTGAAGATTTTACAGGTGATTTGGAAATGGGTGAAGAAAGTTAATATGAAAGCACTAGATCGGCAAGAGCAAGTGGGGCAACACGTTGACAAATTACCTGAGCATAGAATCGGTCAGAGGGTCATGCTTGCGGATCCCTGCAGGCCAAGTGTAAAATAAAAAACTCGTTAATTATTACCAAAAGGCATATCAAGCTACGGAAGTTTGTTACCAACAAAGACTTCCATTGTTTACGTAGGGCACATCAAGCCTTTTAAAGAAGCTATGGACGTTTTGCCACAACCACTAGTGTCGTTACCAGCGAAGGAAATTAAGGAGAAGAAGAAAAAAAAACTGGAGCTGATGGGCAAGGTACACGCAGAGTTCCTGATGTACTCAGCTCACGCCAATGGATATCAATGGGAGAGGAGGCATGAAATATTGAAAGGGGCTGTTAATGGACGACGTGACCTGCCAACCACTCTGAGTGATCTACGCCGAATCGCCGTTGAGGAGTGGGACGATCTGGACCAACAGTACCTTGATGAAATTGTGGATAGTATTCCGTGACGAATACAGGCATGCATCAATGCAAGTGGGCGTGCTACTGGGTATTAGAGGTACCGGTGTGTACAGCAATCTGGACCACCGCCTCTGAAGGTCCGTGTATGTTGTTACAACATGCAGTGTGTGGTTTTTATGAGCAACAAAAAGGGCGGAAATGACGTTTACGTTGATGTCTATTCCTATTTTCTGTACAAGTTCCGGGACTCTTGGAACCGAGGTGATGCAAGGCCTTTTTGAAGTGTGTGGTAGCATACTTCAATAACTTTTTTTAGTAGTATGAAGAAATGATTCTATGGGATCATGTTCCCGGAGGAAAGCAAGTCAGTCACGTGGACTACACCTATAAAATGTTGTTTAGAATTGGGGGTGCAGCCAATGGTCCTTGTCCCTTAATCTGAGCTTGTGTAAGTGGGAGGATAAGAGTACTGTAAATGTTTGTCAACTTTTAAATATATGTCGAGACTTTGCAGAGGAGCCACAAGAAGATCTGAAGGACAGATTTTTCTGAATGAGGGAGGAGTGTTGCAATGCAAATAATTTACTTGGCACATCGAGGTTAAATTAAGACACCTTCCTCAGTTAATGTAAGAAGCCACAGAAACAGGTCAAGTCAGAGAGCTGATCAGAATTATACCAGGGCTGTTTGCTTATTCAGTGACTATAGCGTCGAGGAGGTTATCCCACTGACGTTGTCAACGAGCTGAGAGACCAGAAACATAAGTACCACTGACGCACCAGAAAGACAAAGTCACCACAGGGGGCTGTGGATGGCTGAGTTACTTCACATCTGAGCCACGGATTTGATGTGATTTATGTGCTAAAAACTCACGCCATGCAAAACGAGGATGGGCCAGTCAAAAGTATTGCAGTCTGCTGGCCACCAGTCTCTAGAAGGGACCTACGTTGTTACACGAGCCTGAGTCTCCATGAGTCAACCATTCGCGCACTCCAGACACTGCTAGCTGGAGCCCCATGCTGTGGACATAGATCTCCCCAACTGGGGGGCCACCTGGAGGGCCTACTTCAGCTGCATCAGCCCCTGTGGACGTCTACAGCTCAAACCTGGGGCTTCGCAGCGATTCAACCGCCATCACCACTGCAGTCAAACGTCTTACAGCCTGCCTCTGCTTTGGGGAGACTATGCTGTTGTGAGCTGCCCTTACTACATCAGGTCTGAAGTGGGATCCAGTGCTCCATGGTGTGCCTCGCTGTAGCTGTCTTGCTGCATCAGACAGCACGACTGACACTATGTGATCTAGCAGGGTCAGCAGCTTGGCATACCATTGGCATCTGTAGGACGGTGCTGCCTGCCCGTGGGTACAGACCATGTGCTGACCACATGAATTCCTTATTGGGTGTGAACTGCTGACATCCTGGGGCAACGACACTATTATATTAGTTCTGTGTAATAAATGGTTGGTTTTTAGAATGCTGTTCCTATGACAACTTTTCGGACGTCTACCAGGCACCCACTCACCGCCACAATGCTACCTTGCCCGGAGTGGTGGACTAACAGCATCCTGACCTCAGTGCACCTAGGTCTGTCACTCACCACAGCAGCTGACCAACCTGGTCACTTTAAATATGTGCATAAGCAGCGAGATATATCGGATTCCAGTGAGAAAATTAACGTGTGGTACGTCCTTCTTTTCTCTCAAATTATTCACATACCCTCTTTTTTGTGATCGTTCTTCTGTGTAGTAGTTAACAAAATGACAACAAATGTTTAATCATTCTTGAAATCGCGTTTCGAAATGAAAGTACTGATATAATGGTCGATGGTGTGAGGATGGCTTCGGTATATTGAGGGATGGACAATATAGTATTTGAACCGTGATTTATTTTCAAAGAATATTCTTAAGAATTTATTTTATTTACTTGCGATTCATCAAGAACATTAACACATTTACTCACACTATGTAAGCATGGAAGTAGTGTCCAGGGAGTAACTGATGAAATCATAACCAAATCCTTTTAACAAATGGGAATTTTATTCACTTTAATAGTGCCTAAAAGCATTTTTTAAAAGAAACAGATCGAAAATTATAATCAGAAAGCACACTCTAAATATCAAGTTACAATTTATTCAGAGGCAGAAAGAAACAAGTTTTGACTTTATGAGCTTTCGGGCAGAGAACCTTCCCGCTTCCTTTTGACACGGCCGTAGTTACGACCGCTCACAACAGCCTCTGAAAGACTACACTGGTGCAAATCTGCAACACACCAGATAACTTTAAACTAAGAGTTTTAGCAATTTACACAAGCACACAAACTATGCACACCATAGGAGTGATGGAAATGGTACAAAACACTAATAATTAATTTATTAACCTTGCCACCGAAGGTGCAACTTGATTTTAACTTCTAAGAAAAGTCTTACGGTGAAAGGGTGGCAACTTTATATACTAAAACGATCATTTAAATAAAAGCCCATGAAATGCAATCTTATATAAAATTCTACAAGATTGGCCAAACAATAGTTAAGATGCTCTACAGTACACAGATACCGCCTCTCAAGATGATAGGCAATAATATCAAAGTTTTCAAAAATCAAAACATATTTCAGGTATTAGGCCGTTACACTCCAAGCAATAAATTCGTTAACAGACCAAATCCGACAAACATTACAGAGGCACCTACTAACGTATGATAGATTGATAGGGAGATTACCGAACAACCCGAACCGCAGGTTGCTCTAACCCGCCCCTACTCCACAAGGGAACAACCACCTTCCCGCGGGTGGGCAAACGGAGAAGAACGGTGGGACGATCCCAAAGCAAAACGGCTGGTGACCTCAGCAACAAACCAAGTAGAATTTAACAAGATTAAATCAAACAACATATCACCAATCACTTACCTTCTAATGAACTGCGATTTCTGGCGAAGACTTGGCGCAGCACCCCCAACGCTCTCCCGAACCGTCCGCTGCCAGCCGCTTCAACGGACGCAGGAAGGCGCGCCGATCTTCCGTCTCACGGCGTCGCAGCTCGCACCGGCCAGACTGATGAAGTGGGTTGACTCCTGTTGCTCTCGTGTCGACCGCGAAGTCACTACCCCTCGATATACGGCGCGGCCCACTGAACTCACGTGGCGACCTCACATGCGCCGACGCTCAAGACGGACAAGTCATCTTGTGTCTCAGTGCGCGACCGACCAACCGATCGATCCAACAGCCAATGACCATTGCCTGAGCAAACTCGAGCAGACTGGCGGCCTAACGCGCAGACTCAGATGCAGGAACTAAGCCCCGACCGGGCGACCACTCGCTGAGTTCTCTGACTGGCGGAGGGGAAAGACTCTCATTTTGCCGGCTTTAAAGGCTGGTCCGTACGACAGACGTACTACCACTCCGAACGACAGACAGACAGACACTAACTGCCGCACAAATGCGGACGGGATACAGACCCAGACTGACCCCGTACTGACCGACTGACGAGCTCATAGCGCCCCTTAAATGCACGTGAACAGGCAACCTTTCCCCTTTCCCACCAGAGGGAGACACCAAAGCTGCGATTGCCACAGCGGCGCCACCGCCAGAAACGGAGGGCGACTGCTTCACACTACGCGCTGCGGCGCGCTCTTCAAAACGGCAATTTTTTACCACGGCTCAGTATTGTTAAACGATATTGACTGCGAGGAGAGCCCTTATGTAAAGGTGTTATCTGCAAATTTCCGCCAAACCTGCTGTTCGCGTACTTCCGTATACACCGCATTTCTCCAGCATTCAGGCGGCCATGGCCCCAAGTACCTCCAGCGGCTTGTTGTTGACGCTGGGGTGGGAATCGTAACCTTCATCGTAAAACATGGTGTACTTTATATTCATAGTTCTGCAAGAAAGAACCAAATGATGTCAACATGTCACTAATATTGCTCTAAAAACTCCGTTAGGTCATACCGGGTGGCTATAATTAATGTGGGTGAGCCTGGTGTGGCACCTGTAAGATTAAGACGGCCTACCCCAGTGGAAGCTGCTGACGAAGTTGCTGCCGTATGTGACGGTACGTCACATAAATATTGACATTTTTATCGGTTGTAAACCCCAGTTAAAGTATTTTATGAGTATAATTAGTGTAAAAGATATACACTCCTGGAAATTGAAATAAGAACACCGTGAATTCATTGTCCCAGGAAGGGGAAACTTTATTGACACATTCCTGGGGTCAGATACATCACATGATCACACTGACAGAACCACAGGCACATAGACACAGGCAACAGAGCATGCACAATGTCGGCTATAGTACATTGTATATCCACGTTTCGCAGCAATGCAGGCTGCTATTCTCCCATGGAGACGATCGTAGAGATGCTGGATGTAGTCCTGTGGAACGGCTTGCCATGCCATTTCCACCTGGCGCCTCAGTTGGACCAGCGTTCGTGCTGGACGTGCAGACTGTGTGAGACGACGCTTCATCCAGTCCCAAACATGCTCAATGGGGGACAGATCCGGAGATCTTGCTGGCCAGGGTAGTTGACTTACACCTTCTAGAGCACGTTGGGTGGCACGGGATACATGCGGACGTGCACTGTCCTGTTGGAACAGCACGTTCCCTTGCCGGTCTAGGAATGGTAGAACGATGGGTTCGATGAGAGTTTGGATGTACCGTGCACTATTCAGTGTCCCCTCGACGATCACCAGTGGTGTACGGCCAGTGTAGGAGATCGCTCCCCA
Organism: Schistocerca americana; assembly: GCF_021461395.2. Lineage (NCBI taxonomy): Eukaryota > Metazoa > Arthropoda > Insecta > Orthoptera > Acrididae > Schistocerca > Schistocerca americana. The sequence continues at coordinate 136,168,127 of NC_060121.1, forward strand.
CACCATGATGCCGGGTGTTGGCCCTGTGTGCCTCGGTCGTATGCAGTCCTGATTGTGGCGCTCACCTGCACGGCGCCAAACACGCATACGACCATCATTGGCACCAAAGCAGAAGCGACTCTCATCGCTGAAGACGACACGTCTCCATTCGTCCCTCCATTCACGCCTGTCGCGACACCACTGGAGGCGGGCTGCACGATGTTGGGGCGTGAGCGGAAGACGGCCTAACGGTGTGTGGGACCGTAGCCCAGCTTCATGGAGACGGTTGCGAATGGTCCTCGCCGATACCCCAGGAGCAACAGTGTCCCTAATTTGCTGGGAAGTGGCGGCGCGGTCCCCTACGGCACTGCGCAGGATCCTACGGTCTTGGCGTGCATCCGTGCGCCGCTGCGGTCCGGTCCCAGGTCGACGGGCACGTGCACCTTCCACCGACCACTGGCGACAACATCGATGTACTGTGGAGACCTCACACCCCACGTGTTGAGCTATTCGGCGGTACGTCCACCCGGCCTCCCGCATGCCCACAATACGCCCTCGCTCAAAGTCCGTCAACTGCACATACGGTTCACGTCCACGCTGTCGCGGCATGCTACCAGTGTTAAAGACTGCGATGGAGCTCCGTATGCCACGGCAAACTGGCTGACACTGACGGCGGCGGTGCACAAATGCTGCGCAGCTAGCGCCATTCGACGGCCAACACCGCGGTTCCTGGTGTGTCCGCTGTGCCGTGCGTGTGATCATTGCTTGTACAGCCCTCTCGCAGTGTCCGGAGCAAGTATGGTGGGTCTGACACACCGGTGTCTATGTGTTCTTTTTTCCATTTCCAGGAGTGTAGTTAATGTACTTCAAACAACTGGTATGCAGCGATAATTTAAGAGTAGCATCTTTATTTAATGTCTATGAAAATGAAAAAGGATCGAAAGAGACGCGATTGTACGGCCGAGGAGGAAGGACGTATTTTATGAGACACAAACTGTTTTGTTTCGCTATACGGAAGGCAGCCATTGAGCGGCTACACATATTTTATGTAAGTTATTCGTATCTCTGCTAAAATAAAATTGTTATTATTATCACAAAATGAATTTCTTTGTAGTAGTTGTCACCTAAAATGCTCGCAGTGGCTAACTATTTTTAATAAGCATTTTTTCAGTAATTTGCGCTGCGAAAAGCTCATCTTCCGATGCAGCCTCTGGTCGGCCATTACGCGGCGAAGTATTAATTTATTCTTCAAAGTGGTAACAGTAACTGTAAATGCGAGAGATTTCGTTATAAGAACCTTTTTAAATTGCAACAGATAATTAATTTACGTTAAAGTTCATGTTTTAAATTATACAGATTCCATGAGTTCAGTAGGTTTTACCTTGGCCGCTCCATGGCAACAATCGACATTCTCTCGAGGCTTGCTTTGCAATCAATAAATAGAAATTAACAGAATTACATTCAATTCAGTTAACGACAACTATATTTTAGTCACCACGTTCAAAATCTAAAGTTGGTCCAAGAATAACAGCGGCCCTTCAAGAACACGTTTCATATTTACTTATGCACGTAAGTAAAAGTGATAAGAAAAGATAATATCCCTGACAGAAAGAGTCATGCTCAAACCAAAGAAAAGTTCATGCTGATAAATCAAAAATAACCTGCGGTTCGGGTTGTTCGGTAATCTCCCTATCAATCTACCATACGTTAGTAGGTGCCTCTGCCATGTTTGTTGGATTTGGTGTGTTAACGAATTTATTGCTTGGAGTGTAACGGCCTAGTACATGAAATATGTTTTGATGTTTGGAAACTTTGATATTATTGCCTTTGATCTTGAGAGGCGGTATCTGTTTATTGTAGAGCATCTTTTGTTTGGCCAATCTTGTAGAATTATATATATATATATATATATATATATATATATATATATATATATATATATATATATATATAACGTAACAAATGCCACAGACGTCACACGTAACTGACCATGCAGCACGACCACGCGCTCCGTGTAGTGCTACAGCTTGTGCTGAGTCACTAGAATTTCCATCCGACGGTCAACTGTATGGAAGTTTTACGATGTATATTGCACTAACACCCGCACAAGGAACAGACTGGACACAACAACTGAAACCTCATGATCCGCAGCAACTTTCTGCGTATGCTCTTCAGTTTATGGCACGGATCAAAATTGATTATATGTGGCCAGACAATATTCTCTGCAGTGACGAGGTACATTTTACGCTACAGAGTGCAGTGAATACACAGAACTGCCGAATTGGGGGTACTGTTAAGCCGAGCGTTGTGCATGAAGAGCCACTGCACTTCCGTTTGTGACAGTGTATTGTGGATGCACAAGTACCTTCATTCAAGTCCGTTCCCCTTTGAAGACAGTACGCTCAGAGAGCTTGTCAGTTGTACCGTGACTTCTGCACGTTATCGAGACCTCATTGTACAGCATGTGACTCCTACTTTGGAAGAGCGAAACTGTGTCAAACCACAGTTTTCATACAAGATGGCGCAACGCATCATCTCGCTCTCCCAGTGAAAGATCTGCTTAGTGCAATCTTCCACGATCGTGTTATCCCATGAGATTTTCCAGGTTCACGGCCTGCAGTATCATCTGATGTGAATCCTAGTGACTTTTGGCTCTGGGTATGTTGGGCGGAGAAAAATTGTATCACAAAACTTGGCGCCACGCGCTCCGATTGGCCGTGGAATTGGCCTGTTGTCGTTCGTCGGTTGACGGGCAGCGCTATGGTTGTCTGTTCAGACATCCCCCGCCACTGTCCCAACGTGATACGCACACGTGTCGAATAGGTCTTGCTGTCTGTCTCCACCTCACGTCAGCGGCGTTCACACGTAAGCTTCGCTTCGGTACACACACACGTCACCTGCGATTTAGTCATACATTAAGCGTGGCGGCACAGTATCCGTTTGGAGAACAACGAGATATGGTTTTTGTTTATGGACTAGCCAACGGTAATGCGCATGACGTTCGACGGTTGTATGAGGAACGGTACCCAGCAAACACGCAAACGTTTACAACAATTCACCAGCGACTTGGCGAAACAGGCTCTTTAGCGCGATATCATGGTGGTGCTGGAAGACTTCGAACACGACGCTATGCTGCATTTGAAGAGCTCGAGTGCTTCGAGGAAGCATCTACGACAAGTACTCGAGCGGTTGGACACGATATGAGGGCACTCATCGGTTAGTCTGGGAGGTTTTGAGGGATGATGTCCAGCATCCATTTAGTTTCCACCTTATCCAAGACCTAAATCCTGTGGCGGACTGTGAACATAGGCTAGGGTTTTGCAGGTGGTTTATGCGACGTGTTGCACGAGATCCCGACTTCCCCGCCATTGTGTTGTTTACCAACGATTGCACCTCCCATCGGGGTGCCCTTTACAACAGTCGAAACCTTCATTACTGGGCAAGTGGAAATCCTCACGTCACGTATGTCCACGGACACCAGGAACGATTTTCGCTCAACATTTGGGCAGGCATTGTGGGTGACCATCTGACTGAGGCGGTCCATCTACCTCCTCGACTAATCGGGGAAAATTACCTTCATTTTTTGCAAGAAACTCTACCCGTCCTGCTGGAAGATGTTCCGCCGGACATACGGCTATGCATGTGGTTGCAGCATAATACTGGTGCTGTGTGCGGATATTGGCAGAGGTGCTCGTAGGACGTGGCCCCCGTGATCACCAGACCTCACGCCACCGGACTTGTTCCTGTGGGGATTCTTCAAAGGTTCTTGTTCTCCCACCTGGACCGGAACCACCTAGAAACGAAGAGGAACTGATGGATCGCATTCAACATGAAGCCAATCACATGAGGACAATGCCACGAATCTTTGAAAGAGTTCGGCAAGACACCGTTCAATATTAACAAGCTTGTGTCGCGTCAGAGGGTCGCCAGTTTGAGCACCTGCTTTAAGTCAACAATGTCCCAGCTACAAAAAAGCCCTTATTCAGGGCTGACACAATTTGTAAAAGACTTTTTGTAGGCGAAAAACAGATGTTGACGGGTTTGTTCCCGGTATGTCTTATCATGAAACTAAAATGGATGTGTCGGGACCCCGGCGGGTTCGCCCTCAGGCTGCCAGAGTGGAAGGCTGGCGCGCTACCAGGGAGCGAGCGAGTCGCTTTGGCTACATCGTGACCTCTGGAAGGCAAAGCATTCGCTGTCATGCGTTGTCCAGAACATCCGGCAACAGGGCAATCCCGTGGCCAATAGGAGTGTGTGGCCCCAAGTTTCCGTAGTTTAAAAGCTGTGCGTTGCCGACCTACACTACATTAGGAATTTTGGTTCCTACTGCCATCAGGTATCCAGGATTAAAATTTCGTGACACATTCTCCGCCGTGCGTCTAGAAAGCCAGTATACAGAAGCACGTTGCCCAGATTCCATCGGTACTGTTACAAGCAACTGTTGGTCAGATCGTTTTACAGTTGCATTACTTCGATGATATTTCCAGTGTTCATTTTCAATAAACATAGTAAGCGGAATTTAATAATAAAATCACCATTATGCCTTTCTCACTTGTTTGACCTTTTCTGCCCACGCCCCATTCCTAATCCATTACACAGGCAAAAACGTTTCTATACGTGTTCCATGTATACACAGCGCCACATTTTCACCTGGTGGTCAACTATTGTTTTTCTAGCGTAAATCGGTTCCACATTAACGCACTAGCATAGAAACCAAGTTTCGCCGCCATACCATAGATCTGAAGTCCATTTCATTCATAACACAATAATGAAACTTCCTGGCAGATTAAAACTGTGTACCGGAGCGAGACTCGAACTTGGGACCTTTCCCTTTCGCGGGCAAGTGCTCTACCAACTGAGCTACCCAAGCACGACTCACGCCCCCTCCGCACAGCTCTACTTCTGTCAGTATCTCGTCTCCTACCTTCCAAACTTTACAGAAGCTCTCCTGCGAACGCTGCATAACTAGCACTCCTGAAAGAAAGGATATGCGGAGACATGGCTTAGCCACAGCCTGGGGGATGTTTCCAGAATGAGATTTTCACTCTGCAGCGGAGTGTTCACTCATATGAAACTTTCTGGCAGATTAAAACTGGCAGATTAAAACTTGGAAGGTAGGAGACGAGATACTGGCAGAAGTAAAGCCGTCCGGACATGGCGTGAGTCGTGCTTGGGTAGCTCAGTTGGTGCCGGCACGGTAGCTCTGTGTGTTCGGTCAGAGGTTTAGCAGCTCTCTGTAATAAAAAAAAACTGAGCTAATCGATCAACAACGAACTTAAAACGGATGTCTTACGACGTCCGCCCCGAGCAGATGCAACGAACAAAAGCAAACAAAATGAGATTAAAAAGAAAAAGTTGGTAGAGCACTTGCCCGTGAAAGGCAAAGGTCCCGAGTTCGAGTCTCGGTCCGGCACGCAGTTTTAATCTGCCAGGAATTGTCATATCAGTGCACACTCCGCTGCAGTCGGCCGGTGTGGCCGTGCGGTTAAAGGCGCTTCAGTCTGGAACCGCGTGACCGCTACGGTCGCAGGTTCGAATCCTGCCTCGGGCATGGATGTATGTGATGTCCTTAGGTTAGTTAGGTTTAATTAGTTCTAAGTTCTAGGCGACTGATGACCTCAGAAGTTAAGCCGCATAGTGCTCAGAGCCATTTGAACCATTTGAACCACACTCCGCTGCAGAGTAAAAATCGCATTCTGGAAACACAATAATGACTACGATCGACATCGCATGTTTCAATCGGGGCTGGACCAGAATAATTTTCCCTGTTGTTGTTGTTGTGGTCTTCAGTCCTGAGACTGGTTTGATGCAGCTCTCCATGCTACTCTATCGTGTGCAAGCTTCTTCATCTCCCAGTACCTACTGCAACCTACATCCTTCTGAATCTGCTTAGTGTATTCATCTCTTGGTGTCCCTCTACGATTTTTACCCTCCACGCTGCCCTCCAATACTAAATTGGTGATCCCTTGATGCCTCAGAATATGTCCTACCAAGTGATCCCTTCTTCTAGTCAAGTTGTGCCACAAATTTCTCTTCTCCCCATTTCTGTTCATTACCTCCTCATTAGTTATGTGATCTACCCATCTAATCTTCAGCATTCTTTTGTAGCACCACATTTCAAAAGCTTCTATTCTCTTCTTGTCCAAACTATTTATCGTCCATGTTTCACTTCCATACGTAGCTACACTTCATACAAATACTTTCAGAAACGACTTCCTGGCACTTAAATCTATACTCGATGTTAACAAATTTCTCTTCTTCAGAAACGCTTTCCTTGCCATTGCCAGTCTATATTTTATATCCTCTCTACTTCGACCATCATCAGTTATTTTGCTCCCCAAATAGCAAAACTCCTTTACTACTTTAAGTCTCTCATTCCCTAATCTAATTGCCTCAGCATCACCCGACTTAATTCGACTACATTCCATTATCCTCGTTTCGCTTTTGTTGATGTTCATCTTATATCCTTCTTTCAAGACACTGTCCATTCCATTCAACTGCTCTTCCAAGTCCTTTGCTGTCTCTGACAGAATTGCAATGTCATTGGCGAACCTCAAAGTTTTTATTTCTTCTCCATGGATTTTATTACCTACTTCAAATTTTTCTTTTGTTTCCTTCACTGCTTGCTTCATATACAGATTGAATAACATCGGGGAGAGGCTACAACCCTGTCTCACTCCCTTTGCAACCACTGCTTCCCTTTCATGTCCCTCGACTCTTATAACTGCCCTCTGGTTTCTGTACAAATTGTAAATAGCCTTTCGCTCCCTTTATTTTACGCCTGCCACCTTCAGAATTTGAAAGAGAGTATTCCAGCCAATATTGTCAAAAGCTTTCCCTAAGCCTACAAATGGTAGAAACGTAGGTTTGCCTTTCCTTAATCTAGCTTCCAAGATAAATCGTAGGGTCAGTATTGCCTCACGTGTTCCAATATTTCTATGGAATCAAAACTGATCTTCCCCGTGGTCAGTTTTTACTAGTTTTTCCACTCGTCTGTAAAGAATTCGCGTTGGTATTTTGCAGCCGTGCCTTATTATACTGATAGTTCGGTAATTTTCGCATCTGTCAACACCTGCTTTCTTTGGGATTGGAATTATTATATTCTTCTTGAAGTCTGAGGGTATTTCGCCTGTCTCATATATCTTGCTCACCATATGGTAGATGGAGTTTCCCTACTGCTACTCAAATGCTTAAAACAGCAATTTACTTGAACAGTACCTGTTGTGTTGTCTAAATAAAGGTTTAGTGCCACATAATGTTCGTATGGGTGCTGAAAACAGTAATAACTTATGAAATTACATACGACTACTGCTATCAGTGTGTGCTTTTATGCCCAATAACGCTGACCAGCATTTTCCCCTTATTAATGTGAAAGATATCATGGTCTTACTATACTAATATCACGATATGTTGGGGATTTTATGTGTCACATCAGCTTTATAAACAAATAAATTTCATTTGGTACTCTCTACATAGCCTGATACAGTCGTATAATGCTGCTGCCGCAGGCCCCCACTATTCCCGTCATCCCTGCAGTCGTTCAGCTCCGTACAGAGCACGTTACGTCGGAAGTTAACGCAAACGGCAATGGAAAAGAAACAGCAGATGAAGGCGGGGACCCACGCGCAGTGTCCCAGTCGCAGGTCGGGCGCCCACAGTTTCCGCATCCTTCGTGCAGACGCGCTTGTGTGGCTCTCCAGCTGTCTACATGTCACCGTTTGCTTCGCACCGCCCCGTATCTTGGGCGGAGAGGAAACATCTATCGAGGAATTCCCTTATATGGCGGGTCTCGAGAGGTGGGGTGTGTTTGAATGTGCAGCGACCATCATCAGAAAGTCTTGGGCCATGACTGCTAAACACTGTATCGAGCGGACTGAAACCGACGGCGAAGTAACACTGCGAGTTGGAACATCTGACCGCGAAAGCGGGGGATATGTGATTGGCGTCGATAAAATTGTTTCACATAGCATCGCCGACATCGCTGTTTTACACGTGCAGCTGGAGTTCCCTATGGGACAAAAAGTGCAGGTACGTTCTACTGATGTTCGCAGATTGTTACATCATATTCTGGGGTCATCTGTCTGTTGGCTGGTTCGAAACGGACAATCACAACATCTTCGCCTGTGCCAACCTCTTCATCTCACAGTAGCAGTTATTCCCTAAGCTCTCAACTTTTTTACTGTACGTGGTGTTCAAAAAGTCTCTCCGCAGTGCCGTATGATTGTTATCCGCGCGTGCCGTATGATTGTTCGCCTGCCTGGGTTACTTCCCTTCAAGTCGACTCTCCCCAACATTCCACTGTTTCGTTTCTCTCAGCCAGCGTCAGTAGTATCGTTGGTGTGTGTCGTTACGCGTTGACGTGAACGTTGAAGTTTAGTTCCTTTGTTCGTTTGTTTCGTTTTTGTCACTGTTAAAATGCTAAAAAATGAAGAACAAGTGTTCAAAGCTGGCAGTAAATACATAGTTTCAGTTCGTCAAACATTTAATTCAGTTTTCCTGGAGACAACACTCCCACATCGTGACACTGTGCGAGATTTGACTAACAAATTTCGAAGTACGGGTTCAGTGACAGATGCACCGAGAAGTGGTCGTCCTAGCGTTTTGTCTGAGGATAAACTACTCTACATTTCCGATAAAATGTCCATAAGTCCGAACAAGTAAGTAAGAAAACTCGCCCAGGAAATCGATGTTAGTGTCGGAACGGCCCACACAGCTGTAAGGAAAAAATTAGAACTTTTCCCACACAAAGTGAGTCGTGCAAGAACTGAAAAATACTGATCATGGCAAGAGACTGCATTATTGTCAATGGTTCAAAAATGAACTCGCAAAATTCTCGTATGTGGAGTACTGCAAATCCATTGTGTATTCATGAGGGACCACTTCATTTTGTGAAAATAGGAGTTTGGTTTGTGGGTCCCATATTTTTCAACGAAACAATAAACGCACAAATTGCAGTGATATTCTGTACCCATTCATAGGTGTTAAGTGAAATGCTAAACGATTATTTTCAGCAAGATGGTGCAACCGCGCATACAGCTCGCGTTTCAATGTCACTGCTTGCTGATGTTTTTGGTGATCGCATAATTTCAGAGGAAATTTGGCCTCCATGATCTCCTGACCTAACACCACCTGACTTTTTCGTCTGGGGTGCAGCGAAAGCAACTGTCTATAAAAACTGTCCAAAATCCATGGATGAATTGAAAACTGCAATATCCACTTTCACTGCTTCTGTTACAGAAGAAATGTTACAGATTGTGTTTGGAAACTTGATTAGACGAATTGAATTGTGTATTCAGCAACAGGGAGGACACTTTCAACATTTAATGTGAAAATTTGTAAGTAAAAATGAGTATTCAATAAATTAATAACTTGTATTTCACTGAGTTTCATTCCGGTATACTCACTGCGACATACGGCACACGCGGCTAACAATCATACGGCACTGCGGAGAGACTTTTTGAACACCTCGTATATTGTCCAGTTTCCATGTTACCGTACTTTTTTTTTTCCTTTTACCGCTCCCTATAAGATCAAGGAAGTTATCCTCTGATCACTAAAGAAACGAAATATGACCCTGTCTCTAATTCTAATTTTCAACGGCACATACACTTTTTCGGTTTCCCAACAGCCCACAATCCACTTCTATAGAGTGCTGTGCACCAGAAACATACTCGGAAATATGTTCCACAAATCAAAGCCTGTGGCTAATACCAGCAGTCTTCTTTTACCGAGAAAAGTCATTCTTGGCTATCTTTTTCTTCTTATTACGCACCCTTCTATTCGTCCATGTACTCGTCATTTTACATCCAAGGCTCCCTGTCCGTCAACGATGATGAACTACAGGACTCGAACTCGGCACCTATTTCAATATCACTTACGCTTGTTAAGCATGTATCATCATCAGCGTATTCCTCATGTTCATTGTCCACACACTCGAGCGTATATGACACCACACATTCCACTGACTCACCTTGCAGAAACGTTACTATTTCATCTGCCACTTATTTCTCACTCTGAGAAATTCTTTGGGTTTCTTTCTGACGAAATGACAACTTTGTCAACAGTTGTAGATATAACGCAATGTTTGTTTTGTTTATCGTTGAGATTGCTCTTAAATGGGTTAAGTACCAAATCTATGTTGGGACCCATTGAGATAAAGCAAGTAAGTCAGCATTTACATTCTGGATGGCTGTGCATCGATTTGTTGGGTTTGCACTTAGATATGACTGTAGGTCATCAGTATGTAAATGACATTTGCAGTGGAAGATAATATTCGACATGTCATTAACATACAAAGAGAAAAGTAATGGGACCAATACTGATACTTGTGGGAATCTATTCATCCACTGTGTCCTCTTTTCTCCAATCGTTGCACACTTTTGGCGGTATGTAAGGTATGAGTGGAATCATTGTACACGACATGAAGGATAGTTTTGACTTTTGAGCTTAGCAAGTAGGATATAAAAGTCGACAGCATCGAGAGCTTTGCTGAAATCCCTATAACTCGTAGTAGTTTTTTGTCCATAACTCGTTTTAGTTCGTTACTGCCTTTTATAAAAGCAGTCGTCACGATGTGATTTATGTGGAAACGAGATTGATATTTGCTCAGAAAGTTCATAATCATTTCCTTGTGTGTTTGCCCCACTTCAACGTGGGGTCGGCTTTGTTACTGTGGATTTGGCGTTGTTAGTGTCAAAGGTTGGCCAGATGCCCTTCCTGTCGCCATCCGGTAGCCCCCAGTCCGGAATTAGTGTACCCCAACTGTCTGCGTCTAGTGTAAGCCACGGAAAAGTGCGAACGTGTCCAGATGTCTGCGAGTCATGTAACTGAGGCGGGACGTGGGGACCAGCCCGGTATTCACATAGTGGGATGAGGAAAATCGCCTAAAAACCACATCCAGGCTGGCTGGCACACCAGCCATCGCCGTAATTCGATCCGGGGCCAGTGTCTACCCGAGTCCTATTAGTAGTCCTCATTTTTCCACAAGAAGTTGGGCCTGTTAAAATTCCCAGTTAACTAGTGGGCGTACCTGAATTTTGCATTTCTCACCGACTGACTAACTCAGTTACGTAGTCGCTTGTGGCAGAGATCATTCTCGGACGTCGGATGCCGTTTATAATCCCTGCGTACTGCGTCTCTTATAAGGTGTTTGAGTTGATCAGAGCGTGTTTATCGTGTAAAATTTTGAGTTTCTCAGTGAAATTAGCTACTTCATAATTTATGTCACAGTTATTTCCTGCCATTCCCTGCCAAGAATTTCATAGGCGTCGGTTATAAACTCAGACTTACGCAAGCGCTTAAAACCTCTAAAATTGGTGACTTACGGTTTGTTGTTTGGACATTGTAACCAATAATTCATGAATATTACAGCATGAGCAGATAAGCTAGGCGCAGAAATTTGATCATGCGAATTACTCTCTTGCCTGCGAAAGTATAGATAGAAGTATGAATGTCAGCAATATAATGAGTTGGCCCAAGTCGAAGAAGTGTGAGACTTGAATGGGAAACAATACACATAAATGCAGGACTCCAGCTACAATGCTCCAGCTTTTCATACATAGGTTGACGACCTGAGAGCGTGGATTCATAGCTGGAGAGTTGTCCAGCTTTTCGTGGATTGTAAATCATATGTATAAGACACTTTTCTGTTGAGAGGGTTATCTTCAGTGAACATACACTACTGGTCATTAAAATTGCTACACCACGAAGATGACGTGCTACAGACGCGAAATTTAACCGACAGGAAGAAGATGCTGTGAGATGCAAATGATTAGCTTTTCAGAGCATTCACAAAAGGTTGGCGCCGGTGGCGACACCTACAACGTGGTGACATGAGGAAAGTTTCCAACCGATTTCTCGTACACAAACAGCAGCTGACCGGCGTTGCCTGGTGAAACGTTCTTGTGATGCCTCGTGCAAGGAGGAGAAATGCGTACCATCACGTTTCCGACTTTGATAAAGGTCGGATTGTAGCCTATCGCGATTGCGGTTTACCGTATCGCGACATTGCTGCTCGCGTTGGTCTATATCCAATGACTGTTAGCAGAATATGGAATCGATGGGTGTAGGAGAGTAATACGGAACGCCGTGCAGGATCCCGACGGCCTCGTATCACTAGCAGTCGAGATGACGGGCATCCGCATGGCTGTAACGGATCGTGGAGCCACGTCTCGATCCCTGAGTCAACAGATGGGGACGTTTGCAAGGCAACAACCATCTGCACAAACAGTTCGACGACGTTTGCAGCAGCATGGACTATCAGCTCGGAGACCATGGATGCGGTTACCCTTGACGCTGCATCACAGAAGCGCGTGCGATGGTGTACTCAACGACGAACCTAGGTGCACGAATGAATCCAGGTTCTGTTTACAGCATCATGATGGTCGCATCCGAGTTTGGCGACATCAGGGTGAACGCACATTGGAAGCGTGTATTCGTCATCGCCATACTGGCGTATCACCCGGCGTGATGGTATGGGATGCCATTGGTTACACGTCTCGGTCGGTCTCGGTCACCTCTTGTTCGCACTGACGTCACTCTGAACAGTGGACGTTACATTTCAGATGTGTTACGACCCGTGGCTCTACCCTCCATTCGATCCCTGCAAATCCCTACATTTCAGCAGGATAATGCACGACCACATGTTGCATGTCCTGTATGGGCCTTTCTGAATACAAAAAATGTTCGACTGCTGCCCTGGCCAGCACATTCTCCAGATCTCTCACCAATTGAAAACGTCTGGTCAATGGTGGCCGAGCAACTGGCTCGTCACAATTCACCAGTCACTACTCGTGATGAACTGTGGTATCGTGTTGTAGCTGCATGGGCAGCTGTACCTGTACACGCCATCCAAGCTATGTTTGACTGAATGCCCAGGCGTATCAAGGCCGTTATTACGGCCAGAGGTGGTTGTTCTGGGTACTGATTTCTCAGGATGTATGCAACCAAATTGCGTGACAATGTAATCACATGTCAGTTCTAGTGTAATATGTTTCTCTAATGAATACCCGTTTATCATCTGCATTTCTTCTTGGTGTAGCAATTTTAATGGCCAGTAGTGTATGTACGGGTTGTTTGTCCTCGCTTTTGGACATGAGCACGATGTTGTGAAGCTAGTATGCTTGTATCCATGTAACCTTACTGCCACCTCTTCTGTTATACCTGTCGTGTCTCAGAAGCACATAGCCATAGAGGCCAACATAGCTGGAACATATATTTGGCTTCAGTCACATCTCCAGTTGGAGTATGACATTAGCTATGAGTGGGAAAGGAACGACAGCACATTTACACATATGTGTTGTAGCAAATAGCCATTGTGAATTCTTTCCGCTGTAATGCTATAAGTAGGGATATCTGCTGCCCTGGAGTCTGGCATAGCCCGTGCGGTATGCGAGGGGGATGGGAGGGAGGTGAGGGGCCCACAGGCAGGTATGGGGTTTCAGAAAGCTTGGAGTTTCAAGGTCGGTTACACTTCACCAGAACAAAGCCCGGAGGTCTGAGCGAATACAGAGGAGTGAGGGTGCAGAGAGTGCTCGTTTTGAGGCAATATCACTGTGAATAGCAACGATTGTAAAAACATGAAGGAAGACGGTCGAGTGTAGGCTCGTTCTGCGCATCTACATCACACATTCTCCGACAACCAATCAGCGTTCAGTGGTGCTCCCAGCGCTTTGCTGTGAACGTCTTAGCCAATCAGAGCATTAAACGTGATTGCAGCGAGTTATTCAGTGACTTTTTATTCCGTTTGTTGAGAGTTGTCACACCTGATGGTGGTGGTAAGCTACATATTCTGCACAAGCAAGCGACAGACATAATTTGCAATATATTCGCCTTCTTCAAGCACAGTGCTTGTTTATGTCCTTACCGCATCTGTTGCTGGCAAGTGGCAACAATGCAACGCCCATCAGCGTCTCGAGCTGTGCAAACCGCCGTCATTCGCGGATCGGACTATGGTGTGCTGTTCAGTTTAGGATGATAGGAGAGAAGCAGATGACTTACACAGGCGATGCTACCAGCAGAGAAAAATAGGCTTCAGAACTACAATATTAACGCAGAAAGCTAAAAATTAAATGAGAAATTACGAAAGTAACACTGACAGTAATTTTGTTCTGGGCCATTTAAAATAAGAAGGTGAGCGAATAATTTAAGCAGGAAAAGAAGAATAATTACAGTGCTACCATTCTATATAAGATAGAGAATTCTCACACAGACAGTGTTAAAAGTAAATAAAATTATATGCTACTACTATTACATACAGGATATACTTAAGTTTTGAAATACAAACTTTTGTCCATTTATTAAATGTTTATATGGTGGACTCAGTGGGTAAATCATTTTATTTGATGTTATTTGATGATAAATCAATCTGTTACAGTAACCACTGGTATCCATTGGTAGACAGATGAGCCCCTTCATGAATATAATCGTGTGAGGTGTGGTGCCCATACATTCATGCTTAATGGGGTCATCTCTAATAGTTTTCTCTCAGTAAGACGTTATCCAGGTTGTATACATGGAAGAGGCCTGGAGACACTGGAAGGTTTCAGATACATTATATAATGGTATGACAGAGTTAGGAACCAGGTTTTAAACTGTAACACATTTCTAGGGGCACAGGTGGACTCTGACCACAATTTATTGGTTTTGAGTTGTAGGTTAAAACTGAAGAAACAGCAAAAAGGTGGGAATCTAAGGAGATGGGACCCGGATAAACTGAAAGATCCAAAGGTTGTAGAGAGTTTCAGAGATAGCATTAAGGAATGATTGACAAGGACGGGGAAAGATATACAGTAGAAGTAGAATGGGTAGCTCTGGGAGTTGAAATAGTAAAGGCAGTAGAGATTCAAGTAGGTAAAGAGACGGGGGCTAGTAGAATTCCTTGGGTAACAGAAGAGACACTGAATTTAATTGATGAAAGGAGAATATATAAAAATTCAGTAAATGAAGCAGACAAAAAGGAATACAAACGTCTCAAAAATGAGATCCACAGGAAGTGCAGAACGGCTAACCAGGGATGGCTAGAGGAGAAATGTAAGCAAGTATGGGCATATATCACTAGGGCTAAGATAGATACTGCCTAGAGGAAAATTAGAGAAACCTTTGGAAACAAAAGAACCACCTGTATGAATATCAAGAGCTCAGATGGAAAACCAATTCTAAGCAAAGAAGGGAAAGCAGAAAGGTGGAAGGAGTATGGAGAGGGTCTATACATGGGCGATGTACTTGAGGACAATATTATGGAAATGGAAGAGGATGTAGATGAAGATGAAATGGGAGATAGGATACTGCGTGAAGAATTTGACGGAGCACTTAAAGACCTAAGTTCAAACAAAGCCCCGGGAGTAGGTAACATTCCATTAGAACGAATGACAGCCTTGGGAGAGCCAGCAATGACGAAACCCTACCGTCTGGTGAACAAGATGTATGAGACAGGCGAAGTACCCTCAGACTTCAAGAAGAATATAATAATTCCAATCCCAAAGAAAGCAGGTGTTTACAGGTGTGAAAATTACCGAACTACTGGTTAAGGGGCACCGGAAAGGCTCAAAATCATGAAAAGTTCAATTTTTACTTTTTTGCGTTTTCTGAATCTGCAGACTATTACCTTTTAATAGATATATAATTTATTCAATTCCGAAGACTACAACTATTTTTAAATTTTTTTTGAAATGTGTTCTACATGGGCGTGACCCACTGTGGCGCTGTTAAACTGCTGTCAAATGGTGTTATTATTAACGTCCGTGTTCATCAGGTACATTTTAGTGATGTGAGATAAAGTATGTGTTGTGGCTAACCTGTGATGGTTCAATATACATCGCTGGTGTGATTGTCGATTGTTTCATGTTTATTTACTCTGTCGTTATCTCGAAAATATTCGTAATTAATTCTGTTTCTTGAGTCTTTGTTTTGTTGAAGTATAATAATGAGAAAAGTAAAGTTATTAGAAATCCTCTGAAGGCTTTTAAGAAAAGGAGAAATGTTGGAAAGCCAAAGGTATGTGTTATTACTGTAAACAATAAAGACGATAACCAAGTGAGTGAACCTAACCTCTCAAGTACAACTGCCCATAACAGTCAAAGTGGGAAAGAAAATACTTCACAGAAGAAGCTTGGTTCAATGAGTGAAAACTATGAATGTTTTATGGGCGAATCGGATGTGAATGAAATATTTGATATGTCGGTTCTCAAAGGAATTTTTTCAAACTGTGTAAGATGTATTCATTGTAGTGAAGTTGGTCTGTAACTCTCCATAATAAAGCACGTAGGACTTGCTAGTGAAATACAACTGAAATGTGATAAGTGTTCATACATGACCACCTTTTGGAACAGTGTTGCAGTAACTGCAACTGAAGAAAATGGTAGCAAAATCTACGAACACAACAACGAGCGATGCTTGCTTTAGACAAGGAACGCCTTCGGGCTGTAGACAGGGCTGTAAAGAGTCTAGAAATACAAGCAAGAGTAAACAGGAGGAGGAACAAGAGGAAGCTGGAGGAGGAGTTTGCAGAGGATGAATATAATCCATCCTATGGACCTGGAATGCACTAAAAAGTTAATCCAATCTTTGTCACTCGATTCCCAAAACTTTTATTTTCTCATACTAATTACATGTTTTCTAAGGATCTTCCAAACATATTTGTTTCAAACTTTCAGTAAATGTTACACAGTACCTTCTGCATAATTTAACACAGCCTTTTTCCAAAAAACTGTATATTTTTGAATATATAAATAAAAAATTGCAAAAAAATGTTGTGAATTTTCATTACAATTGAAAAAAAATCATCTTTAATAACTGAACTAAAATTTTGTAAAATCCCTGTGTTAAGTTGTAGCCCATATTCCAATAAATAATCTGTAAAAAGTTCAACTTCCTACCTCAAATACTTTGTGAGGAAAGATGTAATTGATAAGCGTTATTTTAACATTGCAAGTATAGGGCGTTCCGGAGCCCCTTAAATAAGTCACGACTGCAAAATAGTGACACGAATTCCTTACAGAGGAATGGAAAAACTGGTAGACGCTGACCTTGGGGAAGATCAGTTTGAATTCCATAGAAATGTTGGAACACGTGAGGCAATACTAATCCTACGACTTATCTTAGAAGATAGATTAAGGAAGGCAACCAGCGTTTCTAATATTTGTAGACTTAGAGAAAGCTTTTGAAAATGTTGACTGGAATACTCTCTTTCAAATTCTAAAGGTGGCAGGGATCTAATACAGGGAGCAAAGGCTATATAAAATTTTTACAGATACCAGACGGCAGTTATAAGAGTCGAGGGGCATGAAAGTAAGACATAGTTTTAGCCTATCCCTGATGTTATTCAATCTGTATATTGAGCAAGCAGTAAAGGAAACAAAAGAAAAATTTGGAGTAGAAATTAAAATGCATGGAGAAGAAAAACAACTATGAGGTTTGCCAATGATATTGTAATTCTGTCAGAGACAGCAAAGGACCTGGAAGAGCAGTTCAACAGAATGAACAGTATCTTGTAAGGAGGATATAAGATGAACATCAACGAAAGAAAACGAACATAATGTAATGTAGTCGAATCCAATCAGGTGATCCTGAGGGAATTAGATTAGGAAATGAGACAATTAAAATAGTAGATGAGTTTTGCTGTTTGGGGAGCAAAATAACTGATGGTGGTCGAAGTAGAGGTGATATAAAATGTTGCCTGACTGTGGCAAGGAAAGCGTTTCTGAAGAAGAGAAATTTGTTAACATCGAGTATAGATTTAAGTGCTAGGATGTCGTTTCTGAAAGTATTTGTATGGAGTGTATCCCTGTATGGAAGTGAAACATGGACGAGAAATAGTTTAAACAAGAAGAGAGTAGAAACTTTTGAAATGTGGTGTTGCAGAAGAATGCTGTAGGGTATACGGGTAGATCGCGTAGTTGAGGCATCAAGGGATCAAAAATTTAGTATTGGATGGGAGAGAGGAGGGTAAAACCGCAGAGGGAGAGCAAGGGATGAATACACTAAGCAGATTCAGCAGTAGGTAAGTTGCAGTAGTTACTTGGAGATGAAGAAGCTTGCACAGGGTAGAGTAGCATGGAGAGCTGCATCAAACCAGTCTCAGGACTGAAGACCACAACAACTACCTTATCCATTGTGCAACGATGTTTCTCCTCACTTTGCACGATCTTATGGAGAGCTTCCTTCCACCAGACTCAAACTTTAGCACCTAAGAGGTATGGTTAACAGCTCAACTGACACCTTAAAGAGCGGTTTGTCGAGCCCTAGTCAGGAATTTCGAAGTAGTCAACAAATGTTACTAATTGTATTTTAGGCACAAAGATATAAACAAACACCACAATAAGAAATGAGGTTCAAGAATTTAAAATAATTATAAGTTGCTTGCGCTGTTCTAATTTGTGTTTCTCTTACAGCTAAGGTTGGTGAGTAGAGTCTGTCGTCGTCCTGCGCGTTGACGTTGCACTTTTGGGGAATATATTTAAATGTGTTCGTGTTTTTGGTAGTTTCATGGCACTTCTAGCGTAAGAAATTGGTAATTAGGGAAAAGTGTTTGTTTTGCATCAGTGTTTTGTTCTGTCAAGATTAATCCATGCTCGTGCACGTAGTTTAGAAAAGATGAGTACAGTTGAGTGTGAAGAAGCAGGTCAGTTTGTAACCTTAAACTGTAAATTCAGGATAGACGCCAAACGAGGCAGGTCAACAAGTACTGAGGTTAGAGGAAGGCATGAAAGGAATTTGAAAGGGTCAGTGGCAATGGCTAGTGAAATAAATAACATGCAGAGTAAACAGGGACGAGTCTGAAGATGGGTCATTATGTGGGGAGAATGCGACAGAGTCTCAAGCAACAGAGAATTTCTTAGCCAAAGGACATGAGGTGGTTACACAGAGTGCAAACAGCGCTGACGCCTCCTTCACTGCCACCTTTTGATCTCCAGTCTTCTTCATTGAAATGGCGAAGGAAAACAAGTGTCAGTTCGAGAAGAACGACGAGCGTTACGTAAGGACCGAAGAATAACATAAAGGAGTGGAAGAACCTTAGAAAACGGTGTATAATTTCAATAGCCTCTCTATACAGTCGTGGATAATAGTTCTGAAACTACAGTTTTAAGTGCTACGACGAACTATTATCCACGACTGTATAGACAGGCTATTGAAATTTATAAACATGAAGATAATTTTAATAGAAAAGAAGAGGCCTTGAAATTAAGCGAGATATGGACAATGTTACAGAATCGATAAGTGATTTTATCTATGACGATTATCGATAGTTACATTTTATCTTTGACTAGTTTTCTCTCTGCTACTATGTGCAAACTTGACCACGCCCACTTTTCTTGGCGTTTAGGCCGCTCTCCGACGCCCGACTCGTCAGTCGGCAGGACTCAGCAGGACCAGCCATACCTCTGAGGATGTCCAACGTAGTATTGGACGAAACGTTAGGAATAGAACAATTCCATGGACCACGGCCATATAACCCGGAAGAATTATGAAATTTGAAATTGCAGAGGACGCTATGACCAGAGACGAAAGGGTGCAGAAATTGTAGAGGTGTCTGGTTCAAATCAATGAAGGAATCCACAAGGTAAAGACAAAGAGGGAAACATGAGGAGAGATTGACTAGCGTTCGGGGCTCCGAAACTGCCATTAGATGGGATTCATCTTCCAGGAGCCTTATTTGTCAATGAAGAAGACTTGAAGAAAAAAACTATCATAAAATGTCGCTCTGTTTGACAACTGAACAGAGGACAGGGGAAGTGACCGGAAGTAAAGGAGCAGGTCACAGCTGACTTGGCATACTAATCACACATACTTAGTGCCAGTTGTCTGATTATATGGAAGCTGACTGTGAAAGCGATTCTCGGTCTCAGTTTCCTTAATTTCTACAAGCTGGTGTATTTTGATGGGAAAGGAATTAAGTTAACCTTTAAGGAGAATCAGGGCAATTAAGCCAATGAGAGCTTTGAGATGTTAGGCATTGTATTGGCTAGTGAAAGAAGTGTACTACCACGAGACAATAAAGTACGATTAATGGAAGTGGACGAAGGAGTATCAAACGTAGAGGGGGTTATGAAGGGAGAGGAGGTAGTCATAGAAGGAAATACCTTGGAATATGAAGAACCTTTAGAGGATGATGATGAATGGGAAGATGTTTGAGGCCGGGAAGAATTTTAACGTATTTCTCCGCACTAAACAGTGGATAAACATGTTTTCGATTGGTGAGAGATCTGGAGAATGTGCTGGTGAGGGCAGCAGTCGAACATTTTCTGTATCCAGAAAGGCCCGTACAGGACCTGCAACATGTGGTCGTGCATTATCCTGCTGAAATGTAGGGTTTAGCAGGGATCGAATGAAGGGTAGAGCCACAGGTCGTAACACATCTGAAATGTAACGTCCACTGTTCAAAGTGCCGTCAATGGGATCAAGAGGTGACCGAGATGTGTAACCAATGGCACCCCATACCATCACGCCGGGTGATACGAAGGTATGGCGATGACGAATACACGCTTCCAATGTGCGTTCACCGCGATGTCGCCAAACACGGATGCGACCATCATAATGCTGTAAACAGAACCTGGATTCATCCGAAAAAATGACGTTTTGCCATTCGTGCAGCCAGGTTCGTCGTTGAGTTTACCATCTCAGGCACTCTTGTCTGTGATTCAGCGTCAATGGCAACTGCAACCATGGTTTCCGAGCTGATAGTCCATGCTGACGCAAACGTCGTCGAACTGTTCGTGCAGATGGTTGTTGTCTTGCAAACGTCACCATCTGTTGATTCAGAAATCGAGACGTGGCTGCAATATCCGTTACAGCCGTGCGGATCAGATGCCTGTCATCTCGAGTGCCAATGATACGAGGCCGTTGGGATCCAGCACGGCGTCCCGTATTACCCTCCTGAACCCACCGATTCCATATTCTGCTAACAGTCATTGGATCTCGACCAACGCGAGCAGCAATGTCGCGATTCGATAAACCGCAATCGCGATAGGTTACAATCCGACCTTTATCAAAATAGGAAACGTGATGGTACGCATTTCTCCTCCTTACACGAGGCATCACAACAACGTTTTACCAGGCAACGCTGGTCAATTGCTGTTTGTGTATGAGAAATCGGTTGGAAACTTTCCTCCTGTCAGCACGTTGTAGGTGTCGCCACCGGCGCCAACATTGTGTGAAGGCTCTGTAAAGCTAATCATTTGCATATCACAGCATCTTCTTCATGTCGGTTAAATTTCGCGTCTGTAGAACGTCAACTTCGTGGTGCAGCAATTTTAATGGCCAGTGGTGTAGATGTGTGAAAAGTGAAACGAAATTAAAACCAAGAGAGGAAAATAGTGTTCCAGTAACGAGAAGCCTGCCGAGCCTCTTGGTAGAGACACAGTAGAAGGCAGCAGTTACATTGAACAGCAATGAGACATGTTGTTTGGCATCAAAGATGAACATAGTCAGTAGCAATTGGACATTGTGTGCACATAGGTTAAGCGACTGCTTTGTACTGAGTAATGAGATGTCACGAAGACCATAGAGTGCAATGAGACTTAGTAAGGACGTTGAAGACAATGAAATTACGCTGAAGACATGAAAAGGATTGTGCAAGAAAATTCTTTTATATATATTGTGGACTGTACAAAGTCAGGAAAATAAAACATAACAGCATACATGAGATTGAGACCATCAGGAGCCGCAAATCTAAAAGTCGGCGATATATCTCGCACTTTAAAAGAGGCTTTGAAAACTTTAAATGTATTTACCCACTGTAAACGGTGATACAGCCAACGGCCTTTCCGCAATGGTAACACCGGTTCCCATCAGATCACCAAAGTTAAGCGCAGTCGGGCTGGGCTAGCACTTGGATGGGTGACCATCCGGCCTGGCGAGCGCTGTTGGCAAGCGGGAAGCACTCAGCCCTTGCGAGGCAAACTGAGGAGCTACTTGATTGAGAAGTAGCGGCTCCGGTCTCGGATACTGGCATACAGCTGTAAGAACAATGTGCTGACCACATGCCACTCCATATCTGCATCCAGTGATGGCTATGGGCTGAGGATGTCACGGCAGCCGGTCGGTGCCTTTGGGCCTTCATGGACTGCGCGGGAGGAGTAGTGAGTAAACGGTGATAGAATTACCAGAGGAGATAAATTTGAATACGTGAAAGGTGAAATGAAAATAAAACCAAGAGAGGACTGGCAGGCTTAGAGACAAGACAACCAGTCTCACAGCTTTGGTGAAGCGTATAATGAAACTTGTAGGAGAATGGTATGAAGGATTTTGTTACGAATTGCATGTGGACTATTTCCCAGTAAGATGTAAACCACTGAGAAAGTTTTGGACAATGATAATGACGAAAGGATTGAATAAGTTTGTCCTATAAAGATAAGTTGTGTATTACAGTTTTGATATTAGATGCAAGTAGCGTGAAGCAATGTGAGGTAATTGTCGGTATCAATGGAGCACCATGCCTTTTATGTTTTTGCAGATGTGGTAGAGTGCAGAACCTATAGGATTTTTTCTTATTGTGTTTAAGAAAGGCAGTAGTACGAGGCACTGGGTGATAATGTTATGAAATGACGCATTACCACCATGCCATGAAATGTAAAGGTACAAGAATCTGGAGTTGCTTGTGCATTTTGTGTATACTGTTCACAGGTTATGCGACCGTCATTTGGAAGAAGTTCGTTGTTGCGATGTTAAATATCCTACAGTAATGTAAAGGTTTGGTGAATAGCATTCTGACTTAAAAAAACAGAGGTCACAATTTCAGGTACTAAAACTGTGCTACGTCAATGCATTACGGTTCTAATGAGTACTGCAAGAGAGTGTTTTGTGTTTTCCTCTGTTGTCAGCCATATATAATACTTGTGTGTCTCACACACACTGCAGGAATCGTGAAGACAGTTGGTCATTCTACATCTTGGATAAGTATTCTAAAACACATGTGTCTTATACGTGTTTTAGAATCATTATCCAAGATGTACATTGACAAACTGTTTTCATGATTCCTGGCGTTTAAGTGAAGAAATGACTCGTGAGAGTGGGGAAAACTCACCATAAGGGATTACATCCACACATGCTGTCAGCTCAGTTGTTGGCCTTAGGGCACGCCCATAATTAAACCAGTGTAAACGTTCAACCAAGTACAGAGGATTACGTGTAGCATCCGTGGACACCTGAGAACTTCAATAGTATGCAAAGTATATTAAGTGCATTCAGAACAACTACTAATGATGTAATAATCTGTCTTCGTCTTCCAGCGACCGTTATAAACAATAAATTTTAGAAATTTAACTGATACTTCATTGTTCACCTCTAGAATGTTTGTGCTCGTTTGTTGAAAGGTCAAGGAACATGAGTTCGTTCTTTTCACTTTTAGGGACCATGAATCTTTTGTTGTTTTTGAAGGCTTAAGAGCCAGAGTATTTTATTATTCCTTCATCACTTTTTTGAGGCCAGAGAGCTGTAATAACCACATGTGTGGTGTTATGGGTTTTATTAACCAAGCACATAGGGTATCATGGGTAGTATGCAAATTTCATTTCTGTATGTCTAATATTCCCATGTAACACTGCCTGAGGGCAATACAATCGACATGGGTGATATGTCCACATGAGGTTTCGAGTCATACAACTGACAGTGAAGGCCGCAGCCCAGGGAGAGTGATATGACCTTGACACACTACTGAGGGGAGGACACGCATCCAACTGAGTGTTTGCTGCCAATGGGGGCACCGCCTTCCAACCCCACACATGGGATCCTTTTCAAGCACTGCTTACCTGTTGGTGCATACTGACTTAAACTCCATACCAGCAGAGCAAGCCAGAGCTGCTCAAACAGTTCTACATCTAGGCGACCTGCAGCACACACTGAGGTGTGCCACCACAGGAAATTACACTATGCTTACCAGCTTAACACAGCCGTGACATCACTCGATGGTCTCATCACAGAGCCATGCTGCAGATGACGTCGAATCCTTCTCCACATGATTACTTATCATGGAGGCTGTAAGTCGACCTTAGCCATTGGCGTACATGTGTGGGGTGACTGCAGAAGAAACTGTCTATGAACTCATTACTGTGTTACCCACAAGGTCGAGCTAAATATATGAACAATACCCATCTGACAATTGCTACGAACTCTTACTCGGTTACAAACTTAAACCTTGAGTCTAGTAATGCAGATGAATTTAAATTGAAGTTGCATATGCTCCATACTTCTTGTATCTGAGACTGAATATTATTATGCCATTCTCCATACCATCAGATTATTTGTGAGTCAGTGACATAAATTTTTACTGTTGCTCGTTGATCATTTGAAGACTGGTCAGACGTTAGAGAAGGGATCTCCGCAACTTCATTGTGATAGACATTGAATTAAATCCGAAAAGAAAACAATTCTTGTCATAAGCAGACTTTGAACATGAAGTTTTATGTGAGCCAGCTCATTAATAATTAATTGCATTCGATGTGTGCCACTACTTGCTCAGACGAGCTCCTGGCTTGAACTTATCAGTTGTGTTGCTGTTCTATGAGAACTACAAACACTATAAACATTAAACGTTTCATTTACATTTACATGTCATTTCCTGAGGGGAACTTCTCACAAGAACAATTCATGTGACGAACAGTCTGCTTGCTCGAGGACAGTGAAACGTGTATATGTTTCTTTTGTGCTTTTATCTTTCAGTGACAACCTCAATTTTATAATGGTATCAGAGACTGGGCCTGTCGGGCGCTCAGCAAGAACTCAGTATATGAATGATTTACATGGACCATCAGCAATATTCCTGTTTGCATTCGAAACCTTATGTCATTTTGTTGACCTATGCACTACTCTTGATATGCAACATCAGTAGTGGTACATTTCTTCCTGTCCCTAATCTTATGATATTTTGTCGTTAAGATATGCTGTAATTGTGTTAATTTGTATGAGATTGTCAGTGCTTAATATCAGGATTATGACACTTATTTATCAATACGTAGGTCAACCTATTTATACACTGACACACGTGTTTGTACAGGAGAGTTTGTCTAATGTTTTAATATTCATGACATTTTCCTGCTGTATACCGACTTTGTATGAATTCATGATTATATGTATATTCTTCCATGTACCTTTATGCATTTCTGTGAATCCCATTGTCCAGTGTGATAAGCCACTTACTATGATATGTTTCCAATGAAATGAATAATTCTGTATTGCAATGTGGTAATTGTGGATGTAGTAACTTCGTATTAAACTGATTTTGAGTTTGTTTTGAATTTGTACACAAGCCATCCTTGTCTTTGTGAGATTATCTAGACATTATCTTCATTTATGAGCATTGTAAAACTCAACGATATGTGTGTGTAGTATTGTATGATCTCATGTTTCTCCATTTATTATTTACAATATGCCTTCCAACGAAATACACTCTTGCTCTAGAGGATATGACTCAGTGTGAGGAGGCTTTTGAGTAAGTCTGTTTGTGTATTTTCATGTTTTAATGTTGCAACCACGTTAAAATTTTCCACCCATGGCATGAAACACATCAGACAATGATCATGCAGAACAAAAACAAGGTATAGTACCCATTGCCCTGTGCTACAGGATCATCTCAAAAAAACTTTATCTACATACATGTTACAAGCAACAGCGAGGTGATGTTACATGATAGTTTATTCCCGAACTGTCGTGCAACCTATTTTACAATGTAATATGAACATCCCAGTACCCAGTATAGCCGATTCTTTAACGCTGCATGAAAACTGTACACAATATTCGCTACTGCTAATGATTGCACAGCTGATTGTCCTTTCTTTTTGTTATAGCAAGAGAGACTTTGGGAGCTTTCTTTACTTGGCTATCAACAGGAAGTTATCTTGGACGGACCAGAGTGTAAAACCTATTTGGCGCTGAAGTACCCCCCCCCCCCCCCCCCCCCCAGCGTCCCATCTGTGCACATTAGGTGTAGATCCGACGTTTAGTCTTGTAAATCCAGCTTTAATACAATGTGGCAAAAGTGGTGAAATGAAAGTGTAAGCGATTCTGATTTTTCCAGTGTTCTATTCACGCAACATACTGAATTTCTTGCTTCAGTGACCCTCTCTTCACCAAAATCTCCTTAATCTCTGTAGTGTCTATATGCAAGTCACTGCGTATTACTACTCCTCAACTATAGTTAAGGGTATGATGCAATGAAACCGAAATCAGATACTCATCCAACAACTTCAGGAGGGTGCTTGCTTGTTGTGCAACCCTGCTTCTATCACTAATATCAAGCTGTCGAGACCCTTTATATATCTTCTCAAACGTATCATCTTCCCTTGTTATTGTAAGAAAGACTTTTAATGCTGCGGGTAGGTCCAGTTATGACACATTGCTTTAACTTTATATCAAGTCAGAGCAGGTGGGCCACATTTTTATACTCTTTCTTACTGCCCAAGGGATAGCTTGCCTATCAGAAGATAATGTTGGAGAACCCGTGCATGCCATAGTGTTCCTACCAGCAACTATGGAAACAAACAGACCACCTAGGTAGGGTTCACACACCGAGAGGCTCGCTTGCCCGATTAAGCCTTATATAACTGAGGCACAACAGTGTCCTCAAATGTTGCCTGCTAGTGACCATTCTACTTCAACAGCAATTCACCGCATCGGCATGTAGCACACCCTGAAGCTGAGGTTTCTTTTTTGTGGAAACTTGTACCATCGTCGCAATCTGGGCAGTTAAAGCTACTACAAAAGTCAGACAGACGCTCCTAATGTACCAACAAGAACTGCTTGAAAAACATTCAGCAACAAATATCTTCTGGAGTTGTCCAATGTAAGGAAAAGACACAACATTATTCTGTATATTCTTACGTGACTAGTGGAATGCTTGGGTATGAGACTATTGCTAGTTAGTGAAAGAAAACCATTAAACCAACGAAAAATATTATTTATTACAAAAAATTGTGAGAAATCAAGTGAAACTTTTTCTTATAAAATAGTAATAAATTTCCGGGTTCTTCCAGAACAGTAGATTGCCTCTTATGGACAGGAATGCTATTATTTTACAACGCATAGAAAGGTTATTTTTTCCCTTTTCTTTAAAAATGTTATTTACTTGGCAGAATGGCTGAGAGCCGCACCTACACAACTTGAATAACTTTCCTAGGTACGGTCAAGGCTGTCGCATGAGAAATGTAATGGAGTGTACTGTTATGGAGGACAGATGGGGCTTGCATACGCTGTAGCGCACAATACCGTGAGCTGCGACGACTGCTGAGTGCGTCACTCGCTGCAGACAAATAACTCAAGTATCTCTTTCTATATGGATTGACCTTTGCCAATCAAACTCTTCCTACGCCTTGATGAAATGAAGGACTCCTATCCGCCCCTAGTCCAACTATTGGCGTGGTACACTGGTCAGATAACCTGTCCACCGCGATGCCACTCAATACTCGCTCGCTGGCGTTTAACTGGTACTCTGTCCGTGTTCACACCACACAATAAATGTGGTGGCCAACACAGTGATCAGCGCTTATTCGCGAGCGACTCAATATAGAGTGTCACTCTGATTTGCTAACGACAGAGGTGCTCTCCCAGTGAAGTACTGAGGAGAGACTTTATTCCTCGCCCTTTGCGTACACGTACAAGCGCACTCGCTCTCGTTACGTGTTCCCGCTCGAAGAGCGACAATAGAAGTGCCTCTTAATCTGGAAAAGTTGCAAGGGTATGTCATTCGCTGCCTTCCCTCACTTCTATGACTCTTTGCATCTGAAATATTCCGCCAATCAGCGTTGCTCTTTTAAACGGGAGAATGACGTTTCGTTCAAGCCGACCATTGCGGTAATCTGTAGCTCCTCTGTTAGGCTTATACTTTCCTCCTGTGAGAACTCCTTAACTATGCAGTCGGTCCATGAAAAAATGCCTCTTCTGGGCGCTCCCACACAATGTAGCGGAATTTGCTTCTAAGTCGAACACGGGGGTCGTTATCCCTTCGCTCTGGCAAAAGCTGTCTTCTCTCTGGGCGTCGCTTCAGCTGAAGTAGGTATGTTGTTGACCCAGCCCTCTGAAGGGACAGTTTTCCCAGTAGGCTGGTTTCCTCTTTAGAACGAAAATTCTTATGGCCATCATGTTATGTACGCCAGACTCGTCTTTTCAACCTTGGTGCGCACTTGCGATTTACTTATTAGATTTGCACATCGCTTACATGAACTCATACAAAATTGACTCTACCTTATCGAGTTTGGGTTCGAATAAAACGTCTTGATGTGCAAAATACGATTGTGAGGTCGGAATATGTAAGAAATGAAGGTCAGGAGACCATGTCACCTTACAATGCAAGATCCCCATTCGTTCTGCTGCCATGCCAAATGGTTGTCAGTGAAGCATGCCCATAGATTACAGTGACAGGGACGTCAACATTCACCAGATCCCATATCAGGAACCCTAGGTATGTGAAGCCCGTACCCAGAAAATGAATGCTGAGCTCTTTGAGGCGCTCGCCATTTAGAGCGACCTGGGGGAGTGGGGCATCGTTTGTGTGTTTATCGAAAATACCACAGTCATGGCAAGCATAACCCACCCCATTTGGATGGCATTGTGTTTGATTCCGAGATTATCTGAATAATTTTTGTTAGACATGCTAACATATAGTCACCAGTGATTCCATATATTTGCAGGTATATTGTGCTCCTCTGATGCTTTGTTATTATTAAGTTTTATTACGTTTCCTCCAGTACCTTCTAAGTTGGTAGCTTTGGGCCTGGTTACCTTGATGCTGCGTTGTCACAATTAAAATTTTGCTGTGGTGGCTTAGAGTTGTGTGATTGCTCCAAACATTCTACAAGTATTTACCTTATTTCCATTAGTCTGATTCTATTGCTGTCAACTGAACTTCCAGATATTGCAATGTCAGCCTCTAAAGAACTACGTATGTCACGACTTGGCTTCTACACTAGCTTCTCGATTCTTATCACTTTTTATTGTCATTCCAGCTGTTAAAGGATCTCTTATCTTTAGCGTAAGAGAGAGAGATTTCAGAAACAGATTTTAAATTCTAAGACATTTCCATGGGATGATATGGACTTCAGCCACAATTTATGGGTTAAAAGGTAGTAAATTAAGGAGATGCGATGTGAATAAGTTGGAAGAACTGCAAGTTTCTCAGAGTTTCTGCGGGAGCATTAGACAACGAATGACTCAAAGACAGCAGAGGATCAAATTGGTAGAAAGACAAGGCGTATTAGAAATACTTGGATATCACAGGACACACTTAACATAGTTGATGAAAGGAGAAAATGTGAAAATGCAGCAAATGAAGCAGGCAAAAGGGAATACAAACGTTTAAAAACATGAAATTGCCGGGAAGTGCAAAATGGCTAAGCAGGAATGACTAGAGGACAAATGTAATGACAGAGAAGCACATGTAACTAGGGGAAGGACAGGTACTGCCAGTAGGAAAGTTAAAGAAACCTTTGAAGAAAGGAGACGTATCAGTGTAAATATCAAGAGCTGAGATAGATAATCAGTGCTGGGCAAAGAAGTGAAAGCTGGAAGGTGGAAGGAGTATACTTATATATGGGGTCTATACAAGGCAAATGAACTCGAAGGGAATTTAGATACAGATGAAATGGGAGATATGATACTGCGAAAAGAATTTGACAGAGCACTGAAAGATCTAAATCGAAACAAGACCCCAGGTGTAGACGACATTCTTTCAGAACCATTGATAGCCTCGGGAAAGTCAGCCATGACAAAGCTATTCCCTCTGGTTTGCACGATGAATGAGATAGGCGAAATGCCCTCAGATAGAAGAATGTAATAATTCCAATTCCAAAGAAAACAGGTGCTGACAAGTGTGAATATTACTAAACTATCTGTTTAATAAGTCATGTTTGCAAAATACTAAGACGAATTCTTTACATGAGAATGGATAAACGGGTAAAAGCCGATCTCAGGGAAGACCAGTTTGGATTCCACAGAAATATAGGAACACGCAAGACAGTCCTGACCCTATGATTTATCTTAGCAGGTAAGTTAAGGGAGGGCAGTTCCGCGTTTATACCTTTTGCAGATTTGGAGAAAACTTTTGACAGTGTCAACTGGAATAGACTCCTTGATACTCTGAAGGTAGGAGAGGATAAATATAGGGAGCGAAAGGTTATGCATAACTTGTCCAGATGCCAGAGAGTAGTTATAACAGTCAAAGGGTATGAAAAGGATGCAGTGGTTGAAAAGGGAGTTACACAGGCTCCGATGGTATTCCATCTGTGCATTGAACAAGTAGTGAAGGAAACGAAAGAACAAATTAGTGAAGGAATTAAAGGTCATGGAGAAGAAATAAAAACTTTGAGGGCTGCCAATGACATTGTAATTCTGTCAGAGACAGCAAAGGACTTGGAAGAGAAGTTGAATGGAATGAACAATGTCTTGAAAAGAGCATATAAGATAAACATTAACAAAAGCAAAACAAGCATAACTGAATATAGTCGAATTAAATCAAGCAACGATGAGCTAATTATGTTAGGAAATGGGACACTAAAAGTAGAAGATAAGTTTTTCTATTTGTGCTGTAAAGTAATTGACGGTGGCCGATGAAGAGAGGACACAAAATGTAGAGTGATAATGACAAGAGAAGCGTTTCTGAAGAAGAGAAATTTTTTTAACTTCTGATATAGGTTTAAGTGTTAGGAAATTTGTTCTAAGGGTATTTATCTGGAGTGTAGCCTTCTGTGGAAGTGACTGCGGCCAATAAACAGTTCAGACAAAAAAAATAGAAGCTTTTGAACTTTGGTGCTACAGGAGAGTACTGAAGATTAGATAGGTAAATCATGTAACTAATGAGGATTATTTGACGGCATTGTCAAGAAAGATTTGTTAGCGACTAAAATGATTTACCTCTGTGAAATAATCTGTAAGTTTATGTTTTGTTGTCGGTTCAATGAAGGTTATCGCTAAAGTCAAGTAATGGTTTAGTTCGTTGGTTGCGACAAGCGGATCAGCTGCAGCTTCTACTTTTCCTATTATTCCCTAGATCAGACAAGCTTTTCCATAAGGCAAAGGTCCCAAGTTCGAGTCTCGGTCCGGCACGCAATTTTAATCAGCCAGGAAGTTTCATATCAGCGCACACTCCGCTGCAGAGTGAAAATCTCATTAGTGAAAATCTCATTCTGGAAACATAACCGAGGCTGTGGCTAAGCCATGTCTGGGCAAAGTCCATTCTTTCAGGAGTGCTAGTTCTGTAAGGTTCGCAGGAGAGCTTCTGTAAAATTTGGGAAGTACTGGCCATTACTGTTAAACTACTGGCCATTAAAATTCCTACACCAAGAAGAAATGCAGATGATAAACGGGTATTCATTAGAAATATTATACTACAACTGACATGTGATTGCATTTTCACGCAATTTGGGTGGATAGATCCTGAGAAATCAGTACCCAGAACAACCACCTCTGGCCGTAATAACGGCCTTGATACGCCTGGGCGTTGAGTCAAAGAGAGCTTGGATGGCGTGTACAGGTACAGCTGTCCATGCAGCTTCAACACGATACCATCATGAGTACTTACTGGCGTATTGTGAGGAGCCAGTTGCTCGGCCACCATTGACCAGACGTTTTCGATTGGTGAGAGATCTGGAGAACGTGCTGGCCAGTGCAGCAGTCGAACATTCTCTGTATCAAGAAAGGCCTGTACAGGTCGTGCATTATCCTGCTGAAATGCAGGGTGTCGCAGGGATCGAATGAAGGGTAGAGCCACGGGTCGTAACACATCTGAAATGTAACTGTTCAAAGTGCCGTCAGTTCTCACAAGAAGTGACCGAGACGTGTAACTAATGGCACCCCATACCATCACAGCGAGTGATACGCCAGTATCGCGATGACGAATACACGCTTCCGATGTGCGTTCACCGCGATGTCGCCAAACGCGGATGCGACTATCATGATGCTGTAAACAGAACCTGGATTCATCCGAAAAAATGACGTTTTGCCATTCGTGCACCCAAGTTCGTCGTTGAGTACACCATCGCAGGCGCTCCTGTCTGTGATGCAGCGTCAAGGGTAACTGCAGCCATGGTCTCCGAGCTGATAGTCAATGCTGCTGCAAACGTCGTCGAACTGTTCGTGTAGATGGTCGTTGTCTTGCAAACGTCCCCATCTGTTGACTCAGGGATCGAGACGTGGCTGCACGATATGTTACAGCCATGCGGATGAGATGCCTGTCATCTCAACTGCTAGTGATACGAGGCCGTTGGGATCCAGCATGGCGTTCCGCATTACCCTCCTGAACCCACCGATTCCATAATGTGCTAACAGTCATTGGATCTCGACCAACGCGAGCACCAATGTTGCGATACGGTAAACCGCAATCGCGATAGGCTACAATCCGAGTCGGAAACGTGATTGTACGCATTTCTCCTCCTTGCACGGAGCATCACAAAACGTTTCAGCAGGCAACGCCGGTCAACTGCTGTTTGTGTATGAGAAATCGGTTGGAAACTTTCCTCATGTCAGCACGTTGTAGGCATCACCACCGGCGCCAACCTCGTGTGAATGCACTGAAAAGCTAATTATTTGCATACCACAGCATCTTCTTCCTGTCGGTTAAATTTCGCGGCTGTAGCACGTCATCTTCGTGGTGTAGCAATTTTAATGGCCAGTAGTGTATGTTCTACAGTAACAATACAGACACACTGGTATAGCCAGTGGCTGCATGAGTAGATAAGTTTGTAGCTCCTAAAGCATAGGCCCTAGATTTCATTCGCACCGATTTTTTCCAGCTTTTATCCGCACCATTATCCTGCCATCTCTTGTTCAGTCATCATGTAGCCTAAATTAGGATATCACATTATTCGAAGCTTTTACCTTTAAGTAGCGATATCCTCGCATATTATCAGGCTTGTCTTCGCGAATTTCTTAATCACTATGTCTATTTCAGAACTTTTTGTATACAATACAAACTTCACGTTGGGGGCTGTAGGTTTCATAGATCACAACGCTCTACGTGCTACTCTATAACTTATGAATACAGAATGTGCTGCATGTATATTTGTTCTGGCTTTAAGCTTTTACGATTTAAGATATCTGTGTTAACAGTAAATATCTTAATTTTACCAGTGTACTTTCCGGCGCTGCACAATAATATGTCACCCAAATTGTCTTCGCCTAGATGAATTACGAGAGATTTTCGGTACCATTTCACCAAAATGCAAGAAAAAGGAAAGTTCCGCTACTGTCAGCGCATAATTGCCCTGAGTTCTAGCTCATCATCATACCTGAAGAGATATCTAAACTCGAAGCGTCGTACTGTACAATTGGAACGATGTGGGTCAGAAAATCGAGAAATCGTTTCTCATAAACCGTCCTCACAAACGTCTGCTTCTGCCTCGGATGGAGTTATCTTCTCAGAATGGCAAACTGAGTCTCAAGCTGCATGCAGCCCACTAGTGTCGTCAGGTTCTGGACCAAGTCCTGATTTATTTCCTTTTGTAATGCCTTCAACCCCAACTGCTTTTCATATACAACAACCAATAAGTTATTTTTTAAATATTAATTTTGTATTATATTATAAATCCGGTCACATTAAATAAAAATATGACATTAGATGTACAGCTTTTAAAAGTGATCAGCAGTTATATATGAGCCATGCTGCAGCTCGTGCTGGTGCTGTTTGTAGGTTTCTGTCCTCTGTTGGAGGCCAGACCGTATCGTTTAGCTGTCATGGTTGCGGTCTTCTCTCGTGTTGTCTTCTTCTCGTTTTGACTGGCGCCACTTGCTTTCGTAAGCATTGCCTGTCCGCTAGTGGCAGCAACGGCGTTTATCGTATGTAGTAACTGTGGCCCTATCGTTGGGGCGACGTCTTGGTTCTTCCGGGTCGTGTCAGTGTGCAGTTCGGTTGGGGAGTCAAGAGGAGCCAGCTCCGAGCAGTGCGCAAACACGCCGGGACCGCTGGCGGTGAACATGGACTGCCAGATCGAAGGCCTGTGGTCACGAGGGTGCACGACCTCCTCGTAAACCGGATCCTGCAAGCTTTATGTTGAGTGCTTTTGGATTCAAGTAGAGAAACCTCCACCATTGTGAGATCTTGCGATTCTCAAGTGACTTGGGTTCGTGATGCTATCATAGTGTTGCGAGGCGAAGAGCAGCGAGTGGAGTGCTTGGGGAAGGCGGATCTGATTAGCTTTCCTGCACTTCTAATTACTATTTATTGCGTTCAGTTTGTTACCGTTTGTTAAGATCGACCAGCGGTATTTTTCCTGCATCGTGGCCGCTAACGCCTCAGTTACCTGCCCTGGGGATTAGTGTTTGTTCAAATGGTTCAAATGGCTCTGAGCACTATGGGACTTAACATCGGAGGTCACCAGTCCCCGAGAACTCAGAACTACTTAAACCTAACTAACCTAAGGACATCACACACATCCATGCCCGAGGCAGGATTCGAACCTGCGACCGTAGCGGTCGCACGGGTCCAGACTGACGCGCCTAGAACCGCTTGGCCACACCGATTAGTGTATGTAACGGCAGTGTACGTTTCCTTGCATTGCAGCTGGTGCACAGTGAGGCGTGTAGTTTTGACAGCTTTCTTGATTGTAGGTTGGTTGACGATTCTTCTACTCTGTTGGTAGTGATTTCTTTCTCATTCCAGGTGCTCTAGGCACGCAGAGTCCAGACCGCCGGTTCCGGCTTTGGCGTATTTTTACATCTTTGCATTTGATTTATTGGACGTCAGGTAGCCTCAGCAAGATTATCATTACTCATTCGCTAGACTGCCACTAATCTGAGTTACCATCTTGTGACGTGAATGCAACTCTTGGCTGCCTATCTCATCGCTCGCGAAAGTGTTTTTTGCCGGACCTACTCAGAGGTCGATTCCTGGTGCACCGTCTGTGACTGGCACTTGTGTTTTATTATCATATTTGCTGTTTTACTGTATCGTTCTAAATTTTGTTATATAATTGCCATTCTTGGCGTTACAGCAGGTTTAAATGATTATGCTATCAAATTTGCCATCATTTTGTCTCATCTGGTCGGTGATCAGTTGCTTGTCCTTTTAAATTAACCATTGGTGTTGTATTTGCTGTTTTACTGTATGTTTTTAAAAATTTTATGATTGCCATTCCTTGAGTACCAGGTTTCAATATATATTTATGCCCAAGTGAAACTATCTGATGCCCAGTCTGCATCATGAGTTATTTAA
Organism: Schistocerca americana; assembly: GCF_021461395.2. Taxonomy (NCBI): domain Eukaryota; kingdom Metazoa; phylum Arthropoda; class Insecta; order Orthoptera; family Acrididae; genus Schistocerca; species Schistocerca americana. Next base: position 136,203,234 of record NC_060121.1, read on the forward strand.
TAAAATGAAAAATTATTTGGCCACAGCAAAGGGAGTCTGCCTAACATGGACGAGTGTAACTAACATTAGTTTCTATGCTCTCACTGCTCATACCGCAGATTAGAAGAGTGAACTAAGTCATAACTTTTTGCGTGCTCACAATTCGAAGACAGACACACTGCTAAAAATATGTCAAACTGGATAAAGTTTGTTATCACAAATACAATATCAATTTTAAAATCACATCCATAATAACAGAAAATGCGTCAAATGTGAAACTGCCACGCTTCTGAAACTTCCACATAGCCCACGCTTTACACATTCTTTAAACCTCACTGCGTAACAAGCAATTCAGAAAACCATTAACGATGTCAAATGAGTTGTTATTTATTCTTAAGGAGAGAACCTCTGCTTTAAGCAAAAAAATTAAAAAAGACCGAGTGAAACTCAAACAAGATGCCCCAACCAGATGGAACTATACTTACCAAATGTTCCAAATATCTACTTTAAATAAAGATCCCGTAATTTCTTGCCTCGCTATTTTGGGTGGAAAGTCGATCATCTTAAACTTAAAAGGTTCAGACTGGGAGATAATGCAACAGGCTTTGCAGATATTTGAACGTTTTCGATGGGGTAACCAAAGAAGTGTCCTCAGAGAAAACAGTCTCACATTTAAAAGTGAATATCTTGCCAGATTAATGGAATGGCAACTAAAATCTTTTCAAGACAGAAATAAAGAGTTTCCTCAAGAAAGAGTATCATTGGCTGATAATTTGCTTAAACGGTTATCAGAGTGGTTTGGGATTATCTCCAGCAACGAAGTGGTTAGTCAGGCAACATTACTGGATCTCCTATCCAAAGACAGTGATTTTCAGACGAAAAAACAGCTCAGGACTGCTACATGAAAGCTTTTGCAAAACTGAAAGCGTTGGTTGTTCAAAATAGATCTCATTTCTCAACCATTTACCACTGTGACACGTGAGACTTCTTGAATCTGTGAGGATTTTAATGAAACTATTAGTCAGCTTCAAGCAAGTCACGACACAGAAAGTGCAGCAACTGTCGAACTGGACATGTGTAGTGGAGGGATATTTGCCTAGGAATAGCAATTCCTTAAACTGCTGCGAAACAAGAAAATTGCTGTGGCCAGCGCTATAGCAATTGGTTCTAAAAGTATTATGTATTACGGCAGCATCAATGGCTAGTGAGCGAATATTTTCAAAATCAGGACAAATGTGCACCAAGAAGAGAGACTTTCATCAACTAAAATGGGTCAAGTTGTAACTATAAATGACAATACTGATTAATGTTTCCTTTATGGGAACATATATGGTAATACTGACTGTCAACAACTGCAGATACAATTCAACTACATTTGTAATAACATTTACAATGTTTTTTTCTTCAATAAAAGTATAAAAATATAATAAGAATCAGTTTTCACTCTTAAATTTTTTCTACTTGATAAAAAATATTTAGGATTTTGTTTCTGAAAATTACTACGGACATAACACAAAATTATTACTCCTCTTTATACGCTCTATCAAAATAAGACCAAATTAGATAAAAATACAGGTTTAGACACCTGAGTTAAAAGACAATGTACCATCCCTTTAATTATTTTTGTGAATGAAGGGTGAGCGCTAAGTCGTGAAAAAGAACTACTTCATTCCAGTGAACGACCAGGTCTGACCCGATCTGTGAAACGAACAGTATTGCCTACCTCTCGTGGCCTGATCACGTGTTCCCCCAAAATGCGTTTAAATGACGCCATTGGCAGGGGTGACACGGTGGCCAGTCACCTCCGACTTGCTTTTTGGTTTTAGGGTGGTTCCAGGATGCTCTACTCAACCTTCACACAATGTTTTACGCACCAAGAATCCGAAAGCTTATTATTCATTTCCCTAGGAATCAGAGATTGTTTACTCCCTGTAGTAGAATCCCCGTACAAAGTGCATCATCTTATTTACTGCTTGATGTGTCTGAGCAACAGGTCCTCTAAGGGTACGGCTGAAAGTTGGTAGTTTCGAGAAGAAAATTTTCAGCCGCTCCTCAAGTGAATAGACGCTGACCATTTTGCCACTTGCTACAAGTCGGACGCGAAACTGATATCGCAGGACGTCTCTTGCACCAACTCTGCCACCTAGATGGCCTTCGTCACCAGCTACATTGCCATTGAACGCCCCACGTAGCAGACCAGTTCGTTTTCTTTAGCTCTTAGTCTACAAGGCAGCATGCTAAGATTACCTTCGTTCTCTTCTGAACCACTGTGTACTGGGCCAATCCCACTGCGACGACCCCAGTCCATTTGTACCATCGTCATTAACGATGCGCATGATATTAAAATTTACTGATACGCTACTGGACATTAAAATTGCTACACCACGAAGGTGACGCGCTACAGACGCGAAATTTAACCGACAGGAACAAGACGCTGTGATATGCAAATGATCAGCTTTTCAGAGCATTCACACAAGATTGGCGCCGGTGGCGACACCTACAACGTGCTGACATGAGGAAAGTTTCCAACCGATTTCTCATACACAAACAGCAGTTGACCGGCGTTGCCTGGTGAAACGTTGTTGTGATGCCTCGTGTAAGGAGGAGAAATGCGTACCATCACGTTTCCGACTTTGATAAAGGTCGGATTGTAGCCTATCGCGATTGCGGCTTATCGTATCGCGACATTGCTGCTCGCGTTGGTCGAGATCCAATGACTGTTAGCAGAATATGGAATCGGTGGATTCAGGAGGGTAATACGGAACGCCGTGCTGGATCCCAACGCCCTCGTATCACTAGCAGTCGAGATGACAGGCATCTTATCCGCATGGCTGTAACATATCGTGCAGCCACGTCTCGATCCCTGAGTCAGCAGATGGGGACGTTTGCAAGACGACAACCATCTGCACGAACAGTTCGACGACGTTTGCAGCAGCATGGACTATCAGCTCGGAAACCATGGCTGCGGTTACCCTTGACGCTGCATCACAGACAGGAGCGCCTGCGATGGTGTACTCAACGACGAACCTGGGTGCACGAATGGCAAAACGTCATCACGAATGGCAAACCGTCATTTTTTCGAATGAATCCAGGTTCTGTTTAGAGCATCATGATGTTCGCATCCGTGTTTGGCGACATCGCGGTGAACGCACATTGGAAGCGTGTATTCGTCATCGCCATACTGGCGTATCACCCGGCGTGATGGTATGGGGTGCCATTGGTTACACGTCTCGGTCAGCTCGTGTTCGCATTGACGGCACTTTGAACAGTGGACGTTACATTTCAGATGTGTTACGACCCGTGGCTCTTCCCTTCATTCGATCCCTGCGAAACCCTACATTTCGCAGGATAATGCACAACCGCATGTTTCAGGTCCTGTACGGGCCTTTCTGGGTACAGAAAATGTTCCATTGCTGCCCTGGCCAGCACATTCTCCAGATCTGTCACCAATTGAAAACGTCTAGTCAATGGTGGGCGAGCAACTGGATCGTCACAATACGCCAGTCACTACTCTTGATGAACAGTAGTATCGTGTTGATGCTGCATGGGCAGCTGTACTTGTACACGCCATCCAAGCTCTGTTTGACTCAATGCCCAGGCGTATCAAGGCCGTTATTACGGCCAGAGGTGGTTGTTCTGGGTACTGATTTCTCAGGATATATGCACCCAAGTTGCGTGAAAATGTAATCACATGCCAGTTCTAGTATAATACATTTGTCCAATGAATACCCGTTTATCATCTGCATTTCTTCTTGGTGTAGCAACTTTAATGGCCAGTAGTGTAGCTATTAGTCTATTAATACGTACATATTGTTAAAAAGTTTTGTGTTCTCCTCTCTTTAAAGCGTCTTGTAGCTGTTTATGCGTCTCATAATTTGTTGTTCAAGTATTGTTTTTTTCCAAGTGTGTTGGTATATTACCATTTCCGAGATTTATACGTATGTACGAATATACTGGCGAATTAAACTTTATCGCCTCTGCCTGCTGTGAAGGCTAACTGGCTGCATCATAGACAGGGGACGCGATAGTGACAACGGTGCAGTGAAAAATGGGGAGTTCATCTATCGACTATACGGCCCGCAAATGAGGAAATGCACCGACATAGGCGACCTCTACAAATCGCAAACTTACGGCCTGGAATAGTGTCTGGGAATGAGCATATGGGAAATGGAGAGGCTGGTTTCTGTTGGCGAGTTACCGCGGCGAGAGTCTGTGGAAAGTGGTTGAAAAATAGTGAAACCACGAGTAGGCGACAAAGTGTTTGCCGTCCACGTTTCATCACAGACCTGGCAGACGTTATGAGCCGTGATGATTCCACCATCGTGCGACATTTGCATGGAATGAGCAAGATTGAAAAATTGAGTGCATGGTACCGCATGCTCTAAGCAAAAATCACAAAAATCAGGGCATGGCCATATCTGCATCTGTGCTTGCTGGCTCGGGAACAACAAACACATTCTTATCCTGTATAGCCAGTGGTAACGAGAAATGGTTTCTTGATGCTTACTTAAGGAAAAGCAATCTTCGGTACAATGATCTGCACGCATTCACAAAAGATAATCTCGTGGATCTGGTGGAACAGTGACGTTGTGGTGTACTACGAATCGCTTCCTTCAGGTGTAACTACCACTGTTGACATTTATTGTCAACAACTGCGACGTCTTGCAAACTCAGTCCAAGAACAACGACCAGGAAGACTGCGTGAGTGATGCTACTCATGATAATGACCACCAGCATTCGGCCAGACTGACAAAATCCACAGGAGTTCGGTTGGGAAGTCGGTCCGCACTCACCTTTTTCTCCAAATCTTGTGTCAACAGATTTTCAGCTTTATTGCTATCGAAAAACCTTCAAAGATTTCCTCTCCGGATGAAAATCCAATCCGAACATTAATCGACGAGTTTTTCTCCTCAAAAGCACGTGTTTTCTACAGTCGCGCGATCGAGAACTTACCCATCGTTGGCGGACTGTGTTAAGTAGTGAAGGAGAACGAATATACTCTATGTGATCAAAAATATCCAGACAACTGGCTGAAAATGACTTACAAGTTTGTAGCGCCCTCCATCGGTAATGCTGCAATTCAATATGATGTTGGCCCACGCTTAGCCTTGATGGCAGCTTCCAGTCTCGTTCAGTCAGGTGCTGGAAGATTTCTTGGGGAATGGTAGCCGATTCTTCACGGAGTGCTGCGCTAAGGAGAGGTATCAATGTCGGTCGGTGAGGCCTGGCACGAAGCCGGCGTTCCAAAACATCCCACAGGTGTTCTGTAGGATTCAGGTAAGGACTCTGTGCAGGTCAGTCCTTTACAGGGATGTTATTGTCGTGTAACCACTCCGACACAGGTCGTGCGTTATGAACAGGTGCTCGATCATGTTGAAAGCTGCAATCGCCATCCCCGAATTGCTCTTCAACAGTGAAAAGCAAGAAGGTGCTTAAAACATCAATGTAGTCCTGTGCTGTGATAGTGCCACGCAAACCAACAGGGGGTGCAAGCCCACTCCATGAAAAACACGACCACACCATAACGCCACCGCCTCCAAATTTTACTGTAGGCACTACACACGCTGGCAGATGGCATTCACCGGGCATTCGTCATACTCACACCCTGCAGTCGGAACGCCACATTGTGTACCGCGATTCGTCACTCCACACAACGTTTCTCCACTGTTCAATCGTCCAATGTTTACGCTCCTTACACCAAGCGAGGAGTCGTTTGGCATTTACCGGCGTGATGAGTGGCTTATGAGCAGCCGTCACGAAATCTAAGTTTTCTCACCTCCCACCTAACTGCCATAGTACTTGCAGTGGTTCATGATGCTGTTTGGAATTCCTGTGTGGTGGTCTGGATAGATGTCTGCCTATTTCACATTACGGCCCTCTTCAACTATCGGCTTTCTCTGTCAGTCAACAGACGAGGTCGGCCCGTACGCTTTTGTGCTGTACGTGTCCCTTCACGTTTTCACTCCATTATCACACAGGAAACAATAGACCTAGGGATGTTTAGGAGTGTGGAAATCTTGCGTACAGACGTATGACACAAGTGACACCCAATCACCTGACCACGTTCGAAGTTGGTGAGTTCCGCAGAGCGCCCTATTCTGCTCTCACACGATTTCTAATAACTGAGGTCGCTGATATGGAGTACCTGGCAGCAGGTGGCAGCACAAGGCACCTAATGTGAAAAACGTATGTTTTTGGGAGTGTTCGGATACTTTTGATCACATAGTGTATTATTGATGTTTAAAGTCTGTTATGTGTATTTTTTGTGTCAATAAAACTTATGGACTTGTTTGCTTACCCTGTATATTTAATTGATGACCACTGACAATGTTTTATATCATTAATATGAAAGGTGTATGGGGACATAAACAATCATATTCTAGTAGTTGCACAGATGTGTTAAGTACCCTCAATAACCCGTGCAGAGAATAAAAAATGTATATAAAACTTGTGATTTATATATAGTAGCCCTACGCGAAATCTGTATCTCGAGTATTTTCTATGTATAAAGTCATTTACTGGCTCATTTCTAGGTAATATCGCTAGTAAAGTTAAACTTGTCTCGTTGTTACATGGAGCGATTTTCGTTCTCGACAATGAAGAGTCACTGGGATTGCTTTGGGTGTCCACAGGTGGTGACGCTGGGAACAGGGTCTCTAGACGTCGACACAGTGGGGACCGTGGTAGGATGGGGCTTGAGTGGCATGCATCCCAGCCCCAAGAGGATGGGGAAGACCACAATGGTTGTGGTGCCACGTGTCGAGTGCTACCCTAGGGGCTTGGAAGAGCAACTGAACACCTTTTACTGTATGCGCCCTCGACACGAAGGCTCTGGCGCCTGCAGAGGTGACAGTGGAGGGCCGTTTCTCGTCGACAACATGCAGCACGGCATCCTCTGGTCGGGAGCCTGCACAGGACAGATAAGGGATCGATTTACATTCACCAATCCAGTTAGTTTACGAGATTGGATTGCCAGTGCCATAGATTCATTCCTGGAAAGTTGAACAACAAAACAGAATAGTTTCTATCTTCTTCCCAGTGTAAGTCCCTTCGAGACTCCTCAAACCTTTGCTAAGGAGTTACATATCTATCCAGTTGCTCTTTGTTGGGGAAACGCTGTAAATAAAATACAAAAAATTAAAGCTGATTAAAAATGCGTAGTTTTAAATTATGTCTTTTCACATTCTGCATTGGTAGTATATAATGCCTGTTTGTGTTCAGGTGGGACATAAGTAAAGTAAAACGCGGGATCAGTGTATTAATCCTGGAAAGACGCCTCCATTTCTTTTTACGCTGAATTATGCCTGGACTAGAATCTAGCCACACAATCTGGACACACATTTCAATTCCATATCGCTTTGAATTACGGCGTGACTATAATTAAACATCCGCTACTTGAGACAGTGTGGACGGAAAACGGTGTACTGTGTCCAACATTGTAGGAATAATGTTCGGACTGTGCGTCAAGGGTTTGCGTTGTTAGTAGCGTTAAGTGTCATGACTTGTAGTTAATCCAACATTTTATCGCGTGTTTCGACGGAACAGCATCATGACGTCCTAAATTATAAAAACGTCGAAGCTCCTTCTGCACCGCTACCAAATTATTGTTTTTATAAACCATTTTTATGGCTAACGCCAGCTGTTGTCCCTTCCACTGATCCATGATTACTGAAATGGCGGACTGTTTACTCGCTAACGGTCACGATCCCACAGTGCTGCCACCTGCCCATGGCTGCCAGTACTCCTTTCAAACATTCCCGTTATTCTGTGTCACCCCGTAGTTAGGCGCCAGCACTGGTAGGTTTGAAACACAAGCACCAGTGTGTGTTCAGTTTCAGACAGTTAACATGTGTTTGGAAAAGATGAGTGGGGCTGAACTCGAAAATTTTTTTAAACTAAACAAAGGGAATAGTCTCCTGCTGTTCGCGAGTGTCAGTGCGCTAAAGCCATACGGAGAGGTCCTCTTTCTGCACCAGCATTGAAGAACGTGATTCAGAATCGAATTAACTGACAATTTAGGAATTGCCCCTAAAAGAGTCCGACGGCCAGTTGCGCCACAAATTCTTGAATAAGTTAGTTGCCATAGTCTGAGACACAGGATAAGGACAACCAGCACACATTGCAAGCTGAAGATGAGCATAGCGATGGAGCTAGTCAATATCCCACCTGAGACGTTTTGCGCAGCAGTAGAGTATTCTATAATGTGCTTCCACTCTGTTGTAGAAGATGATTGTCATCCCATTGAGCAACGTTTGTCATCTGGAACGCGAATATTGTACTCAATTAACAAATGTTATCCTCGGATGCAGAAATCAAAATGTGTTTTATTTCAGTGGTTTATCCGTTATTTCCCTTCCGCATGTTCTTAAAAACGATTCCGAAAAGTTTCGATGTCCAACGATGACTAGTTTTTTGTGGAGACTCTCTCAAGTAGCGAATTTTAATCACCCTACGTATGTTTAATGCCAACGACCTTGCCGCAGTGGTAACACTGGTTCCCGTCAGATCTCCAAAGTTAAGCGCTGTCGAGCTGGGCTAGCACTTGGATGGTTGACCATCTAGTAAGCCGAGAGCTGTTGGCAAGTGGGGTGCACTCAGCTCTTGTGAGGCAAACTGATGAGCTACTCTTTTAAGAAGTAGCGGTTCCGGTATCGAAAATTGACATACGACCGGGAGAGCGATATCCTGATCACATGCCCTCCATATCCGCGTCCAGTGACGCCTATTGTCTAAGGATGACATGGCGGCCAGTCGGCGCCGCTGGGCCTTCATGGCCTGTTCGAGAGGAGTTTAGTTTTCAGTTTTTATGTATGTTGAACATGGCAAAGAATTTTGTACACGTTAACACATTATGCCCGAAGTTGTGCTCATTTCAGGAAATGTAGCAGCAATCAGTAAAGCTTTTAGATTCAAATCATGCGTTCATATTAGTTTTAATTGCTTTCAGTATATCTACAAACTCATTTAACCCCAACTAATGGGTGGAAGTCCAGAAGTACAATAATCTCAATGAAACTATGACGTATTGGGAGCCATATCAGGAAGAATCTTAATTTTATGTAAGTTCTCTGAATGACTGTTTTGTCGCAGTGATACCAAAGAAATAAATTACGTGACATACAGTGCTCAGATTTTTGTAACATCTTACGGGATCCATCAGATTAGACGCAACAGTACTCATGTTAAAAAGAAACCAGCAATATGATGGACAAAATACAGAGCAAACATTCATTTAAAGAAAGTTCAAATCATGACAGGCACCGTTTACATGCTTATTTTTAGGAACCCAAAGGACAGTATTGCAGTAAACTCTTGTAGCGTTGTAGTTATCAGGTGCATTAGCTTATTGTTCATGAATCCAACAAGCAGAATTATGACTAAACGTATATGTATTCTGACATTCAGACTCAAGCTTCCACACCAATACGTTTATCTTTTAAGATATTTATTACAGTTATGAGCAACTTCAAAACAAATACAGAACAAAGGAATCGTGAGAAACATATATTTTGGCAGAAATTTAGACATTACAAAGTTACAGTCCAGATACAGATCCAAAGTAAAACATCTTGAAGACGGTGTCATGTAATAGGTAACTCCCGCCACGGACAGATTTTGCATCTACTGAAAACGTTTGCCACCACTTGTCGCTTCAAATTTTCTCCACTCACGCGGAGCAAAGCTATATAGCCAGATAGACATTCAAAAGGCGTTGTGAATCTATTTACAATTACTGTAATAATGCTATGGATGCAAATAGTAATCAGATGAGAAGTTTCTGTATTTGCAACCTCACACTAACTAATATGTTCCTGCTAAAGAAAGACATATCTAAATACATTTGTGATAACAGAGGAAATAGGTCAGTACTAAGTGTCCATGCCATGTGCACGACGTTAAATTTTCCAGTGGCCATGATATTTGCAGTGACCATTTCTTTGGTTATAGCCAAAGCAGGAATACTAATCAAGTCAAAGCGACTCAAGTGCTCATCATGTATGAACACAGATCCTTCATCTTCAGATCCCAACAAACAAAGATTTAATTATTATTTAATGCACACGCCTACAAAAGTCATGTGATCATATAATGGGAAAACATGACATACAGTATAAATAAAGCAACAGGTGAAGCCATAGGAAAGTAATCTCGTGTCAAAAGAAAAAAGGTCTTACAATTTGGAATGAAGAAATTGAAGAAATAATTGAACTAAAAGAAAGAGTAATGAGTCTTTTCTGCAATCTCCAGGAGACCAAAGAAAAATCAGTTGTAGGAGAGGCTCCTCGAGATAGTTGGAATAAATTTGTAGCAGAGTTGTAAAATGATGTATATGGGAGACAAAACTTAATTTTCAAAACATAAATATATCTGAGAAAGATGTACCACAAATGAAAGTAATAAGTCAGGAGAAATGGACACAACATTACAAGAACCACTGGTGTAATATGCGATATATACTTATACATACTTATACATTTGTACATTACATACATTTCTTTGCACTGTTGATTCATAATTTCAAAGGTGTTTTTACGAATGTATGGAAATGAAATTTTTTCGATATTACACTGAAACCCTAGTTCATTGTTCGTTTTCATTTGTAATAGAGACTGGTACCTCGAAGACCTGGGCCATGCCAGGATTTTTTCGATATTACATTAAAACCCTAGTTCATTGTTTGTTTTCATTTGTAATAGAAACTGGCACCTCAAAGACCTGGGCCACGTCGGGATTGTCAGCTTGTAAAGTAACAAGAAGCGGTGCCAATATTTCCGCGCCTGGTTTAGTTAGTGTAGCGAAAAATGTCCCGTAGTTCGTAGTGGGGCAACAACTCTGTCAGCTTGAGGAATGGTGGTCAGTATCCAGAGAAATGCAGGCACCGGAGGTCTGCAGAAAGAACTGGCTGATGGAAGGATTTACCTTGTCCAAAGGGGTGGGTGCCCTATCCCTTCCACCGCCTCTGTCGAGTACTTTGATCTATCTGGGTCTTCTCCTCTCCCCCTCCTCCCATCATGAGCTATGTCGACGTCGCGCTTGTGGAATCACGAATCCCTGTGCTTAATGTGCTTCCGAAGCAAGGGCAGGATATGATGGTACTTAAAAGTAAAAACAAAAGTTGTTCAAATAAACCTAGTTATACGTAAGTAGAGTAAGCCTTTCCGATAATAATTCCATATACCATTTCGGAATGTGGTTTATAAATGAAAAATTTAAAAATCGAAAATTGTTATCATTTTTAATATTAAAACACGGTGTTAGCTTATCGAATTAAATCACCACATTATATCACATCGTAGCTACGAAAAACTACTTCCGCTTCGAACATTTATACAATGATTAGCGATATGTAAAATGTGCACCGTGTGTCTCACGAAATTATCACAGAAAATTAAGGAATCTGGACATAACCTATATATATATTGTAGAATGGTATGCCTGTTTGTGTTTATGTAGAAATTACTCTACAGTAGCATTTGTAAGTAGGCTGTTTAGTTTTATTGGTAACGCCACGTAGCGCTCTATATGAAATCCACTGACTGCGCTGTGTGCAGTCTGAGGCTGGTCGGCATTGTTGCAATATTCGCCATTGTAGTGTTGGGCAGTTGGCTGTTAACACCGCGTAGCGTTGCGCAGTTGGAGGTGAGCTGCCAGCAATGGTGGATGTGGGAAGTGAAATGGCGGAGTTTTGAGAGCGGATGATCTGGACCGAGACAGTAAATTTGTAATATTGGATATCATGGACTGATATAGATATTATGACTTTTGAACACTATTAAGGTAAATACATTGTTTGTTCTCTATCAAAATCTTTCATTTGCTAACTATGTCTATCAGTAGTTAGTGCCTTCAGTAGTTTGAATCTTTTATTTAGCTAGCAGTATTGGTGCTCGCTGTATTGCAGTAGCTTGAGTAACGAAGATTTTTGTGAGGTAAGTGATTTGTGAAAGGTATAGTTTAATGTTAGTTAGGGCCATTCTTTTGTAGGTATTATTGAAAGTCAGATTGCGTTGCGCTAAAAATATTGTGTGTCATTTTAGTGTTGATCAGAATAGGTAAAGAGCGAAATGCGAAATGTCTGAGTACGTTCAGTTCTGCTCAGCTGTTTGAAAATCAAATAACGTAGGGGCTTACCAGCACAGTAACTCATTAAGTTTTCTAAGGGGACGTTACACATTGACCTTCAAGCCATATGAAACAACAATGACAAAATACAAGAAATTGTTTCTCTGCTTTTATTTAATTAACTAAAAACATCGTTCCACGACAGACATAGGCCGCTAATTGCTTTGCAGTATTTCCGAAAAGTTGTACTGCTGGGGGTTGCAGATGTCACAAAACTAAATATCACTCAACTGACCTTCCTGCCAACAGTAATTTCAGTTACTGCTAACCTTTTTTCACCTGCATGTCCTCTCTAATTACTATGTTTCCTTTCTCTATTCTCTCCTGCCACATCTTTAGTGACTGTGCATAAGCCCTGAGATACATCATATTCCAGTGAGACAATTAACATTGGGATGTCTTTCTTTTCCCTCTCTGAAAACTCATGATCCGCAGGAACGTTCTGCATTTGCTCTTCAGTTTCTGATACGGATCGAAGTTGAAGATATATGGCCGGGCAATATTCTATGCAGGGAGGAAGCATATTTTAAACCACAGAGTGCAGAGATACACAGATCTGTCGAATTTATGGTAGTGTTAAATTGCGTGTTGTGCACGACGATCTACGGTACTTGCCGTTTGTGACAGTGTGCTGTGCATGCACAAGTACCTTCATTCTTAGTCCCTTCTTCTTTGATACGCTCAGAGAGCTAGTCAGTTGTACCGTTTGGAAGAGCACAACTGTGCAAAACCACTGTTTTCATGCAAGATGGCGCAACGCGTCTTCTCGGTCTTCCAGTGGAAGATCTACTTAATGCAACCTTCCACGAGGTCGCCACGTGAGTCCAGCTGGCCGCGGCGTACAGCGAGGGGTAGTGACTTCGCGGGCGACGCGAGAGCAACAGGAGTCAACCCACGACATCAGTCTGGCTGGTCCGACGCCGTGAGACGGGAGATCGGCGCGCCTTCCTGCGTCCGTTGAAGCGGCTGGCAGCGGACGGTTCGGGAGAGCGATTTAGGGGGTGCTGCGCCGGGACTTCTCGCAGTTTGTAAGAAGTTAAGTGATTGGTAATATGTTGTTTGATTTACTCTTGTTAAATTCTACTTGCTTTTATGGTGAGGTCACCAGCCGTTTTGCTTTGGGGTCGTCCCACCATTCTCCTCCGTTTGCCCACCCACGGGAACGTGGTTGTTTATAAATTGGGTAGTCCGTTTTTCCCTTGTGGAGAAGGGGTGGATTAGAGCAACCTGCAGTTCGGGTTGTTCGGTAATCTCCCTATCAATCTACCGTACGTTAGCTGCCTCTGTCATGTTTGTCGGATCTGCTGTGTTAAAGAATTTATTGCTTGGAGTATAACGGCCTAATACCTGAAATATGTTTTGATCTTTGGAAACTTTGAAATTATTGCCTATGATCTTGAGAGGCGGTATCTGTGTACTGTAGAGCATCTTAACTATTGCTTGGCCAACCTTGTAGAATTTTATATAAGATTGCATTTCATGGGCATTTATTTAAATGATCATTTTAGCATACGAAGTTGCCACCCTTTCACCATAAGACTTTTTTTAGAAGTTAAAATCAAGTTGCACCTTCGGTGGCAAGATTAATATTTTAATTGTTAGTGTTTTGTCCCATTTCCATCCCTCCTACGGGGGGTACATAGTGTATGTGCTTGTGTAAATTGTTATAACTCTTAGTTTAAAGTTATCTGGTGTGTTGCAGATTTGCACCAGTGTAGTCTTTCAGAGGCTGTTGTGTGCGGTCGTAACTACGGCTGTGTCAAAAGGGAGCGGTAAGGTTCTCTGCCCGAAGGCTCATATAGTCAAAACTTCTTTCTTTCTGCCTCTGAATAAATTGTAACTTTGATATGTAGAGGGTGCTTTTAAATCTGTTTCTTAAAAAAAATGTTTTTAGGCACTATTACAGTGAATAAAATTCTCATTTGTTAAAAGGAATTTGGTTATGATTTCATCAGTTACTCCCTGGCAACTACTTCCATGCTTACATAGTGTGATTAAATGTGTTAATGTTCTTGATGGATCGCTTGTAAATGAAATAAATTCTTAAGAATATTCTTTGAAAATAAATCCGGCACGAACAGGAAGCGAACTAAATAACCCAAGCCGCGGAATTGAACCTAACTCGAAGTTTTTCGCAAAGCTACCTAACCCGATTGTACTTTTGTTAAGGGATATAGGAGAATTAAGTGTAGAATCGTTAGCGACGATACAGGAAATTCGGTGGTTACTGGTTGACTTAGAGCAGCATTCTTTTTCTTTTCGAATATCGCACTCCACCCTGTTATCTCTGCTGTCCCCTTTAGCAAAGGGGAAGTGTAACGAATTAATTTCTAGAGCTCTTTCGGAGGGGTTCTTGTTACGACAACTTAGACAACTAATAATCACTTAGAGACTCACAGAGGGTTTTAGGAAACATCTCGAATGTCAGTATATTTGGAAGGTGCCGGCCGCTAGTGAAGGTTTGCCGATGTATGTGGAAAGGGTAAGGGTAGCTTCGCAAGCCTTGCTAAGTGATTTATCAAAAGAACAATTAATTGCAGTAGTTTTGGAAGGGATGACGGCTGCTGATAAAATAAATTTTATTTTCAAGTCACCCCCGAAAATCTGGGAAGAACTCTCTGTTGTTGTTACTTCTGCTTCTGCGCAAAAGTTAAGCGAGGAGTCTAGGAATATTAGTGTGTTGGGACAAGCGAAGGAAAATTTTGCAGAGAGATCGTCCAAGTAGTAATTATCCAGGTGTACACAGGAAATGTTTTCGATGTGGGGCTAGTACGCATTGGTTAGGAGTTTTCCGGTTTTATATGGGGCAAGAAGTACTAAGTGATATAAGAGCAGGCGGCACATTTCCAGGAGTACCTTATTGTTTAGTGAGGGGCGTACCGTAGTTGCTGATTCCTGGTTACGTCGACCTTACGTTTGTCTGAGTTTGAATCAGGAACCCCTCTGCGCCTTATTGGATACGGGTAGCACTTATTCCTTGCTTAATGAGGCTTGGTCTCTAGAATTTGGGCAATCTTAGCAGGCTCAAACCTGAAAAGATCCCGCTTCGGAGATGTCGTATGGTCAATGGTCAGGTTTTGCCTCTGTCGGGGTGGGTTGAGGGTAGTGTCTCGGTAGGACAGTTCTCCTGGCCAATGACCTTTGCTATCATTGCTAACCTGCCAGTAAATATGGTGCTGGGTTTTGATTTAATTTCTAAAACTCAACTTGTTCTGGGTTATTCAGGGGGTAAGATTAACCTTTTTTTTTTTTTTTTTTTTTTTTTTTTAAGTTTGCGCCAAGTCAGAAGTTCGGATTTTGTGAATGTCGAGCGGTGGTGTCATCCATGCCTTCTTCCTTGTCGGTCACTACTATCGATAATGTCAATCTTGATCTCTTGATCATCCTTCCCCGAGTCAGGTTCAACAGGTCCATCCGATAATGGAGGCTTTTCCTGACTTACTTTGAGATAAACTTAGAGTAACTAATAAACTAGAATATCATACTCGTTTGACTGACAATATTCCGGCTAGGCAGACCCCATATCGTCTCTCACCACCTAAGATGAAAGTATTGCAGGAGATGGTACATCCGTCCCTCGACTTCTCCATATGCTTCTCCGATATTCTTGGTACCGAAGGATCAGGGTAGCGATTTCAGGGCAGTGGTTGATTACCGTCATTCGAATGAGAAGGTGGCGATGGGATCAGTTTGAAACGTCCCCTTCGAACAATTATAAAAGACTGTGCTTAAACTGACACACAATATTTTTAGCGCAACGCAATCTGACTTTCAAAAATCCCTACCAAAAAATGGCCCTGACTAACATTAACCTATGCGTTTCACAAATCGCTTACCTCACAAAAATCTTGGTTAGTCGAACTACTGCAATACAGTGAGCGCCACTACTGCCAGCTAAATAAAAGATTCAAACTACGGAAGGCACTAACTACTGATAGGCATAGTCAGCAAATGAAAGATTTTGATAGAGAACAAATGATGTATTTACCTTAATAGTCATAATATATATAGCAGTTCATGACATCCAGTCTTACAAATTTCAAAACTCTGCCATCTCTCTCCCCACATTCACCACTGCTGGCGGCTCACCTCCAACTGCGCAACGCTACGCACTGTTCGCATCCAGCTGCCCAACACTACAATAGCCAACAACAATGCAAACCAGCCACAGACTGCACACAGCACAGCCAGTGATTTTCATACAGAGCGCTACATGGCGTTACCAATATAAAAACCTGAACAATCTACTTACATAGCCCCCATGCTCCCCACAAAAAATTTTACAAATTGTTTTGGGCGGTGGCCAATAATGATTTAATAAAATTTTTCATAATTACAATAACAAAGAAATCAAATGCACGCACTTATTGATACAATGTTGGTCAAAAACTAAAATTTTCTCACAGTCCATAAAGACAGTCCTGATCGTTCATCACAGTAAAATAGCAGTGTTTTTCTCAAAGTCTGAGCAGTAGAAGAAAATGCACATGGAAGTAGTGGATTTCCATGCAGTCTTGAAGAAGTAGTGTTGTCCTTCCCACGAAAAGACAGTGCTGACTCTTGACATGCAGACAGGTAATGGGCCACAACAGAGCAAACCCACCGCAGAGTCAGTCAAAGTTTTGAAGAACATTGGTAGGTAGGTCATCACAGAGTAGACCCACTGTAGTCCTTGTAGAGATGGCCAGCAGCCATTTGCTGCGGCTGTGCAGGTGCACAATCGCCATCGAGGAGTCTTGTGGAGAATATAGCAAGTCCATAAACCACCACTTGTGCACTCACACAGTTTTTGGAATTGTCCTTAGAACCAGCAATGCTGTTATCCAGTCCCTTAGTGAATTATTAACACACATGCAAACACTAACAGTCCCTACTTCTCACATATTGTCCATATACTATGATCAACAGAAACATGTGCAGTGAAATGTAACTTACAAGTTACTTAATTTGATGAACTAGTGTCAATTACAATTTTATAACATAAGAATACAATAACAAAGGTACAAAATACATCATTAAAGAACATAATAGTACAGATAACATTTGTAGTAAAACAGGCTTTACAAAAGAATAGAAATAAACATGCACATCAGTGTTACAAGAATTATGACATAAGTACATACATAAAGATCAGAATAACTTTTGAAACATCAACTTCACATATGAGCAACAAAACAGAACAGATAAATAATGTCTAAACATCTTTATAAAGTAAATAACATGGTATTAGAAAAATTCTACAATGTAACTCATATCAGCTAAACACATAAAGACAGGAAAAACACAAATATACAAGAGTACACAAACACATAGCAGAATAACACAAGAGGAAAGGGCAGGGTTTGTTTTCAGTGTAACATTTGGTACTGCAGTCCTACCTAAAACTTCATTCCATAGATCTTTCGCCTTATTTCAACATTTGTTTCCACCAAAAAAATCCTATCCAAGCATGCTTTCTGTATTTATATGTTCACATATTTCTTACCTCATTATTTATTTTCCATTATCTTACCTCATCATTTATTTCCAAGAAAATCCTACGTAAATCTGTTGTCCCTAAACCCTACTTTTTTGCTCATATCCTCTTTCAAAATTCTTTTTTGGCCAAACCATTTTCTTATAGCTTCTCAATGCATTTCTTCCAATTCATCACAACTCGTTCTCTCATATAGCCTACCCCATCTTAAGCTAACTTAAATCTACTGAGCTCAGATGCTACTAAACTAAGGAACGAGGCAATGCAGCAGCACAAAACAATTAACACAAACAGCAATGATAAAAATACAAATGGCAAAGCAAGCAGCATAAATTAGCAAAGCAAATGCAATATTACAACTAATATAAGGCAATGCGCAGCAAACAAGAAAAATAAATCGGTAGTAAAACTAGATTAACAGAGTAATACAAAGTGAAATTTAATAACACTATGCCTGGCAAACAGCAGCAGCAAATGCAATAACTTATATCTAATCATGAAAAAGCTCAAGCAGAAAAAATATTACAGTAAAGATGGCCATGTCTAATACCTATGTCACATCTTAACACTAGAGTGATGCATCACTGTAACTTGCTCTAGCAGACAAGTTACCAAGTCACTGACAAAAATTATGTATGCAATTCCTGTGAAGTGGAAACGTCTTTTTGTGCTCCCTCATTTTTTTTGGAGTACATCCATCATAAAGTTATTTTTTACTGGATCTGTAGGCATAAAATATTTATATTAGCACATCTATAAAATTTTATTTTAACCAATGCTGCAGTGCAGTGAGGAACTAGACATTAAACAAAATAGGCAAAGCAAGGCGTGAAACGTCATTCACTAGCCTTATGGCATTTCATAATGCAGTAAACAATCTTTCAACTAGCAAGACAATAGACATGAAATGTTTCTCATCATTTCACTTCAGTAAATATCATAAATTAAGAACTTTACAGTGTAATCATGTTTTCAAGTTTGAGGGTGTCGTATTTACGATGCTTTCTACAAAGGAATGTCAATAGCGAGGATAATGGCCTCCCTTTTTCTTTTTTTTTTTTTTTTTACACACTAATGGCTTTTTTCCAGGCGTCTGACATAGCTGGGTGCCCACAACAGATTACGTGCAGGTGGTCACTTAACTTCCTTACGGAAATATTTATGGCAGCAGTTTCTGCTACAGTGACAGTCTCATATAAAAATATTTCACAGGTCAAGAATTTGCGTTACAAATCTGTAGAAACAAAATCCTATTGATATAACAGAGTCCAAAAAATTTTCGTCGGCATTGTAATACATTCACATACATTTCATAGCTCTTAAAGTGCGATTCTTGGTTTCCAACAACCTTTTTCACAAACCAGAGTCCCTAAGCACTACTCATTATTCCTTACCTTATTCGTCGACACTTCAATATTTCATCATAACAGATACATAGCATACTCAAATAACTCATATAGCATCAGCTTATTGATCATAAACATACCGCAACAGCATAATACACATAGTCATCGTAATAATATCATAACACCTCAGTCAACTCTCAAAATCGTCGTAGCTTCCTCCAATAAATTAAAAAAAAATTCTCTGCTCATGTCAAAAGTGTCATCTGCCTCAAACGTACTTTAAAATCATGATCTGATACCAAATACATCATTCAAAGCTCTCATAGTATCACAATGGTTCCAAAAAAATATGAACAGTTCATAAAGTACAGACAAAATACCATTTCATAAGTGTGAAATTATCCAACTGTGTAATTGCGTAAACATGTGTCACTGACATAAAAAAAAATTTTGTTTCTCTGTTAAATAATCAGATAGCTGTGTAATTCTGTGTTGGAGAAATATGGTACCGATGTTTAAAGTTGTGTAAGCAAATACCATATTAGCTAGGGATCCTTGTGCTTGCCAAACACATGGTACACAAAGTAAGTGTGTACCCCCTGAGGATTTGTTCCATTGTGTCTAACGTTTGAAGCTTTTGCTGTGTTTGTCTCTGATTTTGTTCCATTGTGTCTAACTTTTGAAGCTTTTGTCCCATTTGTTGCATTAATTGTAATAACAATGCACTGGTGTCTGAAACATGTTCCTCAGTGCTTTTCGGCAGTGAATTTGCACCGGCAACATTCACATTTTGACAAGCGGAAAATGTGTCTTGACTCATTTGAGAAAACGGTGAGAACCCAAAACCTGAGTCTACAGTATTTGCAATATTGTGTTCTGTCATTCCCGATTCCTGAGGCGAGCTGTTGCCGACCGATCGATCGATAATGCTTCCCTGTTCACTACCTGTTTCACTGTCTACACCATTATTTGACGCCCGCTCCATTTCCCTATGCACAGTTACCAAATTACTACTCTGTTAATTCATTACACAGCGGTGCTGGTAAGCTACGCTCGTCGTCACTATTATTTCTCTGTTTACTTTGGAGCCTAGTGTTACGCTTTTCACACGCCATTATTGTCACAATATTTCACACGATAACACAGAAAATAAGAGAACACATTAACATAGCACTGAAAATAATATCTAGTTAATTGCAAGCTGCGAAATACTTGGTGCAAATTTACATGCGTTTCACACCTGTTTTACTGTACAACAGTGAAAGACTGCAACTACAAAGGAGATTCTCTCTGCAATTACGCGCTAGCAATAAACAAAATTTACACTAATTACACAAACTACAAGAAAAAATCAGAAGATTCCAGTGAGGTATCCTCAGCTAAGGGTCGACATATGAAACGTCCCCTTTGAACAATTATAAAAGACTGTGCTTAAACTGACACACAACATTTTTAGCGCAACGCAATCTGACTTTCAAAAATCCCTACAAAAAATGGCCCTGACTAACATTAACCTATGCGTTTCACAAATCGCTTACCTCACAAAAATCTTGGTTACTCGAACTACTGCAATACAGCGAGCGCCACTACTGCCAGCTAAATAAAAGATTCAAACTATGGAAGGCACTAACTACTGATGGGCATAGTTAGCAAATGAAAGATTTTGATAGAGAACAAACAATGTATTTACCTTAATAGTCATAATATATATAGCAGTTCATGACATCCAGTCTTACAAATTTCAAAACTCCGCCATCTCTCTCCCCACATCCACCACTGCTGGCAGCTCACCTCCCACTGCGCAACGCTACGCGCTGTTCGCATCCACCTGCCCAACACTACAATAGCCAACAACAATGCAAACCAGCCACAGACTGCACACAGCACGGACAGTGATTTTCATACAGAGCGCTTAATAATAATCTTTCTTATAAAAAAATTAACTTTTGATAATCGTTCATCTCAATTTAAAGAATTTACTAATTTCTCCAATCCATGACCATCCCGATTATTGTAAAGAAAAATCAGTTGTTTCCTTTTATACATGACAAATCTATCGGCCAGCATTGCACTGGGCCGTCCCAGAAAAATTTCTTATAGAAGCAGATATATATGCGTTATCCGGCGACCTTATTGAGGTAAGAATCTTCAGTTTAGTCAGTATGATCTTTCAGGGCCATTACGCAGCACTGATGACGTCCAAAATTTACCAGTTTAAATTCACAGTTAATTATTGAAAGGTTGTAAGTGAGCCACAATTCTATTGAGAGATTAGTCACATTTTTATTATTGGTAGGTTACGGAATTTATCTGTTGGTGGCTTATACTGAATGTGAATGCTATAATTATATTTTATACTGTTGGGAGGTTATTATAAATATTTTTTATCTGTGGAGAGGTTACACTAAATTTAAATGCCATATACATATTTTTATTGTGGTGAGGCTACTCTAAATGTGTATGTTAACTGTGGGGAGGTTACACTTGTCGACAACCGGCCAGGATCGTATTTTTGTGAATTTCTGAGAAGTAGTCAGTTATATATCTGCTCTTATTTACTTAATGTTAAATGTAGTTTGTATCTGGCGCAACGCATTTACTAATTTGTCACTCTTTCTTTCACAGATCATCGGCAATTTATTGCTCATTGTTGTAATTGTATTTGTTCTATTTTTTATTTGTCTTTGATTTTGTGCTTATTTTTGACGTGTGAAAATGCCGCGAAAAGCTGCTAACAATACATCGCGATGTGCAATGAGCGAAAAAGCCGACTTAAATAATTTGACTGATAATACTAGCGACACTCAGTGTCATAATGATGATCTTCCAATTACAGATAATCAATGCGTGCCGACCACCAGTAATGATTTTAATCCAAATGATGAACAAACGAATTCAGTTAAGTCCACACTAAATTTAACGATAATTGATTACACGGCACGTTCCGCTACAATGAACGCTGCCCAGATTGACACACCTGATTTCAAAAATTTACACAGTGAACAGATAAATGTTTCTAACGAAAATGAACAAGTTAGTCAAAATATGTCAGATTTATTTGATTCCGATGTAGTGACCAACAGTGCACATCCGATTAGCAAACCTTTTCGTGAATCAGACATTGACGAAATGGTTACACAAAACGTGACACATGCAGATACATCATCACATAGCGCAGAAAATAGAGTAGCTAATTTTGGCATGGATCAAGTTATGGCACTATTGCTACAAATTAATGAATCGAACAAACAACTTAATGAAAATCTCAAACAGTCGAATGAAAAACACAACAATTTCAAACAACTTAATGAAAATCTCAAACAGTCGAATGAAAAACACGACAACAATTTCAAACAACTTAATGAAAGTTTCAAACAGTCGAATGAAAACCACGACAGGTCGTTCAAACAAATTAATGAAAAACTTGACACCTCTATTGAACAGCTTACTGAACAGATTACAGCCGTTGCAGAGCAATGTAATGAAACTAAAAAACAATTAAGTGAGGAAATTAAGGCCTGTGCCAGGAATAATAGTGAAGAGATACGCAATACACATGCTGCCACAAGTAAATTACTTAGAGATGAAATTAGTGCAGTCGCTAAACAATGTTCTGAAAACACAACACAGTTACGCGACGAGTTTAAATTAATTTCAGCAGAACTGGATGCGAAAGTAAACACGAAATTTGACCAACAGAACAGCCAAATTGACGTACGTTTTAATCACCACATACAAAACAGTGAAACGAGTTACCGTAAATTTCTACAGGAACAGAACAAAGTAAAGAAACAAGTCATGGAAACAATTACTGTACAGAGACAGGAAGATAAGCGTAAGTTATTTACGAAAGCAAAAACATACGTAGACAACAACATTGCTACAGTTCACACGAAATCAATACTTTCAAACAGTTGGATACTGAACTGCATGGTGGGATATCCGATCTAAAAACAAAAACAGATACTAATATTCAGACTTTGGAAAATAAATATGCAGTAGACTTTGAGACAATGACCTACAGACTTGAACAATTAGAATTAATACAGGATCCCGATGCCATTAAAGCAGACGTTAAGAAATTAAACAAAACCACACGTAAAACGCAGAAACAAATTAATGCTTGCGACACTAAAAACGCCGATCAGGTAAAAGCACTGACTGAAAAATTTGATGAATTGGCCAGTCGTATTGACGTTATCGAAAATAACAATGACACCAAATCAGACGATACGTCACCAGTTTCGTTTAATCTAACACCTGAGTTCCAAAACATACAGCAAACAATCAGTGAGATAGGTTCGTCCAATAATATATTACGTAGAAAATTGTCATCTTTACAGCAAGAAGTGACAGAGATGAAAAGTGTCTCAGCCTGTAACACGACACAGCATACGCCACTTTCCGAACATTCTCACTCTCACACAGCCAGTATAATTTAGGTAATTTACAGAGAGTACGTGACTTAGATTCCGAACAGCCACAGACAAACAGATTATCATACAATCCTGAACCTCCTCAGACATACAGAGACGATAATTTCGATTACAAGCACTTTCTATCCGTGAGAAAATTTAAGGTATTTAAGAATGACAGAACGCAGATTCACCCTTTGGATTGGCTACAACAAGTTAGCTTTGCGTTTCCACCAACTTGGCCCGTGACACACAAACTTGAATTTATTTGCAGTTTTTTGGAAGGCGAACCGGCAACTCGTATGAGACCGATCGCGAGACAATGCTACTCCGTAGAAGAATTTCAGAATGCTTTTCTGTCAGCGTATTGGCCGAAGACGACACAGCGCGGAATCAAGGATCAATTAATTAGCTTACCGAATTATGAGAACTCAAATTTTCCCACTGTCACGCAATTTTTTGAACACATGGTCCAACAAAACCAGTACTTAAGTGAGCCATACAGTGAATGAGCACTTATCCAATTGTGTATTTCTAAATTACCACGATCGTTAAGAGTATCACTTTTAACAGGACAGCAGAAAGAAAATATATCGGCATTTAGAGATCTGCTACAGCTTTTGGAAGTTCAGCAATCAGACTATTCTTTCATAAACAAAAATTTTTCACATCATAACCAAGGCCAACAAGCATACAGTAATTACGACCAGCCATGCTATTTTAATAGCAAAGGTGATAGACGCTCCAGGAATGACAACCACCAGAACTTTAATAACAGACAAAATTTTAATTGTCAGTGTCGTCAAAATTACCAGCAACAGGAAACACATTTTGGTAACAATAGAGGTTTTTCCCCACAACAACAACAAAACCAGCCGGTTGGCATACCTAACCAACAATGTAATGTTCAAGGTCAACCCAGCTTTAATGTTTCGCCGCCTACACGTAACGCACCGCAACAAGGAAATCAGTACGTGCAGAAAACACATCATTTCAATTCCTATCGTAACGCCCGTATAGCAATGACTATCATGACAGACATAAAAGTAATGAGCACAGTTTTCAGCGTACATTTAATAACAGTCGGCCTTATCAGCAGCAGTCAACCACAACAACAGATTATTATGAATGAACCAGACAGTCGGTATCATCCCGAGCCAAATACGCCAGGACGAGGTAATGGAACAGTACAAATAGTCGAAATGCCACAGCATGCTCCTGCAAATAACAGCACGTCAGAAAGAATTTGACTAGATATAGCACAAGTTGCATCTTCCAGCAGTGTAAGCAATATTTTTGACACACAGAATCTTGTTCACGAAAATGTTATTACTTTTGATGACATCCAAGACACACTTTTGCATGAAAAACCAGTTATTCAAAAAACCATTTCCCACCCTGTTATTGAAGTAAAGATTGGAACATCCACATTTTCAGCAGTAATCGAGTCTGGATTTATAAATTAAGAAAGTTTCTACGAATGTAACAAAGAGAATACTTATACTACGTTATCATTAGGCAAAACTAAAGTAAAAGGAGCAGTATCTAGTAAAGGAGTAGATGTAAAATTACAGACACACTTATCATTTTGTATTGTAGGTCATAAGTTCCACTCAAATTTTTGAATTGTTCCCTTATTGAGAACAGATGTTATTTTAGGTACGAATTTTTTGGTACAACACGACGCAATTATTGACTTTCAAAATTCCTATTTAATGCTAAAGGATGAAAATGTACAACTGGCATTAGAATTTCAGCACGCTTTATCTGCAGATGAACAGGCAATTAATCGAACAGAGGTCATTTCTACATCACGTAACATCATTCCACATTGCTCACAAATACGTACATACACAATTATAATACACCAGACGAAGCTGACTATGACGTTATGCAGATGATTTGTGATAAAGTAAAACAAAGCAGTGCAAACACAGACGACAAACGTACTCAGCTACACAATATTCTTTTACAGCAAGCACCAGTTTTTGACAACATCCCTGGTACTATGTCCGGTTTTATGTATGAATTTCAAGTTAAACAGCAGACACATTTAAACCCAAACATTTTCCTATTCCGTATATCCACAGAGAACAAGTTAAGAAAGAATTACAAGCTATGCTAGACCAAGGAATTATTGAACCGGCAGTCAGTCCGTGAATAAACCCGCTCCATATTGTTAAGAAGAAGGATGTATCACTTCGACTCGTACTTGATTCGCATGTCAATGATATTATTATTAATGAAACAGATCGCCCGCAGACACTAGAAGAACTTCTACAGAAGCTTCGTGGTCTACATCTACATCTACATCTACATTGATACTCCGCAAGCCACCCAACGGTGTGTGGCGGAGGGCACTTTACGTGCCACTGTCATTACCTCCCTTTCCTGTTCCAGTCGCGTATGGTTCGCGGGAAGAACGACTGTCTGAAAGCCTCCGTGCGCGCTCTAATCTCTCTAATTTTACATTCGTGATCTCCTCGGGAGGTATAAGTAGGGGGAAGCAATATATTCGATACCTCATCCAGAAACGCACCCTCTCGAAACCTGGCGAGCAAGCTACACCGCGATGCAGAGCGCCTCTCTTGCAGAGTCTGCCACTTGAGTTTATTAAACATCTCCGTAACGCTATCACGGTTACCAAATAACCCTGTGACGAAACGCGCCGCTCTTCTTTGGATCTTCTCTATCTCCTCCGTCAGACCGATCTGGTACGGATCCCACACTGATGAGCAATACTCAAGTATAGGTCGAACGAGTGTTTTGTAAGCCACCTCCTTTGTTGATGGACTACATTTTCTAAGCACTCTCCCAATGAATCTCAACCTGGTACCCGCCATACCAACAATTAATTTTATATGATCATTCCACTTCAAATCGTTCCGCACGCATACTCCCAGATATTTTACAGAAGTAACTGCTACCAGTGTTTGTTCCGCTATCATATAATCATACAATAAAGGATCCTTCTTTCTATGTATTCGCAATACATTACATTTGTCTATGTTAAGGGTCAGTTGCCTCTCCCTGCACCAAGTGCCTGTCCGCTGCAGATCTTCCTGCATTTCGCTACAATTTTCTAATGTTGCAACTTCTCTGTATACTACAGCATCATCCGCGAAAAGCCGCATGGAACTTCCGACACTATCTACTAGGTCATTTATATATATTGTGAAAAGCAATGGTCCCATAACACTCCCCTGTGGCACGCCAGAGGTTACTTTAACGTCTGTAGACGTCTCTCCATTGATAACAACATGCTGTGTTCTGTTTGCTAAAAACTCTTCAATCCAGCCACACAGCTGGTCTGATATTCCGTAGGCTCTTACTTTGTTTATCAGGCGACAGTGCGGATCTGTATCGAACGCCTTCCGGAAGTCAAGAATAATAGCATCTACCTGGGAGCCTGTATCTAATATTTTCTGGGTCTCATGAACAAATACTACTGTTTATTCCACATTAGATTTGAAATCGGGGTTTTGGCAAATTCAGCTCCATCCGAACTGCAGAAAGTACACAGCGTTTCTCTGTTTTGGTGATTGTTATCAATTTTGCAAATTACCGTTCGGTTTAACAATTTCTTTAGCAGCATTTATTCACGGTTTAATTACTATACTTCCGACAGAACTTAAAGAAAAAAACCCAACATATGTAGACGACATACTTACTGCAGAAGCTAACTGATCTGAACACAATTTGATTCTTGAACAACTATTGCAAACTTTTCGTGCACAAAGACTCACAGTTAATCTTAGCAAATCACACTTCGGCAAGACTTCTATAAAGTTTCTTGGACATGTAATTTCTGCAGAACGCATTGCGCCTGACTCGGAAAAACTTCAAGCTTTACGTGACATTACTGTCGAATGGCGCTAGCTGCGCAGCATTTGTGCACCGCCGCCGTCAGTGTCAGCCGGTTTGCCTTGGCGTACGGAGCTCCATCGCAGTCTTTAACACTGGTAGCATGCCGCGACAGCGTGGACGTGAACCGTATGTGCAGTTGACGGACTTTGAGCGAGGGCGTATAGTGGGCATGCGGGAGGCCGGGTGGACGTACCGCCGAATTGCTCAACACGAGTGGCGTGAGGTCTCCACAGTACATCGATGTTGTCGCCAGTGGTCGGCGGAAGGTGCACGTGCCCGTCGACCTGGGACCGGACCGCAGCGACGCACGGATGCACGCCAAGACCGTAGGATCCTACGCAGTGCCGTAGGGGACCGCACCGCCACTTCCCAGAAAATTAGGGACACTGTTGCTCCTGGGGTATCGGCGAGGACCATTCGCAACCGTCTCCATGAAGCTGGGCTACGGTCCCGCACACCGTTAGGCCGTCTTCCGCTCACGCCCCAACATCGTGCAGCCCGCCTCCAGTGGTGTCGCGACAGGCGTGAATGGAGGGACGAATGGAGACGTGTCGTCTTCAGCGATGAGAGTCGCTTCTGCCTTGGTGCCAATGATGGTCGTATGCGTGTTTGGCGCCGTGCAGGTGAGCGCCACAATCAGTACTGCATACGACCGAGGCACGCAGGGCCAACACCCGGCATCATGGTGTGGGGAGCGATCTCCTACACTGGCCGTACACCACTGGTGATCGTCGGGGGGACACTGAATAGTGCACGGTACATCCAAACCGTCATCGAACCCATCGTTCTACCATTCCTAGACCGGCAAGGGAACTTGCTGTTCCAACAGGACAATGCACGTCCGCATGTATCCCGTGCCACCCAACGTGCTCTAGAAGGTGTAAGTCAACTACCCTGGCCAGCAAGATCTCCGGATCTGTCCCCCATTGAGCATGTTTGGGACTGGATGAAGCGTCGTCTCACGCGGTCTCCACGTCCAGCACGAACGCTGGTCCAACTGAGGCGCCAGGTGGAAATGGCATGGCAAGCCGTTCCACAGGACTACATCCAGCATCTCTACGATCGTCTCCATGGGAGAATAGCAGCCTGCATTGTTGCGAAAGGTGGATATACACTGTACTAGTGCCGACATTGTGCATGCTCTGTTGCCTGTGTCTATGTGCCTGTGGTTCTGTCAGTGTGATCATGTGATGTATCTGACCCCAGGAATGTGTCAATAAAGTTTCCCCTTCCTGGGACAATGAATTCACGGTGTTCTTATTTCAATTTCCAGGAGTGTAGATCCTACTAAAAATTTTCCCATTGCCACCGACAGTTCTAACACCGCTTTAGGCGTACACATTTTTCATGAAATTGGAGAAGACGGTACTACACTAATTAAAAACATCGCCTTTGCAAGTCGCATTCTGTCACCTGCTGAACGCAATTATTCTGTTACAGAACTTGAAACATTATGTGTTGTATTGGCATTTACGAGATTTAGGCATTTTCTTTATGGAAGACATACTACCGTTTACACAGATCATAGAGTTATACAGTTTTTACTTTCCGCTAAATTTACACATGACAGATTAAGCAGATGGAAACTTTATTTACAGGAATTTAATTTTACAATTGTTGACATTCCCTGTAGACAAAATATTGTAGCAGAGGCATTATCCCGTTCTCTCAGCAACAATCAGCAAGACATTGTAACTAACTTCTGCCAAGCAAATTCTAGCGTCATGTATATTCAACGAGTTGCATTTGAAAATTTCATTTCGTCGTCATTACGAGACATAGCACAAGAGCAGAGCAAAGACAACGTATGGAAAGAAATTAAACACCTTTGGCAAGATAGGAATAACGTTACCATTAGAAACCATTATAATGTACACAATAATATTCTGTTTGGCCGCTCTCACCCTGACAGCAACACCTGGTTATTATGTATTCCTAACGAAGTTGTTAACAAATTAATTTGGTATACTAATTTAAGTTACGCACATTATGGAGCCAGAAAAAATGTTTTCTTATACTGAGACAGAACTGTTATTTTGCCATTATGGAGAAACGTATTCGACGAGTTTTAGCGTCATGTAAAATCTGCCAGAAAGCTAAATCAGACACGACTTCACATATTCCTCCGTTACATCCAATTGTACCCGTTAAATTGAGACATATGGCCGCTGTAGACATTTTTGGTCCGATTCCCAGATCTAACAGAGGCTTTTGTTACATCTTTCTCGCTGTTGAACTCACTTCGAAATTTGTTACCTTCACTCCTTTACGCAAAGCTACTGCTAAATCTATTTCGAATGCATTTGTAAAACATTTTTTATTACATGTAGGGCATGTATTGAAAGTAATTTCCCACAATGGACCACAATTTCGACCTGCGATATAGACACGTATGTTACGAGCTAGAAACATTCCTCCGATCTATATATCCAGATATTACGCTTCTTCGAACCCTTCTGAACGACTGATGAAAGAAATTGGTAAACTGTGTAGAATATACTGCCATAAAAAACATATTGATTGGGATACACACATACTCTCATTCCAGAATGTAATTAACTCCATACCAAACGAATCTACTATGCTATCTCCGACTGTTATATTGAAAAATGATGAACTACGTAACAAAATTATAGAATTAGTATCTTTCCCTACATCTCGTTGACTACGCCACCATGAAATAATTGACATTGCGCTCAACAACATCAAACGTGCCGCAGAGCGCCAGAGAAGACAGTAAAAGCAGGTTTGTACGCGCCATGGCTTTCACATTGGACAGAAAATATTAGTACGTACACACTATTTATCCAACAGAGGAAAAAGTGGATACAGTAAATTTGAGCTTCTATACGCAGGTCCATATAGAATTCGCAGCATTCCTCACCCCTATGTAGTACATGTTTAACATTGAGAACGAGAAAAAGCAAGGGCAATCACCATATTTCCAATATTAAACCATTTATTGAATGAACATACTTTATGATTTATCACACTGTAATGCCATTTCCAGATATTTGTATGACCACTTACTGATGATGATTATATTTTTTTCTTGGCAAGTGCCCTGCAAAGTAAGGTTAGCACGTCGCTTTTCTTGTCGTTAGACATCAGACCGTGTACATTTTCCATTCTTTGTGTATATATGATTGTTTTCTTATCATAAGTAGAATTTTTCTTTGTATGCATTATGAAATCTTTAAGTTGTAACAAACACTAGTTGACTTTAACATTTCTGCTTTATGATATCTCAATATCTTGACTACATTTTTTGCTACTACATTATGATACTGTGTGTACCTTTTTTGCACTTGAAAACTGTCTATGTTTTTGACCTAATACGTTTTCTGTCATGCTGTGCTGTATGCTTAGTTATATCACTAGAAACAAGCTTTTATTTAATGGCTATATGAATTAAATGCAAGATATT
This sequence comes from Schistocerca americana, assembly GCF_021461395.2. Lineage (NCBI taxonomy): Eukaryota > Metazoa > Arthropoda > Insecta > Orthoptera > Acrididae > Schistocerca > Schistocerca americana. The sequence continues at coordinate 136,233,867 of NC_060121.1, forward strand.
AATCCATATTCATCATTTTCAGAAAGCAATACTGTGTAAAGGGAATAAATTATACAACCACAGTGGTTTACTATGAAATGGAAATTTCACAATTGGAATGAAAGAAAGAAAATGCAATACCTTGTCATGAAGAGTAAATGGATCAGAATTAACAAGCATTAACAAGAATATACTATACACACTGTATAATAGCAGTCTTAACTACTTTTTTTTCTTTCAGAATACGAGGCGCTTGATGCAGGCTGTCAGACAGAACTGCACATGTTAATTTTAGTGATGAAATATGCTAGAAGTAAGAAACTCTATACTATGAAATGTTGTATGAAGTAAATGGTAATGTGAATAATGAATAATGAAGTGTCTATTTTTTTTGCAAATGATGATAAATAATGATGAATAGTTATATGAACAATATGGTAATATGAATAATGAAGTTTTTCTTTGCAGATGATGATAATGATGAAGTTATGGTAATATGAATAATGAAGATTTTCTTTGCAGACAATGATAATGATGTTTATATATTTTCTATTAATTAAGAGATGCCATATAGATATTTAAGTATTTGTTGCAGTTCCTTTTGACAGTACATCTTATGTTGCATAGTATAATGAGTGAATGTTTTGGAAAAGACAGCTAGAGTACATACACATTAAGTACACATTTCATTACCTGTTAATTCGAAGTTTACTAGTTTTCAGCATAATATACATTTTTTTCTTTCAGCTCAATAATCCATTTTGTATTTTTTCCAGGAGTAGCTTTTCAAAAAAATGGTTCAATTGGCTCTGAGCACTATGGGACTCAACTGCCGAGGTCATTAGTCCCCTAGAACTTAGAACTAGTTAAGCCTAACTAACCTAAGGACATCACACACATCCATGCCCGAGGCAGGATTCGAATCTGCGACCGTAGCGGTCTTGCAGTTCCAGACTGCAGCGCCTTTAACCGCACGGCCACTTTGGCCGGCTAGTAGCTTTTCATGATATTCATATGCTATAAGCAATTAGTTATGAAACCTGTTCTAGTACTTGCATTTTTTTTTTACCCAGTTGTGCCTAAAATTTATGAATGTGGTCACATATACTCTACTTGTTTCATAACCTTGTTTCAGCTGACTCATGATGAATGACGTTATTAATCCTTATTTCCAGCAATCAGACAAAAGCAAATATTTTCATGCCCCAGCAATTGACTATCGATCCCAATGCAATGCATTGCTAGTACAAAAAAAATTATTACCAGTCCCAACTATTAGTAGTATACATCTAAATAATACTACCAGTGTAAGATATATTTCTAGTCCTAAATATAATGCAAATTTTTCTGATGTATTGATTTCATTATGTCTATGTATTATTGGACTACAGACCTTGACTACTAGTTTCAATGTCTTACATTTTAAATATGTCTTATGTCACTTGCATGATATCATATACAGTCACTAGCAGCTTGATGCTACACCCAATAACTCCTGTGTTGAATGATGAATTCTGTATAATGCATAATAAATGCTTTGTAACAGGCCAACGACTGCCAATAATTACTGTAATGAGATGACATGATGCCAATGATTACAGTAATGAGATGACTTATGCATAAATACTATGCCAATAATTACTGTAATAAGATGAGTTATGAATAATGTTCTGTAATACTCCATACATACATGGAAATGTTTAGTAACTAGCCAATGAGTGCCAATAATTACTCAAATCGGTTGATACACTAGTGTAATTCTGAATTGTGACTAGCATAAGACTTAATGTATCCTTCACCTTCTGACCTAATTACCAGCAATTATTGCAATATCCGTATGTCCTGTCAACCCTCATGATCATGGAGCACTATATTTGATTTGTGCACTAATTCTACGTTGATGTAGGAATATGGATTCTACCAGAATGTGGTGTGGACATCAAACTGTCCACCACTATGACCGAAGGAGATGTCATTATGGTCCTACTGTTTGGTGTACCTAATGTACTACCAAAATGATAAGATACAATATTAATACAAGATTTCAGTGTCTTGGCTTCACTGATGAATACTTCAGGAAAGAGAACTTCAGATTGTCTCACTTGGTGTTGTGCTTCTGTAGAAAGATATGGACTTTCAGCACAGCTACATGCTATCCTTTCCATTCCTTTCCTAGTTCTTGTAAAGTGGTACAGACTTATACAGTGCGTTTAAATTCTTGTAAAATGATGAAGACATATACAGTGCATGTGCACTTTATTTCATTTCTCAATATGTTTAAATTCTTGTAAAATGGTAAAGACTTTTACAGTGCATGTGCACTTTATTACATTTCTCAATATGTTTACATTCTTGTAAAATAGTAAAGACTTATACAGTGCATATGCACTTTATTTCATTTCTCAACATGTTTCAATTCTTGTGTGTGTGCACTTTATTTCATTTCTTAATGAATTCAGTTCATGTAAATATGCTAAAGACTTCTACAGTGTGTGTGCACTTTATTTCACTCCATATGTTTAATTCATGAAAAATGCTAGAGTTTTACAGTGCGTGTACACTTCATGTTATTTGTTAATATATTTTGCACTCAGTGCGTCTGCACTCTATTTCATTTCTTAATATGTTCTATACTTAAATTATTTATCAGTAATGTTATATATATATATATATATATATATATATATATATATATATATATATATATATATATACTCTCTGACTGTAGACTTAGTAAACTAAATAGATTATAGAAAAATTTGTTGCTCATGGCAAGTCCAATTGACTCACCATTGCTGCCAAATTTTTGCCCCCCCTTCCCCCCCAGTGGAGGGCTATTTAAGAGGTCCACGATTAAAGAATTTGTTGCTAGCGCACTCGAGCAGATGTAATTTCGATGGATTGCTCACGCGCTGCCTGCGATATGTAAGCTATAAGAGAATCTCAGACCAGAGAGCAGTGTTGTATACAGTAGGAACTGTGTGGCAGTAGGAAGAAGTTGTAGCTAGCAGTCGTGTGTGTCGAGTTGGCTGGGCCGGTCGTGGGGAGCGATGGCAGAGGCTGAGCGTTGTAGTATAAGGTAAAAACAGACTTGCGCATATGTATTATTTTAATATCAAGTCCCATGTAAATGTTTTTCAAAAATCTCTTAATAATAATCTTTCTTATAAAAAAATTAACTTTTGATAATCGTTCATCTCAATTTAAAGAATTTACTAATTTCTCCAATCCATGGCCATCCCGATTATTGTAAAGGAAAATCAGTTGTTTCCTTTTATACATGACAAATCTATCGGCCAGCATTGCACTGGGCTGTCCCAGAAAAATTTCTTATAGAAGCAGATGTATATGCGTTATCCGGCGACCTTATTGAGGTAAGGATCTTCAGTTTAATCAGTATGATCTTTCAGGACCATTACGCAGCACTGCTGACGTCCAAAATTTACCAGTTTAAATTCACAGTTAATTATTGAAAGGTTGTAAGTGAGCCACAATTCTATTGAGAGATTAGTCACATTTTTATTATTGGTAGGTTACGGAATTTATCTGTTGGTGGCTTACGCTGAATGTGAATGCTATAATTATATTTTTTACTGTTGGGAGGTGATTATAAATATTTTTTTTATCTGTGGAGAGGTTACACTAAATGTAAATGCCAAATACATATTTTTATTGTGAGGAGGTTACTCTAAATGTGAATGTTATATACTTATTATTTTAACTGTGGGGAGGCTACAAGAGGTTCTGAGAATGTGGTGGCTGATGCTCTCAGCAGTATGTTTGACCCACCAGTTCCTGCATCTTAGTCTGCGCGTTAGGCCGCCAGTCTGCTCGAGTTTGCTCAGGCAATAGTCATTGGCCGTTGGATCGATCGGTTGGTCGGTCGCGCACTGAGACACAAGCTGACTTGTCCGTCTTGAGCGTCGGGGCATGTGAGGTAGCCGCGTGAGTCCAGCTGGCCGCGGCGTACAGCGAAGGGTAGTGATTTCGCGATCGACACGATAGCAACAGGAGTCAATCCACGAAATCAGTCTGGCTGGTGCGACGCCGTGAGACGGAAGATCGGAGGGCCTTCCTGCGTCCGTTGAAGCGGCTGGCAGCGGACGGTTCGGGAGAGCGATTTGGGGGTGCTGCACCAGGTCTTCTCGAGAAATCGCAGTTTATTAGAAGTTAAGTGATTGGTGATATCCTGTTTTATTTACTTTTGTTAAATTCTACTTGTTTTCTTGGTGAGGTCACCAGCCGTTTTCCTTTGGGGTCGTCCCACCATTCTCCTTCGTTTGCCCACCCGCTAGAACGTGGTTGTTGATAAATTGGGTAGTCCGTTTTTCCCTTGTGGAGTAGCGGTGGATTAGAGCAACCTGCGGTTCGGGTTGTTCGGTAATCTCCCTGTCAGTCTACTGTACATTAGTAGCTGCCTCTGTCATGTTTGTCGGATTTGATGTGTTAACGAATTTATTTCTTGGAGTGTAACGGCCTAATACCTGAAATATGTTTTGATCTTTGGAAACTTTGATATTATCGACTATGATCTTGAGAGGTGGTATCTGTGTACTGTAGAGTATCCTTAACTATTGTTTGGCCACCTTGTAGAATTTTATATAAGATTGCATTTCATGGGCTCTTATTTAAATGATCATTTTAGTGTATAAAGTTGCCACCCTTTCACCGTAAGACTTTTCTTAGAAGTTAAAATCAAGTTGCACCTTCGGCAGCAAGGTTAATATTTTAATTGTTAGTGTTTTGTAGCATTTCCATCCCTCCTACGGGGTGTGCATAGTTTGTGTGCTTGTGTAAATTGTTATAACTCTTAGTTTAAAGTTATCTGGTGTGTTGCAGATTTGGACCAGTGTAGTTTTTCAGAGGCTGTTGTGAGCAGTCGTAACTACGGCCGTGTCAAAAGGGAGTGGCAAGGTTCTCTGCCCAAAAGCTCATACAGTCAAAACTTGTTTCTTTCTGCCTTTGAATAAATTGTAACTTTGATATGTAGAGAGTGCTTTCTGATTATATTTTTAAATCTGTTTCTTCTAAAAAATGCTTTTAGGCACTATTAAAGTAAATAAAATTCCCATTTGTTAAAAGGAGTTTGATTATGATTTCATCAGTTACTCCCTGGCAACGACTTTCATGCTTACATAGTGTGTTTAAATGTGTTAATGTTCTTGATGAATCGCTAGTAAATATAATAAATTCTTAAGAATATTTTTTGAAAATAAATCACGTTTCAGTGTAAACTACAGATATTTGGATTTAATTTATGACATGTTCGGTATGCCTTACATCATTGGTGATGATATGGTGCAGACGAATAGCGAAATTCTGCATGACCCGCTAAAGTGTTTGTAACGTTCCCTGGCAAACTCACACTATTAATAAACTAAAATTTAATTGTACCATATACGCCGCTCTGAGCAATTTGTATATACTGTAATTATTTAGCAAAAAATATTACTGAATTTTGTGTAAAAGACATTTGTTATTATTGTAATATTTTTTGTAGTAATATTCTCTCTGTATTTAGGATGGTAATATTTCTATATTCATAATGTAATTGCGAAATGTGTCAATATCTGCGATAACAGAGATGTGAAATTCAGCCAGAGGAAAATAATGTTGTGAGATTACAAAGAAATGTTAATAGTCAGCAGTAGTATAAAAGCACAATGTACTATGTATTCTTTGGTCATCCTCCTTTAGAGCTGAAAGCGATAGGAAGCTGTGACGAAGCGTTTTATGAATGGGTAGACTTCTTTTGTCTGTATCGAGATTTAGCCGCCATTAGAGCAGAAATTACAAACTAGTGTAAGTTGAATTATTGTTGTGGTATAAATACATCATAATTTATCAAAAGTGTATGTTATTAATGTAAATTAGCTTGACCATGTCATCTGTAATATTTCATGAAAGAATTTTTAGCATTTTTAGCGGTGCTGCTGGGCTGTGCCGCGACCGATCGATTTGCAGCGGCGGCACATTTAAAAAATTGTTCCGCTAAGAAAAATTAACCAAACCCGTAAATCGGGAACAGATAAAAAATTAGCAGTGAATTAAGAAAATGTTCTTCTTTTGCAGTGATCCTGAGACTGACGGATTTTAAAAATAGTTACACATTTGTGCATTCATAGGCGGATAGTTAATGTTGAAATTTAATAATTTTGGTTCTTCCAAATAACTTAAATGTATAGGGATGTGTGTTTTATCAGTGATAATTAAACGTCGGCTTGGCAATATTTAACCGTTTTCTGCTAATAGAGACAGTCTTGTGTTCCATAGCTAACGCCGGGAAAAAATTCAGTAAATAATATAAAAAAAAAACCCACTGCATTTAGAAAATGTGTGCCAAGGCCGAATTACGTAAAGGATTTAATTCTCAGATAAATATTCTTAATCAGTTAATATGAGTTCACGTAATTTTAAATGTACTTAGTTCCATGTAAATGAATTTTTTTTATTACCACACGTAAATGAGAGGTTCTACAACAAAGTTCATTCGTACAGACAGAAGGCAAATTAATTAACTAAAAGAAACAAATTTAAAAAAGGGTAACTGATGATTATTTAATTTTTTCTTTCTTTTGTTCAATGAAATTATTTTTGTATAATTTCATTAAATTGGCACCCAACGTGGGGCTCGAATATGCAGTGGCCACAAAATACCCATTAGATAACTAGGGAATTAATGTAGTCGAACTTTGTTGGAGAACAACTAATATTTTTTCATGTATTGTATGTATTGCCTAACCAATATTGTGTGGTAATACCTGTATATGATTTTTTGCATGAGAACACTATATACCCAGAGGCAAGCTGAAGAAGAGAGCTCATTATATCGAAAAATTAATTATCTACCACAATATCAGGGGGTAGCTGCACCCAAGATAGATCACCATAAGGTAAAGCTACAGTGTAGTTGCCCTGTGGGTAGTAAAGTAGCCTCAGTGCAGTGTTCTCAGATCATTAGTGGTGTGCTTGTTGTTAGTGTTTTTTTTTTTTTAAATAACAGGACATTTGAGTAGTTAGTCATTGTAGTATATAAGAAGTGTGTTTCAACAAATGACCATTTCTTGTGTGATTATGTCAGTGAAACCTGAGTGTTAGGATATTTAGTTCAGATTTTGTTTCTTTTGTTGACTATGGTTAGATTGCGTAGTCAGAAAGATATCAACATGGATAATGAACAACAGTTAGCAAGTAGTGATACCGAGTTAGAAAGTGGGGCACAAAGTAATGTTAGTAGCGTAATTCAGGAAGTACCATGTGAGAATCTGGGGGCAGAAGGGCAAGAAATGTTGCCACTGCCAGCCAGTGATTCAGTTGATAGTAGAAATACTGTGCCACCCACAAGCACTAGACACGGACCAGAGAGTGGTGAGGTGTCAGAAGTGCAATCATTAAGAGTTATGTTCGAGCGCATGCTCAATTTCCAAGCTACGTTTATGCATGAACAAGCAGAGCGTGATCGACGCCAGCATGAGAGACATTTGCAGTTAATGCAATCTTTGGAAGCTATGCAAAATGAGATTGTTAGTATGAAACAAAACTATGAAACCATACCCAAAGCGGTGCAAGAACTGAGCGATAGAGTAGATAACATCCAAGTGGCTAACGCCAGTATCGTGGGTGAAATCAGTGTACTGGCTAACAGAATCGAACAATTAGAAATTGACACAACTCAAGTAATTCATCAGAAAATGTCCGAACAAGTGCACAAAATTCAAAACGAATTTATAAAAGAAATAGACGAGAAGGTGCACGCCGCGATTGAAGCCAAAGACGTGGGCTCCAATGCGGAAATGCAGGACCTAAAAAAGGCTGTACACACTGACATTCCGCTGTGGCAGCGGAATGTCAACCGTCGTCTTGCCGAGCTAGAAATCAGCTTGCTGCACGGCGACGCACAGGCGTGTGTCACGCGAGCCAGGTCCAACAATGATAGGCATATAAATACAGCAGTAAAAAATTGCGACTGCGAGACAGAACAGGCAACCAATGTTAGCGAAACAAATAAATGTCACTCCAAAATAGTGATTGAAGAAAGCCTGATTAGAAACCGACAGTTTCAGATCTTTACAACGGAGAAGAAATCTGTTCACCCTGTAGTGTTTATCAAGGGATTTAGAAACATTTTGCCTAGCGTTTGGAGTCATATACAGAAAATACAGTTCGTTATGTCTTACACACAAGGAGATGCTGCATTATGGGCAGCCGAAGCAGCTGACAGTTGCGACACATATGAGCAATTTGAAAAGGCATTCTTGGCCAAATATTGGTCAACATGTATTCAGGAGAGATTACGGAAAGAGGTATATAATCCAGAGCCGTATTCTCCACGATTAGGCAATTTGCGAAAGTATTTTGAGAAGTACATTAATAAGACCCGTTACTGGGACGAGCAGATTTCATCCCGGGATTTGATCAGACTTTTCAATTCACACTTGCCGATACACGTAAAGGAAAAACTTATACACGTACCGGAGAACGACATAGAACATTTCTTGTCTGTTCTGGACTCAATTGACCTGATTCAGGAGGATGTTAAGGCAGCCTCTGAACAGGCTAGAAGTAACGGAAACGGTTACAGAAATGGTCGAAATAACACGCCTCCACAAAATAATGGAAACGGCGGAGGTAACAATAGGAGACAAGATTATGTACAAAACGGGAATAGAGGTAGAGACCGGAACGGCAATAGTCCGCCGGTGAATAATGACCGGAAAAGGAGGTCTGATGACCGATATGAAACAGGCCCGCCAAGCAATAGTAGATGAAAAAATGCCAGGGGGCCGTGGAACACTAATACCTATAACGATGCAAACCGAACTTGGCCACAGAACCAGAGGCCCAGTCCGGACCGGCCAAACAGTGAAGGATATGACAATAACCGACCGCCACCACAAAATGCGCCAATTGCGCAACCGTGGCGGCCGACGCAACACAGCTTACACATAGTGGAGGTCAGTGACACAGAGCAGCCACACCCATCCACCAGCAATAATCCAACAAACTAGATTCAGCCGAGATACGCTCTCCATCGTCGGCTGAGGTTTGGAGTGAGAGCAGCCCGACACAGAACAAAACATCGGGAATCTGTATCCTCAGGTATAATGACAGGGTACAGATGGGACATGAATTAATAACTGAACCATCCACGTGCATAAAGGAGCACAAAGACAAAGTACAAGCGATAATAGAGATCAAAATTAACAATATTGATGTGCAAGCAATCGTAGATATAGGTGCTTCTGTCAGTGTCATGAGTATGGACTTATTCAGAGTACTGGGGAAAGAAAAGCGTATGCTGACTTTTCCTGTGAATAATTGCAAAGTCACTGGAGCCATAAGTGCACAGCGACAAATAATTAAACTCCAAGTGCGGGTAGAGATGTATATAGGGGAAGAAGCCATACCGTGCTCATTCCTGGTAGTAAAGGGTTTAAAGGTAGCCTGCATTTTGGGGGTAGATTTTTTGAGAGAAAGGGACGCAGTAATCGACCTTTCTCGCGGAAAATTAAGTTTGATGAACGCGGGTAGGAGGACAGAATTGTCCATGCTCAGATCTGAAGAGGTAACTGTGGCTAATTGTAATGCTATTAACATAAAAGGTAGGAATCAGTGGATACTAAATTTAGACAATCATTGTCTAGGACAAAATCTCTGTTATCCAGACGTACAAAGTGATCAATTAAAAGCAAATGTGGACGCACTTGTGAACAAAGTATCACAGTCCGAAAATTTCAACTCAATGCAACAGCAGGATTTGGTACAGTTATTATCTAATTATGTAGATGTATTTTCAGAACGAACAGGAATTGTTAAGGGCTATCAGTACAATATCGAGGTGAAGCCTCACAAAACCTACTGTCGAGCCTCATACTCCATTCCTTAGTCCAAGAAGGAAATAGTAGCTATCTCTTAGCAGATCCCCAATCACGGAGAGTACGGGGACTGTATCCGCGTAAGGATGTAAAAATATTCCTACAGTAAATGACCATAGTCCTATGTGTTATGTGTAAAAAAGATACACCATTCTTTTGAAAATGAATGAACATTAATGATGTGTGATCTTAGAGATAATGTACTAGTGTAGAAGTATTTAGTTATAAGAATATGATTGACTTTCTCTTTTGTTTATGAATATTTGTGTTATGTCTTCTTTTAATTAGTGTTAGCTTAAACATGCTCTAAATGTCTGCACAGATAACCTAATTAGTGCAATTATTTATAGTGTTAAATTGTGACAGAGATCAGTGAGGAGGAGCATTTTAGTAATGATTAGTTTGTGTACTGCATAATTTTCCATATGTGTGTCAGACTTGAAATATTTCTTGGTACAATCTTTTCTATTATACACTCCTGAAAATGGAAAAAAGAACACATTGACACCGGTGTGTCAGACCCACCATACTTGCTCCGGACACTGCGAGAGGGCTGTACAAGCAATGATCACACGCACGGCACAGCGGACACACCAGGAACCGCGGTGTTGGCCGTCGAATGGCGCTAGCTGCGCAGCATTTATGCACCGCCGCCGTCGGTGTCAGCCAGTTTGCCGTGGCATACGGAGCTCCATCGCAGTCTTTAACACTGGTAGCATGCCGCGACAGCGTGGACGTGAACCGCCTGTGCAGTTGACGGACTTTGAGCGAGGGCGTATAGTGGGCATGCGGGAGGCCGGGTGGACGTACCGCCGAATTGCTCAACACGTGGGGCGTGAGGTCTCCACAGTACATCGATGTTGTCGCCAGTGGTCGGCGGAAGGTGCACGTGCCCGTCGACCTGGGACCGGACCGCAGCGACGCACGGATGCACGCCAAGACCGTAGGATCCTACGCAGTGCCATAGGGGACCGCACCGCCACTTCCCAGCAAATTAGGGACACTGTTGCTCCTGGGGTATCGGCGAGGACCATTCGCAACCGTCTCCATGAAGCTGGGCTACGGTCCCGCACACCGTTAGGCCGTCTTCCGCTCACGCCCCAACATCGTGCAGCCCGCCTCCAGTGGTGTCGCGACGGGCGTGAATGGAGGGACGAATGGAGACGTGTCGTCTTCAGCGATGAGAGTCGCTTCTGCCTTGGTGCCAATGATGGTCGTGTGCGTGTTTGGCGCCGTGCAGGTGAGCGCCACAATCAGGACTGCATACGACCGAGGCACACAGGGCGAACACCCGGCATCATGGTGTGGGGAGCGATCTCCTACACTGGCCGTACACCACTGGTGATCGTCGAGGGGACACTGAATAGTGCACGGTACATCCAAACCGTCATCGAACCCATCGTTCTACCATTCCTAGACCGGCAAGGGAACTTGCTGTTCCAACAGGACAATGCACGTCCGCATGTATCCCGTGCCACCCAACGTGCTCTAGAAGGTGTAAGTCAACTACCCTGGCCAGCAAGATCTCCGGATCTGTCCCCCATTGAGCATGTTTGGGACTGGATGAAGCGTCGTCTCACACGGTCTGCACGTCCAGCACGAACGCTGGTCCAACTGAGGCGCCAGGTGGAAATGGCATGGCAAGCCGTTCCACAGGACTACATCCAGCATCTCTACGATCGTCTCCATGGGAGAATAGCAGCCTGCATTGCTGCGAAAGGTGGATATACACTGTACTAGTGCCGACATTGTGCATGCTCTGTTGCCTGTGTCTATGTGCCTGTGGTTCTGTCAGTGTGATCATGTGATGTATCTAACCCCAGGAATGTGTCAATAAAGTTTCCCCTTCCTGGGACAATGAATTCACGGTGTTCTTATTTCAATTTCCAGGAGTGTATGTGTATGTATGTATATATGTGTAGCTGTCAGATTGACAGATTCGAACCCAGAATAATATCAGTAATATGAGACCCTGAGAACTTTATTTTCAAACCAGTGTTATCAAAGAGAATAATGCACCCAGTAGTGACCCGAGGGCACCATGGGAGGCAAACTTATTGCAAATTTAAGTAACGCAAAGTTACGCACAGAGAAGCTTCAATTGAAGCATGTGCAGATTCAATCAGTAAAAAAGAGCTAGCCTGATACAGTCCAAGTCAATTTTTAGCCTACAGAGACTACACTGTAGTTACGTAGGACCTTGCAAGTAAAGTGAGACATAATTTCAAAGGAGTTATTGAACAATATGCCTGAATCCGGCTGGAATGCACAAATAAAATCTACTCGAACAAATATAGATGATTTTTGGGCAAACTAATACGAAATTTTAATATTTGTTACCATGTACGCAAATATCACACACCTTGGTAAAGAGCGAGCAAAGAAGTTACGAATGTGCTGTTTAAAAAAACATTGCACAACGGACATTGTAAATGAAAAAACTTAAACGAAAGTGCAGTATTGTGTGGCAGAGACAGACAGTGACTGTTAAACCTCCAGCAATACGTCACGAGGTTGTTTTGAACAAGCAATAAGAAACTGTACCATCGCCGTGTGTGCAAGTGGACAAGGAACTAGCACGACACGAACAGTGAGCCGATAACGGACGGTGGACCAAGTTAGTGTCAAACTATAACTCTTTGTGTGTCAAGGGACGCCAGAAAAGCGCATTGACTACAGAGATACATTTTGTCCTAAGGTGAAAACTTGCGTGTGACTAATGACAAGTCATGACATGGCGAAAAAATATTGTGTGCCCATAAAACGTGTTACTGTGACAACGAAACATTGTGCAAACCAGACTAGTGAAGGCCTACTGAATAATAACTGCCAATAACTGTGTGCGTTTTTTCCCACAGCAGGAAAAATGCCCATAAGGATAGTACACTGTTTGTGAACTTGTTGCATGTTTGCTGGAGCACTGCAAGAAGACGTCACACGGGCGAGCTGATATACAACGCGCATCCGGCTACCTCAGCCATGCAGCGGCCTCAGCAGCCCGTAGCAGACTAGACAGCCACACGCCTCTCCGCGCCGTAGCTGTCAACACCGGGGGCGGTGACCTACACGGAGCCAACGCGCCACGCCGAGCGCCGCTCAACAATCACTCCGCACCGCTCACCAACCACAGCATTATTGACATTTTCCAAAATATTTACACGAACTGCATAACATGTCAATGACTCCATTTTTGATAAACATTGAACATTTATTATGTATACCTGTGAACTGATAAGAGAAAATGAACACTAACAAGTGTAGGAGATGGATTTGTAACACGTAGGTAGTGGGAACATTATAAAAAGTGATGCTGTGCTAAATGATTTCAAAAAACTAAGTGATATATCCTAGGACAAGTGACCTTGCAGTATATCGTTGAACTGTATGTGACTGTGATATTATGTAACCGTTGATGACAAACTGTTAAATCAATTCAAAAGAATGACTGTTAAAGAGACAAGATTAATCATGAACCAACTGGGATGGCTGGGCTCCGGCACAGTTTTGCCCAGGTTTCCCAAATGGGGGAGCCATGAACATATATAACCCTGGGACTAATTAAAAGAGCCATTCCATGAAAAAATACAGAATTGTAAAGAACGTTACTGGCACCATTGTGTCAAAGTATAGAAACTCTTTGCCAAATGCTGCCAGGGGGCAATGTAACGTTCCCTGGCAAACTCACACTATTAATAAACTAAAATTTAATTGTACCATATACGCCGCTCTGAGCAATTTGTATATACTGTAATTATTTAGCAAAAAATATTACTGAATTTTGTGTAAAAGACATTTGTTATTATTGTAATATTTTTTGTAGTAATATTCTCTCTGTATTTAGGATGGTAATATTTCTATATTCATAATGTAATTGCGAAATGTGTCAATATCTGCGATAACAGAGATGTGAAATTCAGCCAGAGGAAAATAATGTTGTGAGATTACAAAGAAATGTTAATAGTCAGCAGTAGTATAAAAGCACAATGTACTATGTATTCTTTGGTCATCCTCCTTTAGAGCTGAAAGCGATAGGAAGCTGTGACGAAGCGTTTTATGAATGGGTAGACTTCTTTTGTCTGTATCGAGATTTAGCCGCCATTAGAGCAGAAATTACAAACTAGTGTAAGTTGAATTATTGTTGTGGTATAAATACATCATAATTTTTCAAAAGTGTATGTTATTAATGTAAATTAGCTTGACCATGTCATCTATAATATTTCTTTAAAGAATTTTCAGCATTTTTAGCGGTGCTGCTGGGCTGTGCCGCGACCGATCGATTTGCAGCGGCGGCACATTTAAAAAATTGTTCCGCTAAGAAAAATTAACCAAACCCGTAAATCGGGAACAGATAAAAAATTAGCAGTGAATTAAGAAAATGTTCTTCTTTTGCAGTGATCCTGAGACTGACGGATTTTAAAAATAGTTACACATTTGTGCATTCATAGGCGGATAGTTAATGTTGAAATTTAACAATTTTGGTTCTTCCAAATAACTTAAATGTATAGGGATGTGTGTTTTATCAGTGATAATTAAACGTCGGCTTGGCAATATTTAACCGTTTTCTGCTAATAGAGACAGTCTTGTGTTCCATAGCTAACGCCGGGAAAAAATTCAGTAAATAATATAAAAAAAAACCCACTGCATTCAGAAAATGTGTGCCAAGGCCGAATTATGTAAAGGATTTAATTCTCAGATAAATATTCTTAATCAGTTAATATGAGTTCACGTAATTTTAAATGTACTTAGTTCCATGTAAATGAATTTTTTTTATTACCACACGTAAATGAGAGGTTCTACAACAAAGTTCGTTCGTACAGACAGAAGGCAAATTAATTAACTAAAAGAAACAAATTTAAAAAAGGGTAACTGATGATTATTTAATTTTTTCTTTCTTTTGTTCAATGAAATTATTTTTGTATAATTTCATTAAATGTTGGAACATCGATGACCTCCTGAATGGTTGTTTTCAGCTCAGCAATGGTTTTGGGGTTATTGTTGTACACCTAGTCTTTAATATTGCCCCACAAAAAGGAAGCATATGTGTTCAGATCTGTGTACCCCAGAGCCAGAATGTTGTCCCCAAAGTGCTCCTCCAGGACATCATACATTCTCCTGCTTCGAAGGGGTCGAGCTCTGTCTTGCTTGAGCCACTTCTTGGAGAAATCTGGGTCACTTTGGATAATGGGGACGAAATCATCTTCCAAAATCTCCTTGTACCGTTCGGTATTCACAGTGCCATCAAGGAATTTAGCACCGATTAGTCCGTGACTGGAAATTGTACACCTCACAATCTATAAGCAAAATCGGCGCATTTGGGGGACCGAGAATCCGCTTTTCGCCATCGAAAAGTCTCTTCGCCCTCAAAATTCTCAATCCCCCCAATGCGCCAATTTTGCTTATTGACGAATCCATCCAAACGAAGGTGGCCTTCCTCGCTAAACCAAAATGTACAGCCCATACTAGTTCCTATTATGCCCTGCGGCCAACTGTGAAGTTTGAACGTCGTAGTACAAACCGTTCAGAAGTTACGACGATTTAATTTCATTTAGTTCAATAAGTGTCACCCTGGACAAATATGCGCGATTTGACGGCAATTACTAATCATTCACTGCAGATGCACTCTTCGCCCGCCTCCTGTGGGAGACCGAGCGAGGTGGCGCAGCGGTTAGACACTGGACTCGCATTCGGGAGGACGACGGTTCAATCCTGCGTCCGGCCATCCTGATTTAGGTTTTCCGTGATTTCCCTAAATCACTCCAGGCAAATGCCGGGATGGTTCCTTTGAAGGGGCACGGCCGACTTCCTTCTTTGCCTAATCCAATGAGACCGATGACCTCGCTGTCTGGTCTCCTTCCCCAAACAAGCCAACCAACCATCTGTGGGAGCCAACACGAGGTTGCGGACCGTGCGGGTAATGCGCAGGTAAATGCTACATCTGTAGCGTGCGAGAAGTTGGCAATTTGGGTTGGACAGGAAGCACGCTTAGATAGCTGAAGCGCCTAAAAGTAGCCCACTACATTACCCGCACGGCCAGCAGCCTCATGTTTATGGGTTTTGGGATAACTTGAGTGTGCACTGATAATACAGTCTATTGTGGTGGGCTTTTTGTAACTTTCGAAGCAATGTTTGTTGTTAGTGTTCTCAATAGGTAAGTCTCGCCTTAGCTATTAAGAACACAAATCTAAAAAAGGTGTACTACTTTTTTTCCGGCAGTGTATATGTCGTCCCCCATTCGGTTCTCCGGGCGGGGACTACTCGAGAGGACGTTGTTATCAGGAGAAAGAAAACTGGCGTTCTACGGATCGGAGCGTGGAATGTCAGATCCCTTAATCGGGCAGGAAGGTTAGAAAATTTAAAAACGGAAATGGATAGGTTAAAGTTAGATATAGTGGGAATTAGTGAAGTTCGGTGGCAGGAGGAACAAGACTTTTGGTCAGGTGAATACAGGGTTATAAATACAAAATCAAATAGGGGTAATGCAGGAGTAGGTTTAATAATGAATAAAAAATAGGAGTGCGGGTAAGCTACTACAAACAGCATAGTGAACGCATTATTGTGGCCAAGATAGACACGAAGCCCACGCCTACTACAGTAGTACAAGTTTATATGCCAACTAGCTCTGCAGATGACGCAGAAATTGATGAAATGTATGATGAGATAAAAGAAATTATTCAGATAGTGAAGGGAGACGAAAATTTAATAATCATGGGTGACTGGAATTCGAGTGTAGGAAGAGGGAGAGAAGGAAACATAGTAGGTGAATATGGATTGGGGCTAAGAAATGAAAGAGGAACCCGTCTGTTAGAATTTTGCACAGAGCATAACTTAATCATAGCTTACACATGGTTCAAGAATCATAAAAGAAGGTTGTATACATGGAAGAATCCCGGAGACACTAAAAGGTATCAGATAGATTATATAATGGTAAGACAGAGATTTAGGAACCAGGTTTTAAATTGTAAGACGTTTCCAGGGCCAGATGTGGACTCTGACCACAATCTATTGATTATGAACTGCAGATTAAAACTGAAGAAACTGCAAAAAGGTGAGAATTTAAGGAGATGGGACCCGGATAAACTGACTAAACCAGAGGTTGTGCAGAGTTTCAGAGAGAGCATAAGGGAATAACTGACAGCAGTGGGGGAAAGAAGTACAATAGAAGAAGAATGGGTAGCTCTGAGGGATGAAGTAGTGAAGGCAGCAGAGGATCAAGTAGGTAAAAAGACGAGGGCTAGTAGAAATCCTTGGTTAACAGAAGAAACATTGAATTTAATTGATGAAAGGAGGAATTATAAAAAGGCAGTAAATGAAGCAGGCAAAAAGGAATACAAACGTCTCAAAAATGAGATTGACAGGAAGTGCAAAATGGCTAAGCAGGGATGGCTAGAGGACAAATGTAAGGTTGTAGAGGCTTATCTCACAAGGGGTAAAATAGATACTGCCTACAGGAAAATTAAAGAGACCTTTGGAAAAAGAGAACCACTTGTATGAATATCAAGAGCTCAGATGGAAACCCAGTCCTAACCAAAGAAGGGAAAGCAGAAAGGTGGAAGGAGTATATAGAGGGTCTATACAAGGGCAATGAACTTGAGGACAATATTACAGAAATGGAAGAGAATGTAGATGAAGATGAAATGGGAGATACGATACTGCGTGACGAGTTTGACAGAGCACTGAAAGACCTGACCCGAAACAAGGCCCCAGGAGTAGACAACATTCCATTAGAACTACTGACGGCCTTTGGAGAACCAGTCCTGACAAAACTCTACCATCTGGTGAGCAAGATGTATGAGACAGGTGAAGTACCCTCAGACTTCAAGAAGAATACAATAATTCCAATCCGAAAGAAAGCAGGTGTTGACAATTTGAAAATTACCGAACTATCAGTTTAATAACATCGAGTATAGATTTAAGTGTCAGGAAGTCGTTTCTGAAAGTAATTGTATGGAGTGTAGCCATGTATGGAAGTGAAACATGGACGATAAATAGTTTGGACAAGAAGAGAATAGAAGCTTTCGAAATGTGGTGCTACAGAACAATGCTGAAGATTAGGTGGGTAGATCATATAACCAATGAGGAGGTATTGAATAGAATTGGGGAGAAGAGGAGTTTGTGGCACAACTTGAAGAGAAGAAGGGACCGGTTGGTAGGACATGTTCTGAGGCATCAAGGGATCACAAATTTAGCATTGGAGGGCAGCGTGGGGGGTAAAAATCGTAGAGGGAGACCAAGAGATGAATACACTAAGCAGATTCAGAAGGATGTAGGCTGCAGTAGGTACTGGGAAATGAAGAAACTTGCACAGGATAGGGTAGCATGGAAAGCTGCATCAAACCAGTCTCAGGACTGAAGATCACAACAACAACATATGTCGTCGCTTCTGGTAATTTTTATCAATATACAGTTGTTCATGTCGTCTACGGTCACAATTTTACTTCTGGTGTTCAGTTTAATTGGATGTCGACCATATACGGGGTTCGTTTCCACACACAGCATACGCCCTATGACCGCATACAATCACATAAGAGGGCATGAGCTGTTATAATTCTACTTTAGTTATTGTATTGCCGTTGAGCTTGCCTTGCCGAAAGTTTTCGGGCCACACTTCTTCTCTGACATGGTAAACTGTCCCGTATAAACTAAGTATTTCTCTGATTTTTCCGAGTGGTACTCTGAACGGCAAATTACCGTCTGCCAGAGATCGCAAGCCAAGACCTGCGCATGTTACTGATAACACATTAACAGAACCATCATTATGCTTAAATTTTACGCTACCGACGATGTTCGCTCATAAACGTCGTTATTTAAGCATGTTGTATGTATACTATTCACAGTATTGTCGACGCGAATTGCTGTTACTGCCTTATCAATCAACTTCACATCATTAATCAAGCATTTCCGAACAGCGAGAGGGGTAGGCCTTTCGCTGTTCCCTTCAGAACTAAATTTCAAGGTTTCTCTCCTCGAGGAAGACACAGTACTTACAGTTCCCTACAGCACAGACCAGTTAGATTCTACACGGAGTACGCGAAAGAACTTGCCCCCCTTCTAACAGCCGTGTACCGCAAGTCTAGAGGAACGAAAGGTTCCAAATGATTGGAAAAGAGCACAGGAAGTTTCAATTTTCAAGAAGGGTCGTCGAGCAGATGCGCAAAACTATAGGCGTATAGCTCTGGCATCGATCAGTTGTAGAATTTTAGAACATGTTTTTTGCTCGCGTATCATGTCATTTCTGGAAACCCAGAATCTACTCGTAGGAATCAACATGGATTCCGGAAACAGCGATCGTGTGAGACCCAGCTCGCTTTATTTGTTCATGAGACCCAGAAAATATTAGATACAGGCTCCCAGGTAGATGCCATTTTCCTTGGCTTCCGGAAGGCGTTCGATACAGTTCTGCACTGTCGCCTGATAAACAAAGTAAGAGCCTACGGAATATCAGACCAGCTGTGTGGCTGGATTAAAGAGTTTTTAGCAAACAGAACACAGCATGTTGTTATCAATGGAGAGACGTCTACAGACGTTAAAGTAACCTCTTGCGTACCACGGGGGAGTGTTATGCGACCATTGCCTTTCACAATAAATGACGTAGTAGGTAGTGTCGGAAGTTCCATGCGGCTTTTCGCGGATGATGCTGTAGTATACAAAGAAGTTGCAACATTAGAAAACTGCAGCGAAATGCAGGAAGATCTGCAGCGGATAGGCACATGGTGCAGGAAGTGGCAACTGACCCTTAACATAGACAAATGCAATGTATTGCGAATACGTAGAAAGAAGGATCCTTTATGATTATATGATAGCGGAACAAACACTGGTAGCAGTTACTTCTGTAAAATATCTGGGAGTATGCGTACGGAACGATTTGAAGTGGAATTATCATATAAAATTAATTGTTGGTAAGGCGAGTGCCAGGTTGAGATTCATTGGGAGAGTCCTTACAAAATGTAGTCCATCAACAAAGGAGGTGGCTTACAAAAACCCCGTTCGACCTATACTTGAGTATTGCTCACCAGTGTGGGATCCGTACAAGGTCGGGTTGACAGAGGAGATAGAGAAGATCCAAAGAAGAGCGGCGCGTTTCGTTACAGGGTTATTTGGTAAGCGTGATAGCGTTACGGACATGTTAAGCAAACTCAAGTGGCAGACTCTGCAAGAGAGGCGCTCTACATCGCGGTGTAGCTTGCTGTCCTGGTTTCGAGAAGGTGCGTTTCTGGATGAGGTATCGAATATATTGCTTCCCCATACTTATACCTCCTGAGGAGATCACGAATGTAAAATTAGAGAGATTCGAGCGCGCACGGAGGCTTTCCGGCAGTCGTTCTTCCCGCGAACCATTCTCGACTGGAACAGGAAAGGGAGGGAATGACAGTGGCACGTAAAGTGCCCTCCGCCACAGACCGTTGGATGGCTTGCGGAGTATATATGTAAATGTAGATGTAGACGAAACTCTGCTGTAAAGAAGCTCTCCGCTGCACGCCACGGCGGCCAGTAATACCTTGTAACTAAACCAGCTCACATACCTTATTTGCACTATCCACAAACGTTTTATTTATACCTCTTGCATTTCGAATGATGCTTAGATTCCTTACGGCGATGCTGATCTGTGTGCGTATTGCTTCCTCTTGCACCGTATCGCTCAGTGTTCCGAATGCTTGTTTGATTATTGATACATTCATGAAATTAAACTGCTTATGGCTCTCTTTCTCCGTCATACATCCAATTTTATGGTTAATGCTACTGAGACGTAGTAGCAAGGCATTCAGCTCGTCTTCGTTCTGGATCTATGCACAGGTGCAGAGACACGTGACTTCTGCGAACAAGAAGCTGTGGTTGCAAACACGCCGACACTGCAACGAAAGGCGGTAACGGCATTAGCGCCAGCAAACGGTTCGTGAAAAGAGCGGCCATTGGTATGCGGCAGCACGCTGTGACAAACCGTCGTGTAAACACGGCAGCTGTAGCTGGCCGCGTGGGAGGAGACCGACCCAGGCACTCCCGACATTTACTGTGCGTCTGCAGCCGAACTGCACGTCGGTCAAGCACACACTGGCACACACTGGCCGCATCCAGTAGCTGAGTGATTAGTGTGGACTACCGTCCACAAACGTCCGGGCGCTGTGGTATCACATAGTCAACAGGAAATTTGCCACGAAGCAGCGGCTGCACAACATTGGCTTGTCAGAATCACCTCTTTGTCTCCTTTGCCAGCAACTGGACACTGATGAACACCGTCTGACATGCGCCTCATCGCAAGATGTATGGCGCTTCGGGCAGCAAATCATTGCCTGCTATCTCCGGGTGCCACCAGACACAATCAAACCTCGAATGTTTCTATACCCGGAGGACAGACATTTTCCCGCCGCCAAATGTCACGCTATTACGTGGGTCAAAGGGTGGGCGGTCGCTTATCTCTTTCATGAGGGACCTAAATCCCGCCTCGACTTCTGGACCTATTTACGAACAGCCCATGCAGCTCTCGAAAACACGCCACGGTCCGGAACATTATTTGCTAACTATCTTCGAGGGGTGTTTGTTAGACCTCCACTGAGTTGGGGGGTGCCTGGCTCAGAGGGCACCTACCCCTCCTCCCACAGCGGTTTTTTTTTTTTTTTGGTCATCAGTCTACTGACTGGTTTGATGCAGCCTGCCACGACTTTCTTTCCTGTGCTAACCTCTTCATCTCAGAGTAGCACTTGCAACCTACGTCCTCAATTATTTGCTTGACGTATTCCAATCTCTGTCTTCCTCTACAGTTTTTGCCTTCTACAGCTCCCTCTAGTACCATGGAAGTCATTCCCTCATGCCTTAGCAAATGTCCTATCATCCTGTCCCTTCTCCTTATCAGTGTTTTCCACATATTCCTTTCCTCTCCGATTCTGCGTAGAACCTCCTCATTCCTTACCTTATCAGCCCACCTAATTTTCAACATTCGTCTATAGCACCACATCTCAAATGCTTCGATTCTCTTCTGTTCCGGTTTTCCCGCAGTCCATGTTTCACTGTCATAAAATGCTGTACTCCAGACGTACATCCTCAGAAATTTCTTCCTCAAATTAAGGCCGGTATTTGATATTAGTAGACTTCTCTTGGCCAGAAATGCCTTTTTTGCCATAGCGAGTCTGCCTTTGATGTCCTCCTTGCTTCGCCCGTCATTGGTTATTTTACTGTCTAGGTAGCAGAATTCCTTAACTTCATTGACTTCGTGACCATCAATCCTGATGTTAAGTGTCTCGCTGTTCTCATTTCTACTACTTCTCATTACCTTCGTCTTTCTCCGATTTATTCTCAAACCATAATGTGTACTCATTAGACTGTTCATTCCGTTCAGCAGATCATTTAATTCTTCTTCACTTTCTCTCAGGATAGCAATGTCATCAGCCAATCGTATAATTGATATCCTTTCACCTTGTATTTTAATTCCACTCCTGAACCTTTCTTTTATTTCCATCATTGCTTCCTCGATGTACAGATTGAAGAGTAGGGGTGAAAGGCTACAGCCTTGTCTTACACCCTTCTTCCAGGTCGACAAATCCTATGAAACTGTCCTGATTTTTCTTTAGCCTTGCTTCCATTATTAGCCGTAACGTCAGAATTGCCTCTCTCGTCCCTTTGCTTTTCCTAAAGCCAAACTGATCGTCACCTAGCGCATTCTCAATTGTCTTTTCCATTCTTGTGTATATTATTCTTGTAAGCAGCTTCGATGCATGAGCTGTTAAGCTGATTGTGCGATAATTCTCGCACTTGTCAGCTCTTGCCGTCTTCGGAATTGTGTGGATGATGCTTTTCCGAAAGTCAGATGGTATGTCGCCAGACTCATATATTCTACACACCAACGTAAATAGTCGTTTTGTTGCCACTTCCCCCAATGATTTTAGAAATTCTAATGGAATGTTATCTATCCCTTCTGCCTTATTTGACGGTAAGTCCTCCAAAGGTCTTTTAAATTCCGATTCTAATACTGGATCCCCTATCTCTTCTAAATCGACTCCTCTTTCTTCTTCTATTACATCAGACAAATCTTCACCCTCATAGAGGCTTTCAATGTATTCTTTCCACCTATCTGCTCTCTCCTCTGCATTTAACAGTGGAATTTCCGTTGCACTCTTAATGTTACCACTGTTGCTTTTAATGTCACCAAAGGTTGTTTTGACTTTCCTGTATGCTGAGTCTGTCCTTCCGACAATCATATCTTTTTCGATGTCTTCACATTTTTCCTGCAGCCATTTCGTCTTAGCTTCCCTGCACTTCCTATTTATTTCATTCCTCAGCGACTTGTATTTCTGTATTCCTGATTTTCCCGGAACATGTTTGTACTTCCTCCTTTCATCAATCAACTGAAGTATTTCTTCTGTTACCCATGGTTTCTTCGCAGCTACCTTCTTTGTACCTATGTTTTCCTTCCCAACTTCTGTGATGGCCCTTTTTAGAGATGTCCATTCCTCTTCAACTGTACTGCCTACTGCGCTATTCCTTATTGCTGTATCTATAGCGTTAGAGAACTTCAAACGTATCTCGTCATTCCTTAGTACTTCAGTATCCAACTTCTTTGCGTATTGATTCTTCCTGACTAATGTCTTGAACTTCAGCCTACTCTTCATCACTACTATATTTGATCTGAGTCTATATCTGCTCCTGGGTACGCCTTACAATCCAGTATCTGATTTCGGAATCTCTGTCTGACCATGATGTAATCTAATTGAAATCTTCCCGTATCTCCCGGCCTTTTCCAAGTATACCTCCTCCTCTTGTGATTCTTGAACAGGGTATTCGCTATTACTAGCTGAAACTTGTTACAGAACTCAATTAGTCTTTCTCCTCTTTCATTCCTTGTCCCAAGCCCATATTCTCCTGTAACCTTTTCTTCTACTCCTTCCCCTACAACTGCATTCCAGTCGCCCATGACTATTTGATTTTCATCCCCCTTTCAATATCCTTATACACTTTCTCTATTTGTTCATCTTCAGCTTGCGACGTCGGCATGTATACCTGAACTATCGTTGTCGG